>NC_045684.1:687823-1031735 GCF_003331165.1 Xiphophorus hellerii
TTGTAAACTAAACATTTAGCTTGGAACTAATTATTTAGTTAGCTAAATATGTGTTGTAGGCTGAATATTTAGATTTCCTATCTATAAACTGAATATTCACCTTGAAATTAGTTTAAAATCAACAATGAATGAAAACTGAATGAATGAAATTGAAGGCTAAATAACCCAAAATTTTACATGTATTCTTCGACTAACTTTACAAACAGTAGCCCACGTCAGTGTCACATTAAATAATAAAATTAATTATATTAAAATTATTATTGTTGAAACGACCCACTGAGTTTAATTTATCAGAATTAAATCCCAGGATAATTTTAACTTTGATCCAAAACAAACAAACAAAAAAAACAGGTTCAGCTCCAATTTTCAAGGACGCGATGCCACCATGGCGGTTCTGAAAACCCACAATGCACCTTGATTGAAGATTCTGGATTCGGGTCGGGTTTGGTGGGTTCGGGCCGGAAGTCAGCTTTGTGTTATTGTTGTGAATCAGACTGAATGAGTCCTCGACTTGCTGCGGCGTGGGAGGAAACACGGATCAACACGGCCGGGAAAACGAGCTCCACCCGGGGCTGGAGCAGCTCTGGTCCTGGGAATCCTGCTGGGATTAACGGGAACCCTGCTGGGATTAACGGGAACCACGGAACAAACACTCAACATGTTAAAAAAAGGTTTATTTCATACAAAAGCACGTCAGTTTACAAAAACACCGTGAGATGCCTCCCAGTGAGGAAACAAAGACAGGAGAGACCGGCGCCCCCTGCTGGCGGCCAGCAGGAAGTGCAGCCAGCTCTGAAACACCTGAACAAACAGAGTCACTAGCTGCCTGAGGAAGAGGAGGAGGAGGTCATGCATCTTCATCACTTCCTGAGGGTCAGCATGGCGTTGACGTCCCACAGCAGGTTCCTCATCTGGTCCATCAGAAACTTCATCTCCTGGTTCTTCTGACGGACTTTCTGTGGGAAACAGAACATCTGGGTCAGACCAGGGTCCAAACCAACAGAACCAGAACCACCTGAACTATGTTCTTTATTATTTGGCCGATGGTTATCCAGGTCGACTCACTGATGTCCATTTTGATAAGAACATACAAAATTACAAAAACAATTAATTGACTGATGATAAATTGTTGATTGATTCTTTAACTACGTCCGCTCAGACCCGTTTCAGTGCTGTCGCTCGGCCGCCATCCAGCAGGGGGCGCCGCTGGTTATCATCAAGCAGAGGAAAAAGTTGATGCAGAATCAAAGATGGCGGCCATAACGGAACGGGAAAGAGAAACTGTCCAATCAGAGTCCGGTGTGGGAAGTAAAATGTTCTTTATGCGGTTCTGTTTAGAAATATAAAAACTGAACAAAGTGCTGAAGTTCCACCTTCATGTTGCTGAGAAGCAGCAACTCCTCAACCAAAAACTACTGATGTGCTACGAAGGCAAAGCAGAGGGAATAACGGAGAAAAGGCACAACATGATTCAGTTCGGCGCCGTTAATGGTGCTAAGCGGGTCGGTTGTCAGGGCTCATGGAGAACTGTCCATCATAAGATCAATCACCTTTAGATTGATAATCGATAACCTGCCTCTGTTCTCTGAACCAGTTGAAGGTTTGCTGCTGAGGCAGTGCTGCCCCCTGGAGGCGTCTGCAGGGACCTGCACCATCAACGACCTGACCTGGACACTAAAGAGGAATCTGGACTTCAGATCCTCTCTGGAAGCCGTCAACACGCTGGAGCCCATCGGCTAATTCACTGTCACAATAATCAATAAACAATCAATTAATTCCATTCAATATCAGTGAAAAGCCACCGCTCTGAGAAACGCTGCAAACATTTGACACCCAGTAAGTAGTTAGTCTGCACTTCCTGCCCCTTTAGCCTGTTTTCCCCGTCGAAGCTGAATGATTACGATTATTATGATTATTATTGTTTACATATAATTTTGGTTACAGAAACTTCATAATCCATTCATTTGTTTTCTTTTATTTTGGACATTTTAAATGTTTTCTGGCTCCAGTGTTAAATTTTCCTTAGAAATTAAAGTTTTCTTGATCTTGCATTATTATGCCATTGTTAATATTATAAATAATAATACAGTATTATATTATCACATTTTATATTTGTTTTAAATGGTTTCAAAATGACAATATTATCATTGATCACAATCATTTCTGGGACATTTTATCATCCAGAATCGTTTGTTGTGAGAGGCTGAAGGTTGATGTTGGGTCGCTAACATGAACAGAACCAGAACCCGTCCAGAACTCAGACGGATCAGAACCGGTGAACAGTGGATAACTGGGCTTCTCTCACCTCCAGAACCTCCTGGCGCTCCTGGATGACGGCCGGGCTGCAGGGCTCCGATCGGACCGGAACCAGCTCCTCTCCAGCGTACGGGACGAGCTGAACACACACAACCACACGGATCGGATCGGATCCTAACGGATACCGCTGTTAGAACCCAGGTCCGGCTCGGCCCTCACCTCCGTCGGCGACTCCTGGAGGTCAGAGGTCATCTCCACGCAGCGCTCGTACAGCAGCCGCAGCTTCCTGAAGAGCAGGGCGAGCTGCCGCAGGTGTTCCTGCAGCTTCCCGAACCGGTCCTGGTACACGGCGTGGCTCTGGGTCACTCCGTTAGGGAGCTGGGTCACACACAGGGGGATGTCAGAACCAGAACCAGAACCAGAGCTGGACCAGTCAGGAAGATTTTTTTTTCCCATTTAACCTGGACAGTTTGTTTTTATTTTTAAATTAAAGATCAAATCAAAGATAAAAGTATTTATTTTCAAATAAACTGGCAAAAATAAAAATAAAATAAAAACACAACGCTTTTTAAAAACCCGTCAGCAGTTCCATTAGAACCACAAGGTGTCCTTCTATCCACTGGAGAACCCGACCCCAAAATGTCTGTGTACACCCCTGGTTCCGTCCCGTTCACCGGTTCCGTTTCTCTACCGGTTCCGTTCACTCCGCCAGAAATAAAACCCAGAGGAGATTCTGGATCACCGAGGTACCTCCGAACCTCCCCGGACCTGAAACGTGCTAAGGTCGGGTTTAAGGTTCTCCAGAACCCCGGTAATCCTGCCCCCACCCGGACACACCTGCGGCCTCTCACCTGCGTGGCGCGCGTGATCTGGAAGATCTCCATGGTGCGCGTGACGATGTCCTGCACGGTCTCCTGGCCGATCCTGCAGAGGAACACCGGGGAGATCTCCCGGAGCGCCCCGGGCGGAGGCTGCTGCTGCTGGGGCGGCGCCGCCATCAGGCCGGGGCAGGAAGTGACCGCGGGGGCCTGATTAACCTCTGGGCGGCTGATGTTTGATACCAGACGCTCCTCTGCTCATTTAAACCCACCGATCCTCCACTCTGCTCACCGCGGGCTCGTTCCGTCACTTCCGGCTGCTGGTGGGGAGCCTCAAATCCACACACTGCCCCCTGGTGGTGGAACCTGTTCATTACAGCCAGCTCACGGGGGATGACGTCACCAAGCCAGGTGAAGAAACAAAGTTTGTCTCATCTAAATACAAAATGAATGTAATAAATTAATTCCTCTGGTCTCACATTAAATCCTACCGGAAGCTGAATGCTGGACTCTCTCCACCAGAGGGCGACAGACATCCAGATTTTAATCTGTTTATTTTTCTAACCTGTGTGAAGATGAGACCATAAACCTGTTTATAATAAAGTTTATAATTAGCTAGAATAATTAATGGGTGTTTTTGTTTCAAATTATGGGATGCCGTTTTTATTACCCTAAAAATAATAAAATGTTTAATTTAATAATTAAAAATTATTAAATTTGTCATAAAATGAAAAAATGGGTTAATTTTTCTAAAGAACATTTTCACCTTGTTATAGATGTCACAGTTTCAAACTAAATATTTAGCTAACAAGTTAAAATGGTAAATATTTAGATCAAAGCTAAATATTTAGCTTCAAACTAAATGTTTAGATTGTGAAATGTTTAGTTGGGACAAAAATATATAGTCAGTAAACTAAATGTTTAGTTTGTTGGAAATATGTTACTTGTCACTTATTAACTTGCTTTAACCCGGTTCTTCATTGAACCTGTTTATGATCATTATTAAAGTTTAAAATGCAAGAATAAAAGCTTTGGCTAAATTAAAAACAACCAAATGTAACTTTTAACTCTGAAATGTTTGATTGAAAATCTGCACAACGTCAGGAAAGAAGCGATGAATGAAGTGATGGAGGATGTTGGCGGATCTTATCCAGCAGCATCACAGCGGATCAGGAAGTTTCTACCCAGCATGTAAATATCAGCTGCGTTTGCATGAGCGCCGGTTTCCTAGGCGATATGAAGGACATCCGAGTCATTACTGCTGATTACATCATCATCATCATCATCATCATCATCATCATCAGGCCAGGTTATTATAGGAGGAAGAAAACAAGTCAACATAATAACACATCAGTCATATTTACAATTACACCATTTACTGTATAGATTCACATTGGTTTTTAATTCTTTTAATTACTAGATTACTCAAATCAATATTTATATGCATTTGGTTGGTTTTATTCATTTATCTGGTTAAAAAAAAACTGAACTTAACATTTAAACTATAAAATCTCTTAACTTAGAGGAGATCTCCTGCAGCTGGTTTATGTTATTTATTATATTTTACTGTTTTATTTGTTTGTTTTTTGTGTTTTATAATTACAATGATTCATTCAGACCCGCATACTGTATTCATAAAGGCAGCTCCAACCAAGCCAGACCAAACTGTTTAGGACCAAATGCAGAAGTTGAGTTTATTACAACGTTTCAGGAACAGGCAGGTCGACATGCTTCACTGATAAAAACAGAATACAGACCCAACTGAAAACAAAGGAGTTGTTCCTGCACACTGTCGCCACATGCTTGTTGGTTTTCACCACAGAAAATCTTTCTGTCAGCACTGGGACGCTACTGCGTTAAATTAATTACAAAGACTTTAACATGTCAAAAATGAACACAATCAGTTGAATTTTTCATGGCCAACCTGGAACCTTTGTATTAGTGTGTTTCTGGTACGACCGTAAATCTGACGCACATTTGACGTGCACAGCAGGATCTTTGCACGTCAGTTTCCGCGTTTGGCGTTAAGTGGCTCGGTCGCTTCCGGTCTATTGAAAATGTCATTTTACACTCGGTGCTTGTCCAAGGTAACAATTAATGATGAACATCGAGCCGAAGCTCCAACAATAAGCTGGAGAAAGATTTTAAGATGTTCGCCTCGTTATACGTTCACAGATACTAAGGTGAGTTTTACTTCTTTAAACTTTGTGGCTAACATTAGCTTTAGCTTATCTCGCAATATTCTCGGACATTTTTCTCATCAAAATGTGCTATTTAAGTCCTAAAGATTTTAATCTGTTCTAAAGGACCATGTTTTTACCTTATTTATTGTCGTCAGTGTTGAACAGAGGCCAAGTAACGGGGATTTTACGGTTCGGGCTTTTTGCTTCCGCAGCGAGAGGAAACACAACAAGCCCATAGCTTAACAGTAGAGCAGCTCTGGTGTCAGAGTTCAGCTGACTGTTCAGGTTCAAAGTTGTTGCTTTTATAAAAATATGGCCGAGTTCCTTAAGGTCTCCGTGTTATTTCGATTTATTACCTTTGCATGTTTCTTGTGAAGCAGGACGGTGTTTCCAGCGGTTTGTACAGGCGGGTCAGTAGCTCGGCTGTCTGGCTCTGGTCTGCTCTCTGGTTCCCATAAACTCTTTCAGGCTGAATACAGAAGTGAGTCCATGGAAATAACACAGGAGGCTCCTTTATTTACCAGCCGTTTCCCCCCGGTAGTTTTAGGCTGAACAAGTTGATCCGGAGTGAAGTGAAGGCTGTAAACTTTGCTGTGCGGCTTTAGCTTTAACTGGTAGCGACTGATATTTACAAGCCACCGGCTTCTTAATTCAGGACCGCTTGGAAATCCATGAAACCTTAAAAGCCCATTATATTAGGAAGACAACAATATTCATATTATTGCTTTGTTTGCGTCTGAAATAAGACTTTGTCTTTTCTAGCTGCCATGGTAACTCAAAGCAGAAGCAAGAAGCCGCATTTTACCCATGCGGATATGACGTCAGCGCCGTACGTGCGAAGAGTCTGGTCCCACTGGGTTTAATTTCTGCTTCTAAGCAATCTGATTGGACGCTGGAAAAGACTACTGTGGTGTTCAAACTGATTAAATGAAAATGGCTGCTGCTTCCTCTCTGCTCTGTTTAGTGTTACCATGGCAACTAAACCAGTGAAACCAGTGCGCTGCAGGGCGGACTGGGCTCCCTCCCTGCGTCCTGCAGCGTTATCTGCGCCGCAGCAGGAAAAACGCAGCAGCTGATAAACGCCACAAAGAGCAGCTTGTCTCCCGGAGCAGAACAACCAACTGGCTCTTCTCCTCCCAACCTTTCTGTTTCCGTGACCTCTGACCTTTAGGCGAGGCCCCCACAGCCTGACCTGGAGCTCCGGCCTCAGACAAACCCTGCAGGGGCAGCAGGCAGGAAGCTGTTTATTCATTTTTAAGGTTTAAAATTGTTCCCCAGATAAATTTCCAGTTTGGCCTCAAATTGGAAAAGAAAAGCCGATAAAACCATCAGTCTGACCAGGACCTGTTATCAGCTCATAGCTGCTGGTTTCTGTGGTTTCCTCCCAGTTTCAGCTGATTTATCGTCTCCTCTGCTGGTTTCCTTACGAAGCGTTTAGCTGAAGTGAGACTGATTCAAGCTGGTTCAAACTGTCTCTCTATCTGGGAGAGAAAGTTTGGTGGAGGAAAGACAGTTTGCTGTCTGGTCAAATCTTCTTTTTTTACTTTAAAAGTCTTGAGTAAAACAAAACAAAATTTAAAATATCTAAAAGTTGTTTTTCTCCTTGTGGAACATTTTCCTGTTGGCTTTTTGAAATGACAGACATAAATGTTTTATAGAGAAAAATATGCAATAGAAAAACGCAAGAAAAAAAAAAGTTCATTTTTTTATTCTCTCTTTCAAGGAAAAATCATATTCCTCAAGAAAACAAAAATTTATGTTTCAATCCAGAATGTCTTATTTTTTTACTTTTTGACATTTAAACTAAATAGAAAGAGAAAAAATGTTCAGAGTGGAAACAGAAGAACTGAGAGGAAAAACTAAACACAGCAGAGGAAACATTTATGATCCATAAACTAAAATATCACATTTCTGATCCATAAACTAAAACATCAATCAGGAAAATAAAACCACAACATTCAGTTAATTTCCCTGCAGCTCCAGATAAACAGTCATCCTAGTTTAACAGTTTAGAAATTAAAACCTTTATTTACTTCAAACATGTAAAAAATAAAAACATAATTTAGATTTTATGTACATTTTGGGAAAAGTGATCCGACTCACGTTTCCCTTTGAGTCTGATATTCTTATTCTAATAACTGCGCAGAAAAACTGTTCAATAATACATTATACCAATAATAGTTATAATATTGTTATTACTATTATTGCTTATCTCATTTTTCATACATTGTTTTTAAGTCATTAAAAGCTTTATTATGTGAATATTCATACCTGATAATGAGGCTACATGCATTCCCCTTTGCAGGAGAGAAAAGGCCGTTTCTATTTAATTTAATTTAATGTTATTCTATTTTATTTTATTCTATATTATTGTATTCTATTCCAGGAGTTTGACAGCAGAATGTCGGCCTCATCCTCATCCTGTCGTTTCCAGGAACAATATTTATTATTATTTTGTTATTTTGCAGCTGAACGTTTTTCCTGCTGTTTCTCTCTGAATGTTTCGTTTCTGCCTGTTTTTATTCACATCTGCCTTCTGGGTTCATGCGAATCTGTATTTAAGGGGTTCAGAGGTTTCATGGTTCAGTCTGAATCGGGTCAGAAGTGCGAAGTTCTGTTTCATGAACAGAACCAGAGTTCTGGGTCGTTTCTCCTGCAGGAAGTTGAGTCTGAGAGCAGAAGTGTTATCAGCTGCTATCGCCTCGCCGCGGCGCCGCTCAGGTATAAAACGGCAGACCGGGAGGAGGGGACAGACACACGGACGACCCGGGCAGGATGGAGAGAACCCAGGTGCTGGTTCTGGTCGTCATGTTCCTGAGCTGCACTCAGGTAAGGAAGCAGAACGGGCCGGCCCGCAGGAACCAGAACAGACATTTGGTTCAGCAGCTTAAGCATGGCGACATTCAAATGCAGATTTCCATGCAGCGCCGGCTGCAGCTGCTCCGGGTTTTCTGGTTTCAGGTTCTGACGGGTCGGCCGTGACCGGGTCCGTTAGCCTGCCCAGAGCCCGGTTCTGCTGGGCGTAGCCTGGACTTTAACTGGACCGTCACCGGTAGACGGTCGCAGACCAGAACGTGACTCGGATATAACCAGTTTGAGTTTATGAAGCTACACTGTAAAAAATTAACAGCAACAATTTTAGTTATTCAGTTTTTCATAACAACAAAAGTTAATTTTTCAAAATCAGATTTTAACCATTTTATCCACTCAGTTATAAATGTCACAATAAAAAATTAGTTAAAAAAACTTTAAACAAAATATTTAGTTAACAAGCAGATAAACCAACAGATATTTAACTTCAAATTAAATATTTAGTTACAAACAGTAAAGTTATCGACGGGTTGGGTCGAGTCAGTAACAGATCCCAGATCCAATCAGGCGGAACCAGTAATCAGAACCAGTAGAACCAGTGAACAACCCGCTGGCCTCTGGGAAGGTTCTGCTTCAGCCGGGAAATAAACCCGATCAGATCAGAGAAGGAAGCTGCAGCTGGTTCTGGTTCTGGTAAGATAACTGTCCAGCAGATTAACATGAACTGGAGCCATGATGGCGTTTCACAGAGGCATCATGGGAAAATGACGGTTTGGCTCAGTTTTACTGGAATAACTGGAACATTAATGAAGATTCACAGTGATGAAAGATAAACTGAGCTTCAGAGCAAATGGAGACAGTTCAGGGCCTGCAGGGTCAGAGGTCATGTTCAGGCCCAGGTTCTGGTTGAGCAGGAAAAAGCCTGACACCTGCTGGTGGAGGAGGGTACTGGTTTTATTCTGGATGTTTTGATCGGCTGGGAAACGTCAGATCAGTCTGTTTGAGGAAGAACTTTTTTATTAATCGATGTTAAGGAATAATGAAATATTAAGGAACTGAACAAGCTGCCATATCTCGCTAAGAAGTTACTTATAAATTAGTTCTGACTTATTTCAAGTTAACTAAAATATTGGCACTAGAAACTAGACCAAAGATCATTTTGTTTTTGCAGTGTATAAAATCACACATCATCAGACAGGCTGATCATACGCTGTAAAACAGACCAGTTGGAATAAATCAGACAGGAACGAGTCCTGTGGTGATTTATTTGTGTTACTTGCTACATTTTGACTGCTGACAAATTGGCACCCAACACGGGGCCCGACGTGGCCCAGGGTGGCCCCGCCGTAGAAGAGCTGTGATCGGGCCGGAGACGCTCCTGCAGGGCAGCAGGAGGAGATCTGGAGGAAAAACACGAAGCAGAAACTGAGATTGAAGCAAAGACAGGATGACGTCTGCAGGAAACGCAGATCAGCGACGGCAGCCGCATGCAAAGTCCCTTAATGTGGTCATGGAACAGATGATGCTGCTCCTTTGCATACACTCACACACACACACACACACACACACACACACACACACACACACACACACACACACACACACACACACACACAGGTCATTACCTGAAGGCTCAGACAGGAAGCTCTGTTTGTTCTCTGGTTCTGATCCAAATCAAGTCGAGTTTATTTGTTTAGAACATTTCAGCACAAAACACGACACAGAACCTGATTATGAGACAGGAGAGAAACATTTTACCAATTCAGTTGATTTCATTATTTAGTTACCAAACTAAAATATTTAGTTAACAGACTAAATATATATCTATAACTAAATGTTGTTTTGACAGTTTTGCAGTTTTCTGGAAGTTTGTTCCAGATTATTATAGTTGTCAGATCTTGGAACTGCAGTGTTCCAGGTGTTGTTCCAGGTGTTGTTCCAGGTGTTTCAGGTGTTGTTCCAGGTGTTCCAGGTGTTTCAGGTGTTGTTCCAGGTTTTGTTCCAGGTGTTGTTCCAGGTGTTGTTCCAGGTGTTCCAGGTGTTGTTCCAGGTGTTGTTCGAGATGTTCCAGGTGTTGTTCCAGGTGTTGTTCCAGGTGTTCCAGGTGTTGTTCCAGGTGTTCCAGGTGCAGGTCGGTTCTCACTCCACCTCTCCTCCCCCTGCAGGCTCAGGACACCACCTCCTCCAGCTACAGCTCCTCCACTGTCGTCATGGCGACCACCCTCACCTCAACCATCACAGGGACTAATGCGACCCTCCAGTCTACGCTCAGCTGGTCGCCCCCCCCCTCGGAGACCGGTACGCCCCCCGGCGGCAGCAGCGACCCCACCAGGGCCCCACCCGCCTCCTCCACCCGCCCCCCCAGCACCGCCGCCCCTCAGACGGACGTCCAGCCGCTTGTGACGACCCGGATCACGGCGGCTCCCAGCCAGAGCCCCCCTAGCAGTGACGGCCCCACCAGAGCCCCACCCGCCTCCTCCACCCGCCCCCCCAGCACCGCCGCCCCTCAGACGGACGTCCAGCCGCTTGTGACGACCCGGATCACGGCGGCTCCCAGCCAGAGCCCCCCTAGCAGTGACGGCCCCCCCGGCGGCGGCAGCGACCCTAAAAGCACCCCACCCGCCTCCTCCACCCGCCCCCCCCAACACCGCCGCCCCCCAGACGGACCTCCAGCCGCTTGCGACGACCCGGATCACGGCGGCTCCCAGCCGGAGCCCCCCAGGCAGCAGCGGCGGTACGACGCCCCTGACCTCTGCCCCCCCCACGGCGGGGTCGGGCTGCGTGTCTGCAGGCCGCAGGCTGCAGCAGCTGCTGCTGGCTGCGGCCTGCATGCTGCTGCAGCGCGCCGCTCACACCTGAACCTGGACTTTCTCTGGGTTCAGCGGTGACGTGCTGCAGGCGCTGAGCTCTGCTCTGATCCAATATAAACCGTCAGAAATCATCGGAACTTTTGTTTTTATGAGCAATAAAACGTTAACCGGTTCTGCTCGTGTTTGTCCTGAACCGAAAGTCCAACCCGCCGCTCCGCTTCGCTTCGCTGCAGCTGATGGAAAACTAAACCCTGATCCTGATTTACATCCTGATTTTAAAAGTAAAACAGCTTTTATTTGCAGAACAACACATGCAAATCCAGCCGGTGTTCTTTGTGCAGAGGACATTCAGGATTAAACAGCCTGGAAAAACGTCCAGAAAACATCAGGAATATCCACATTCAAACAGATTTCACACGAAGGGAACGCAGCTCCCGCATTATTAAAGGTTACCTCATAAAATCTGTAAATTTGTCTTTAATCCAGAAACATTTTAGATGTTTCACTTTAAAATCAAACCTGGTCCAGATTAATCAGACAGGATTTATGTTCTGGGTGTAAAATATTCAGTCTGACATCATTCAGCCGCTCGGCCTAATTATCAAACATTAAAATCAGACTTTTCCAGGATTTCACAGCTTCGATTCAGTTTTCCTGATTTGAGTTTAAATCCGTTTTGATGACCAGTTCCTCCTTTCAGACTGAACTCAGCGACGCTTTGCTCCAGAACCTGAGCAACGATAAAAACTATAAAACTGTTACTGAGCTCAGGACTGTTTATTCATCTAATGCTGAATTTAAAATGTTGCTTATTTTGGCGATAAATTATTTCTGATTAAAATGTTCTATTTTAATAATAAACCCTGAAAGTAGCTGATAAAAGATGAAAAATGTACTTATTTTTTATTATATTTTCTTTACTTATAAAATAATTATTATTGTAAATATTTCTTTCACTGTTTGCACTTTCTTGTAGCTGGAATTTCCTTATTTGTAAAATCGATACCAAACTATGCTCAACTTCACTCTTTTTCATTGTTAACAAGTTTTTGAATAAACGTTCTCATAAATAATTTATTCTTGTGATATTCTGACTTTATAATCGTATTTAAAACTGAAACTATCTCTTCAGCCCGGCAGTAAAACTGCATGTTGGTTTCTGGGTCTGTCGTTGTGCTGCACATCTTTATTTTCCAATAAAATGTTTTCCTTTAGAGGAGGTGGCGGCTCCAGGTGAGCCCAGGTGTGATGGATTTCTTCCGGCCCTGCAGGACATTTTGCATTTGGTGGGGAGGAGACTGAGACCTCCCTGAATGGAAACAGGTATCAGGTGAACGCCGCGCCATAAAAAGCTGCCGTCTGGAAAATTTCCCCCATTTGTGGCGCGTCGGGCAGGAAGACGGAGCGTTAGCATCGACGGTCAACATGAAGCTGTGGGAGCTGCTGCCTCTGGCCCTGCTGGGCGCCAGGCTCTGCTGGATGAGCTCAGCGCAGGTAAAACACCGACACAGCTCCCACCTGCAGCACAAACACATTCACTGCTGCAGCATCTCACACCGAACCTTTTTAAAAGTGCTTGTTTGGTTTTCCACTCACAAAAAGATTGAGTTTATGATAGAAAATACAACTAAAAGATTGTTTCTAAAATGATTCAGCTTTCAACTGTTTTTTAATCTGAGAAAGGAAACTTGGATATAATTCAATCCTAAATAATGAGCAGAAAATGTATTTTTAACCAGCCGAGCTTCAGATCAACAAGGTTTCCATCCTGTAGCCAATCACAGCCATCGATTGTTGCTGCTGCTGGAACATCAGGGGAATATCTGGGAACATCTGGGGAACATCAGGGAACATCAGGGGAACATCTAGGGACATCAGGGGACATCTCTGCTTTTAAGCCTGTACTTGGGTCAAATGTCTTTATATGGACACGCTGAGTGTGTCTCCTCTGAATTCAGGTCAAAATGGCGTCCTAAGTCTGTCTCTGTCCTCCATCAGAAAGTAAATACTTCAGCTGCAGCGATGACAGGAAACACCACCTCTGCCTGGAGCACCGCCACCCCTGCTGTCACCAGCAAAGATGCCAGGGGCACCATCAGCACCACCAACTGCACCGACACCAGCGGCGGCACCAACAGCACCAGCAGTGGGAGCAGCGGCACCACAACCCAAAAACAGAAGGGAAACTCAGCAGGTGGAGGCAGCAGCTTCTCCTCCATTGGGCTGCTGCTCTGCTCCATCATGGTCCAGCTCACCTGGAGCTGCTAGGCTAATTGTTTAGGTAGAGCTGGACGAGAAAGCTGAAAAATGTATCAACATAGAAGCATTTCATATTAGTCAATATCAATAATTATGGATTTTTTAAAAATATCTAAAATATTGCCAAACTGGTGGCGTGATCTTTCCTGTTTTATCCGGTTTTCACTTAACGCCATTGGTTTTTATTTTTCAACAGTTATGAGGAACGGTTACAAAACCTGAAACTGCTGCTGCGCAAGTTACTCAACAGGTTGTTGCTAGGCAACCGAGGTGGATGGGATTTGAAAATGTTTCTTACGCAGCAGATTGTTGCTAGGTAACCAAAGAGTGAGTGAATCAGTTGATGCCACCAACCTAGCTAAGCTAGCCGTGAGAGGTTGAGAGGCTAAGCCCTTTCCTCTGCCTACATGTCCCAGAATGCCGTGCGGACTTCAGTGAAATTATTGAATATTCTATCACATGTTACATATGTTGATATTGATGACGTGTCTATCGCAGTATATGAGGTTATTGATTATTGCCCAGCCCTGCGTTTAGGACAGATTAAGGCTAATCAGCAGTAGGTCAGAGCTTCTGTCCACCTGAGGTCTCAGGTACGCAGCAGCAGCAGGTGGAGTTCCTCCTGTCGCCTCCATCACCTGCTGTTGTTTTATTCTGTAGTTTCCTTTGATTAAAATCATATTTAACTAATGAAGATTCAACTCGTTAAATGAGTCGCATGGTAGCAGTTAGTGTTGAGTTGTAAGCCTGTTATCTATAAACTCTCAGTAAATATGTGAAATTAAGCTGATCACTCATAGAAAATGTTTTCTGTAATCTGTGAATCTATATTTATGACATGGATACAATATTTTAAGGTAAAGGTTGAATAAATAAAGATAAAAAAGAAGAAATCTTTGCCCGCTGTTGATTCTGTACCTAACTGTACTGTTATGTGGCAAAGACAAATGAGAAACACTAAGTTCCTGCAGCACCTGAACACAACGTCAATCAGAACATGAACTGTCCTCCACATCATCACCACATCATTCTTGGTTCTGAACATTAATTAAATGTTTTAATTTAAAGTCCGAGGTTTGCTGGACTTCAGCTATACGGGGAAAAACCTGCCTGTTGTTTCAATCAGAGCGACAGCGACCCCTGGTGGCTGTGTCGTTTGTAAAGCTATACAATCACAAAATAACAATCATTTGGGTTAGTCAGTCTTTCATTAAAGCATAAATAAACAAATAAGTGGGAGTTCATACACCATCATATACATTCATTAATAAGTCAGTTTCAAAATAAAAATTTTGTTCTACACTAAATATTTAGCTAGAATGCTAAATACTTGGCCTTAAGCTAAATATTAAGCTCGCTAACTAAATACACTGCTCAAAAAAATAAAGGGAACACTTAAACAACACAATATAACTCCAAGTAAATCAAACTTCTGTGAAATCAAACTGTCCACTTAAGAAGCAACACTGATTGACAATCAATTTCACCTGCTGTTGTGCAAATGGAATAGACAACAGGTGGAAATTATTGGCAATTAGCAAGACACACTCAATAAAGGAGTGGTTCTGCAGTTGGGACCACAGACCACTTCTCAGTACCTATGCTGTCTGGCTGATGTTTTGGTCAGTTTTGAATGTTGGTGGTGCTTTCACACTCGTGGTAGCATGAGACGGACTCCACAACCCACACAAGTGGCTCAGGTAGTGCAGCTCATCCAGGATGGCACATCAATGCGAGCTGTGGCAAGAAGGTTTGCTGTGTCTGTCAGCGTAGTGTCCAGAGGCTGGAGGCGCTACCAGGAGACAGGCCAGTACACCAGGAGACGTGGAGGAGGCCGTAGGAGGGCAACAACCCAGCAGCAGGACCGCTACCTCCGCCTTTGTGCAAGAAGGAACAGGAGGAGCACTGCCAGAGCCCTGCAAAATGACCTCCAGCAGGCCACAAATGTGCATGTGTCTGCACAAACGGTTAGAAACCGACTCCATGAGGATGGTATGAGGGCCCGACGTCCACAGATGGGGGTTGTGCTCATAGCCCAACACCGTGCAGGACGCTTGGCATTTGCCAGAGAACACCAGGATTGGCAAATTCGCCACTGGCGCCTTGTGCTCTTCACAGATGAAAGCAGGTTCACACTGAGCACATGTGACAGACGTGACAGAGTCTGGAGACGCCGTGGAGAGCGGTCTGCTGCCTGCAACATCCTTCAGCATGACCGGTTTGGCAGTGGGTCAGTAATGGTGTGGGGTGGCATTTCTTTGGAGGGCCGCACAGCCCTCCATGTGCTCACCAGAGGTAGCCTGACTGCCATTAGGTACCGAGATGAGATCCTCAGACCCCTTGTGAGACCATATGCTGGTGCGGTTGGCCCTGGGTTCCTCCTAATGCAGGACAATGCTAGACCTCATGTGGCTGGAGTGTGTCAGCAGTTCCTGCAAGATGAAGGCATTGAAGCTATGGACTGGCCAGCCCGTTCCCCAGACCTGAATCCGATTGAGCACATCTGGGACATCATGTCTCGCTCCATCCACCAACGTCACGTTGCACCACAGACTGTCCAGGAGTTGGCGGATGCTTTAGTCCAGGTCTGGGAGGAGATCCCTCAGGAGACCATCCGCCACCTCATCAGGAGCATGCCCAGGCGTTGTAGGGAGGTCATAAGGCGCACGTGGAGGCCACACACAATACTGAGCCTCATTTTGACTTGTTTTAAGGACATTACATTAAAGTTGGATCAGTGTGTAGTGTTATTTCACTTTAATTTTGTGTGTGGCTCCAAATCCAGGCCTCCATTGGTTAATAAATTTGATTTCCATTGATGATTTTTGTGTGATTTTGTTGTCAGCACATTCAACTTTGTACAGAACAAAGTATTCAATGAGAATATTTCTTTCATTCAGATCTAGGATGTGTTATTTGAGTGTTCCCTTTATTTTTTTGAGCAGTGTATTTAACCTTGAGCAAATTTTTTTTATCTTCAAACTAAATATTTAATGTGGTAAATACATACTTAGCTTGGAGCTAAATATTCAGCTTCAAACGCTGGAAAACTTAACAATTATTTAGCAAACTACATATTATCTTAAAATAAACGCTTAACTTCCTAACTAAATAGTTGGCTCGCTAATTTAATATTTATTTTCAAATTAAACATATAGCCTGGTAAGTATATATTTAGTTTCAAGCTAATCTAGTATTTAGCTTCAAATATTTAATAAAGTTAAATATGTAGCACCAAACTATTTATTTAGCTTTCTATTTAAATATTTAGGTAGCAACATATTTAGCTAGATTGGTAAATATTTAGCTGTATTATAGATGGACTAATGGTGACGTCAGGTAACAGGTGAGGTTAAAGTTACCTGCTGGCGCTCTGATCCGGGTCCTTCAACCCGAACGCTGGAGGTGATTGCTGTCTGATTCGGTCCAAACTTGCCCGAACCGGAACCGGTTAACCCCATCAGTCACATTTCGAACAAGCAGGAACCATGAAAGGGCTGCGTACCATTTAGGTTATATTCCCATCAGTCCTGTTTAGTCCGCTTTAACTCCAGTCCGTCTGTCTACAAGGCTCTGTACAACAGTTTCAAACTGTGACATTTATCATTTATAAATTAATGAATAATATTGTGAAAATATGACTTTGAAACATTAACCTATTTTTTCTTTTTTGACCAGCTAAATGATTCGATTAATTTTTGACTAACTTTACAAACGGCGCCCAAACAGCCAGAGAGTGAAAACAATGAATCATTCAGTGACCCTATTATATTTCTTTATAACTGATGACTTTTTAAATTTATTATATAGTTTTTGTAACTTAAACACAATTAAAGATCAAAATGCTATTCTTTTTTTCATCTGAGCTGCAGATCAGATTAGCAGTAAATCTCTCCATGTTTCTCATGTTGCATCATTTTATCAGTAAATGTCACATTTATTCTGTGGTTTGGTTATTTTATCTAACGTGCTACAATTTGTGTTATTTATTGCTAATAGTTATTGAATCTCTGAATGTGTTGGTAGATTAAGTTATTTCCAACCACCGGTTTTCTGTCAGTGAATTTAGTTGACCTTTGACCTGCAACAGGAACAGGAAGGAGTTCTGTTTTCTGTAAAACGGGAATTTTTCTTCTGCGGTAAAGTTAAATATTGAAGAAGTGAGCAGAGTTTGTGAAAATCTGAGCAAACATTTAAGTGGCGTGTCAGCAGGAAGCAGCAGGACCTGCTGAGACCCACCATGAGTCAGCTGCCCCATCAGGTAGGGGCGGGGCCACACCTGGACAGGTGAGCGGGCCGTCAGCGGTGACAGGATGCGTCACGTTCTTTCAATAACTTTAACTATCTGGACTGTTCAGAGATCTGTTGGAATGCTGTCGCCCCCTGCTGGCAGAGCTACAACACTTTTATATATTAAAATATCTAAAAGTTGTTTTTCTCCTTGTGGAACATTTTCCTGTTGGCTTTTTGGAATGACAGACATAAATGTTTTATAGAGAAAAATATGCAATAGAAAAACGCAAGTAATAAAAAAACTTTCCATATATTTTTTATTCTCTCTTTCAAGGAAAAATCATATTCCTCAAGAAAACAAAAATTTATGTTTCAATCCAGAATGTCTTATTTTTTTAAAACTTTTTGACATTTAAACTAAATAGAAAGAGAAAAATGTTCAGAGTGGAAACAGAAGAACTGAGAGGAAAAACTAAACACAGCAGAGGAAACATTTATGATCCATAAACTAAAATATCACATTTATGATCCACACACACACACACACACACCAACACACACACACACACACACCAACACACACACACACACACACACACCCACACACACACACACACACACACACACACAGGTCATTACCTGAAGGCTCAGACAGGAAGCTCTGTTTGTTCTCTGGTTCTGATCCAAATCAAGTCGAGTTTATTTGTTTAGAACATTTCAGCACAAAACACGACACAGAACCTGATTATGAGACAGGAGAGAAACATTTTACCAATTCAGTTGATTTCATTATTTAGTTACCAAACTAAAATATTTAGTTAACAGACTAAATATATATCTATAACTAAATGTTGTTTTGGCAGTTTTGCAGTTTTCTGGAAGTTTGTTCCAGATTATTATAGTTGTCAGATCTTGGAACTGCAGTGTTCCAGGTGTTGTTCCAGGTGTTCCAGGTGTTGTTCCAGGTGTTCCAGGTGTTCCAGGTGTTGTTCCAGGTGTTCCAGGTGTTGTTCCAGGTGTTGTTCTAGCTGTTCCAGGTGTTCCAAGTGTTCCAGGTGTTATTCCAGGTGTTCCAGGTGTTGTTCCAGGTGTTGTTCCAGCTGTTCCAGGTGGTGTTCCAGGTGTTCCAAGTGTTGTTCCAGGTATTCCAGGTGTTGTTCTAGGTGTTCCAGGTGTTGTTCCAGGTTTTGTTCCAGGTGTTGTTCGAGGTGTTCCAGGTGTTGTTCCAGGTGTTCCATGTGTTGTTCCAGGTGGCGTTCGAGGTGTTCCAGGTGTTGTTCCAGGTGTTCCAGGTGTTGTTCCAGGTGTTCCAAGCATTCCAGGTGTTGTTCCAGGTGTTCCAAGCGTTCCAGGTGTTGTTCCAGGTGTTCCAGGTGTTGTTCCAGGTGTTGTTCCAGCTGTTCCAAGTGTTCCAAGTGTTCCAGGTGTTATTCCAGGTGTTCCAGGTGTTGTTCCAGGTGTTGTTCCAGCTGTTCCAGGTGGTGTTCCAGGTGTTCCAAGTGTTGTTCCAGGTATTCCAGGTGTTGTTCCAGGTGTTGTTCCAGGTGTTCCAGGTGTTGTTCCAGGTTTTGTTCCAGGTGTTGTTCGAGGTGTTCCAGGTGTTGTTCCAGGTGTTCCAGGTGTTGTTCCAGGTGTTCCAGGTGGTGTTCCAGGTGTTGTTCCAGGTGTTGTTCCAGGTGTTGTTCCAGCTGTTCCAAGTGTTCCAAGTGTTCCAGGTGTTATTCCAGGTGTTCCAGGTGTTGTTCCAGGTGTTGTTCCAGCTGTTCCAGGTGGTGTTCCAGGTGTTCCAAGTGTTGTTCCAGGTATTCCAGGTGTTGTTCCAGGTGTTGTTCCAGGTGTTCCAGGTGTTGTTCCAGGTTTTGTTCCAGGTGTTGTTCGAGGTGTTCCAGGTGTTGTTCCAAGTGTTCCAGGTGTTGTTCCAGGTGTTCCAGGTGTTGTTCCAGGTGTTGTTCCAAGTGTTCCAGGTGTTGTTCCAGGTGTTCCAGGTGTTGTTCCAGGTGTTCCAGGTGCAGGTCGGTTCTCACTCCACCTCTCCTCCCCCTGCAGGCTCAGGACACCACCTCCTCCAGCTACAGCTCCTCCACTGTCGTCATGGCGACCACCCTCACCTCAACCATCACAGGGACTAATGCGACCCTCCAGTCTACGCTCAGCTGGTCGCCCCCCCCCCCCCCCCCCCCCCCCCCCCCTCGGAGACCGGTACGCCCCCCGGCGGCAGCAGCGACCCCACCAGAGCCCCACCCGCCTCCTCCACCCGCCCCCCCAGCACCGCCGCCCCTCAGACGGACGTCCAGCCGCTTGTGACGACCCGGATCACGGCGGCTCCCAGCCAGAGCCCCCCTAGCAGTGACGGCCCCCCCGGCGGCGGCAGCGACCCTAAAAGCACCCCACCCGCCTCCTCCACCCGCCCCCCCAACACCGCCGCCCCCCAGACGGACCTCCAGCCGCTTGCGACGACCCGGATCACGGCGGCTCCCAGCCGGAGCCCCCCAGGCAGCAGCGGCGGTACGACGCCCCTGACCTCTGCCCCCCCCACGGCGGGGTCGGGCTGCGTGTCTGCAGGCCGCAGGCTGCAGCAGCTGCTGCTGGCTGCGGCCTGCATGCTGCTGCAGCGCGCCGCTCACACCTGAACCTGGACTTTCTCTGGGTTCAGCGGTGACGTGCTGCAGGCGCTGAGCTCTGCTCTGATCCAATATAAACCGTCAGAAATCATCGGAACTTTTGTTTTTATGAGCAATAAAACGTTAACCGGTTCTGCTCGTGTTTGTCCTGAACCGAAAGTCCAACCCGCCGCTCCGCTTCGCTTCGCTGCAGCTGATGGAAAACTAAACCCTGATCCTGATTTACATCCTGATTTTAAAAGTAAAACAGCTTTTATTTGCAGAACAACACATGCAAATCCAGCCGGTGTTCTTTGTGCAGAGGACATTCAGGATTAAACAGCCTGGAAAAACGTCCAGAAAACATCAGGAATATCCACATTCAAACAGATTTCACACGAAGGGAACGCAGCTCCCGCATTATTAAAGGTTACCTCATAAAATCTGTAAATTTGTCTTTAATCCAGAAACATTTTAGATGTTTCACTTTAAAATCAAACCTGGTCCAGATTAATCAGACAGGATTTATGTTCTGGGTGTAAAATATTCAGTCTGACATCATTCAGCCGCTCGGCCTAATTATCAAACATTAAAATCAGACTTTTCCAGGATTTCACAGCTTCGATTCAGTTTTCCTGATTTGAGTTTAAATCCGTTTTGATGACCAGTTCCTCCTTTCAGACTGAACTCAGCGACGCTTTGCTCCAGAACCTGAGCAACGATAAAAACTATAAAACTGTTACTGAGCTCAGGACTGTTTATTCATCTAATGCTGAATTTAAAATGTTGCTTATTTTGGCGATAAATTATTTCTGATTAAAATGTTCTATTTTAATAATAAACCCTGAAAGTAGCTGATAAAAGATGAAAAATGTACTTATTTTTTATTATATTTTCTTTACTTATAAAATAATTATTATTGTAAATATTTCTTTCACTGTTTGCACTTTCTTGTAGCTGGAATTTCCTTATTTGTAAAATCGATACCAAACTATGCTCAACTTCACTCTTTTTCATTGTTAACAAGTTTTTGAATAAACGTTCTCATAAATAATTTATTCTTGTGATATTCTGACTTTATAATCGTATTTAAAACTGAAACTATCTCTTCAGCCCGGCAGTAAAACTGCATGTTGGTTTCTGGGTCTGTCGTTGTGCTGCACATCTTTATTTTCCAATAAAATGTTTTCCTTTAGAGGAGGTGGCGGCTCCAGGTGAGCCCAGGTGTGATGGATTTCTTCCGGCCCTGCAGGACATTTTGCATTTGGTGGGGAGGAGACTGAGACCTCCCTGAATGGAAACAGGTATCAGGTGAACGCCGCGCCATAAAAAGCTGCCGTCTGGAAAATTTCCCCCATTTGTGGCGCGTCGGGCAGGAAGACGGAGCGTTAGCATCGACGGTCAACATGAAGCTGTGGGAGCTGCTGCCTCTGGCCCTGCTGGGCGCCAGGCTCTGCTGGATGAGCTCAGCGCAGGTAAAACACCGACACAGCTCCCACCTGCAGCACAAACACATTCACTGCTGCAGCATCTCACACCGAACCTTTTTAAAAGTGCTTGTTTGGTTTTCCACTCACAAAAAGATTGAGTTTATGATAGAAAATACAACTAAAAGATTGTTTCTAAAATGATTCAGCTTTCAACTGTTTTTTAATCTGAGAAAGGAAACTTGGATATAATTCAATCCTAAATAATGAGCAGAAAATGTATTTTTAACCAGCCGAGCTTCAGATCAACAAGGTTTCCATCCTGTAGCCAATCACAGCCATCGATTGTTGCTGCTGCTGGAACATCAGGGGAATATCTGGGAACATCTGGGGAACATCAGGGAACATCAGGGGAATATCTGGGAACATCAGGGGACATCTGGGAACATCAGGGGAACATCTGTCTACAAGGCTCTGTACAACAGTTTCAAACTGTGACATTTATCATTTATAAATTAATGAATAATATTGTGAAAATATGACTTTGAAACATTAACCTATTTTTTCTTTTTTGACCAGCTAAATGATTCGATTAATTTTTGACTAACTTTACAAACGGCGCCCAAACAGCCAGAGAGTGAAAACAATGAATCATTCAGTGACCCTATTATATTTCTTTATAACTGATGACTTTTTAAATTTATTATATAGTTTTTGTAACTTAAACACAATTAAAGATCAAAATGCTATTCTTTTTTTCATCTGAGCTGCAGATCAGATTAGCAGTAAATCTCTCCATGTTTCTCATGTTGCATCATTTTATCAGTAAATGTCACATTTATTCTGTGGTTTGGTTATTTTATCTAACGTGCTACAATTTGTGTTATTTATTGCTAATAGTTATTGAATCTCTGAATGTGTTGGTAGATTAAGTTATTTCCAACCACCGGTTTTCTGTCAGTGAATTTAGTTGACCTTTGACCTGCAACAGGAACAGGAAGGAGTTCTGTTTTCTGTAAAACGGGAATTTTTCTTCTGCGGTAAAGTTAAATATTGAAGAAGTGAGCAGAGTTTGTGAAAATCTGAGCAAACATTTAAGTGGCGTGTCAGCAGGAAGCAGCAGGACCTGCTGAGACCCACCATGAGTCAGCTGCCCCATCAGGTAGGGGCGGGGCCACACCTGGACAGGTGAGCGGGCCGTCAGCGGTGACAGGATGCGTCACGTTCTTTCAATAACTTTAACTATCTGGACTGTTCAGAGATCTGTTGGAATGCTGTCGCCCCCTGCTGGCAGAGCTACAACACTGACAGGAGGTTGAGTCTCCGGCCCAGTTTCCTTCTGTAGCTCCAGTTATCAGTCAAATTCGCTCCTATTAGCATAATATTTCAATTAAGGAGAGAAATCACAGCACCAGCTGGTCATGAGCAAGCATGTGGCGACAGTGGGAAGGACCAGACCTCCAGGGGAACCAGGACACAGAACTTCATTCTGGGTTTCATGAGGAATAATAAAAGTGTTTATGAAACTGAGGAGTGATTTCCTGGAGACTCTGAACAGATGTTGAACAGAACATCAATCTCTGAGCTTATTCTGGTGGGTCTGGTGGTACCAGATGATACCAGAACCACCAGGCTGGGATTCAGAACCAACTCATCAATCATGGGGTCTCTGACCTTCATTCAAATTGGATCAACTGATAATAATAATCAGTGATAATCGCGGTTCTGGAAGTTTCTGGTTCTGGAAGTATTTTTAGATTTTTGGTTCTGAAAGCTTCCCTTCAGCTGAACCTCAGCACAGGCCCATATTCTACAGAACCGGACATTTGTTCTGTGTCTGTTTGCTATTATTAACAGAGTGTGTGTTATGAGGCATGAAGCCCTCCAGCTGTGGACCATATTTAATACCCGGTTATATTTTAGACCCAGCAGCTGATTCACGTTTTAAGGAAGCTCATGGTCTTCAGTTTTCCAGGCGGTCAATGATCCACCTGAAGGAATGAATCACCTCTTTCACCTTCAGGCACCATGATGCAAACATCATGCTGGATTAGCACAGGATAAAAATTAAACTCTTTCTCAATATCACAAGGAGGGGCAAATATTTTCAGAAACTATAAACCGATAAAAATGAGCTGTTGACTGAGTTTTATGGAGAAACTCAAGATGAACCTGTTTCTGTTAAACGGTTTCATTGGTCAATAATCTCCTGAACTCTGATTTTACTGTCAGCATGCAGAGGTGGAGGTCCTGTTTCAAACAGCTTCCTGGTTCCATATTCAGGTCATCCACTCTCCTCCCTCTGAGACCTCATCGTATAAAAGCAGAGGTTCCTCTCTTCGTCTCAGTTCAGGTCCCACCGAAGCTTTCAGGTGAACTTCTCCGGGTTTTTGGAACCATGAAGACGTCGACTCTGATTTTCTTCTGGTTGCTTCTGCAGGTATCTGTTCACCGTACTAAGAAGCTTTCGCGTCTTAGCCATGGCGTTTCCACTTGGTTTGGATGCATTTTCTTTTACTTAATGAATTCATAATTTGAAATCCGTATCTTTTGTAATCAGGTAATCTTTGTTTGCCATTGTGAAATATTTCATCATAATAACAGAACCAAGAGGGTGTAAGGGGGTAAATACCTTTTAACTGCACTCTCCATGGCAAAATTGCTGTATTATAAATGGGAGCAGACGTTGACAAGAGTGGACCCAAGAACAGAGCCTTGAGGAACTCTGCTCAGAGCAGGAATCTGACATAATATTCCCAGTCAGTAGAAAGGCTGTCATTGGCTGGTCCTCAGCCGTTTATCACCAGATGGCTTTAACAATGTTCCAGAACTCAGCCAGGTGCGTTTTCAGACTGACCAGTCCTTCACACAGCCTGATCCGCTGATCTGAAACCAAACATTTAAGTTTTTTTCCTGAAAACCTGACAGCAAGGTGCTCTGTCAGAGAACCGCTTCAGGTCCAGACAGGCTGAGGGACAGTTGGCTTGTCTATGACTCCTCTTCTATAATTATTATTTTATTAATTTTTATTATCTTCAAAGCAAACAATCAAAATGTTTCTTACTTCCTCATTGAGTCAAATATTGCTGCGGACTAGTTTCATTACCGAATGATATCAGAAGAAAGCGAAACAGAAGCTTTAAACTTCTCAGGATCTTACCAGATACTAGTTGGTTTGTCGAAGGAGGACAAATCGGATCTTCTTTAGGATCGTGGCAAAGTGGAGCTCCATCTGATAACTTGGGCTTTGGTGGATTTGTTTGAACAGGAGATGTTGGAATCTGCTGGAATGTCTCCAGAAAATGTTTCCAACATGTCTGAATTTTAGTTTTGACGGCAGCTCAGTCCATTAATGGTGTCAGCTGGACTCAATGGTGACCACTATGAGGAAGTCAGACGACCTTCAAACACTCCAGAACCTTCAGCAGCACCAACTGACGGGTTTAACTAACGGATATATTTGGGGCTTCATGTTTACCTTTTTTTCCTAAATGACTAACATCTGGGTATTCTGCTAGTTCAACATCTGTGTGACATTCACTGATCAAACCAATTCTCTCTGCAGGTGAGCACAACATCTGAAGCAACAACTACAACAATAACTTTATCAACTACTTCACCAACAACCCCATCCACCGCTCCACCAACAACCCCATCCACCGCTCCACCAACAACCCCATCCACCGCTCCACCAACAACCCCATCCACCGCTCCACCAACAACCCCATCCACCTCTTCATCAACAACCCCATCCACCTCTTCATCAACAACCCCATCCACCTCTTCATCAACAACCCCATACACCTCTTCATCAACAACCCCATCCACCTCTTCATCAACAACCCCATCCACTGCTCCATCAACAACCCCATCCACCTCTTCATCAACAACCCCATCCACCTCTTCATCAACAACCCCATCCACCTCTTCATCAACAACCCCATCCACCGCTTCATCAAAACCTCCATCCACCTCTTCATCAAAACCCCCATCCACCTCTTCATCAAAACCCCCATCCACCTCTTCATCAACAACCCCATCCACCTCTTCATCAAAACCCCCATCCACCTCTTCATCAACAACCCCATCCACCTCTTCATCAAAACCCCCATCCACCTCTTCATCAACAACCCCATCCACCTCTTCATCAAAACCCCCATCCACCTCTTCATCAAAACCCCCATCCACCTCTTCACCAACAACCCCATCCACCTCTTCACCATCATCCAACTCAGCCACCAGAACCACCACCAGAACCACCACCAGAACCTCACCAAGCGGATGTTGTGGCTTCAGAGCTTCCCTGCTGCTTTCTGCAGCTCCTCTCCTGCTCTACTTGTTCTTCCTGTGAACCTCAAACCCCATCAAACCAAATTTCATGAAAAGTCAGAAGAAGAACCACAGATATGATTTGTTCTTTATCTTGTAAAGGGGCTTTTGGTTAAAATAAGGATTTAAAGATTAGATTTTTATCATTCTGAATTGATTAATGAGAGTATTTCTGTCAGCTTGTGTTTAAGTGTACATGCTCACATATTAATGCTTGTTCTGATGGTTCTGCTCAGTTTTGAGTAAATAAAAGAAGCTCACACTGCCAGTCCTGCTCTTTGTTTGCATGTTAAAGTTTTAATGAGTTCTGTCTTCAAACAAAGGACCAAAGTGTTCCAGCAGCACAAAGTGGTAAAAGTTAATGAGTTACAGATGAAAGTCAGAAACGTCATTAATATGAAAAGAAGATGTGAAATAGGAATAAACAGGTTCCTGGAGAGGCGGTTCAGTTTAATCTTCAGACCGACAGACGGCCTGCAGAGCCAGCAGCTGCTCCCCTTTAAAATGTTTCTGAGGGACAATCAGAGAACAATCAGGTCAGTAAAGGTTGCAGGTGATGCAGCGCAGGTGATGCAGCAACATGAGTCCAACCTGCAGAGTGGAGTAGAGAGACGATCCGCTGAGCCTGAGGAACGCCGCGCGGATTGGCAGCAGGTCCTCCTCGCTATGGGACACCATGATGCCCTGAACCAGCGACGTCTGCAGAGGGAAAACGTCAGGGATCCATCCGGACAGCAACCTGACTGCAGCAACCTGACTGACTGCAGCCACATGATGGCAGCAACCTGACTGACTGCAGCAACCTGACTGCAGCAACCTGACTGACTGCAGCCACATGATGGCAGCAACCTGACTGACTGCAGCAACCTGACTGCAGCAACCTGACTGACTGCAGCCACATGATGGCAGCAACCTGACTGACTGCAACAACATGACTGCAGCAACCTGACTGCAGCAACCTGACTGCAGCAACCTGACTGACTGCAGCCACATGATGGCAGCAACCTGACTGACTGCAACAACATGACTGCAGCAACCTGACTGACTGCAGCCACATGATGGCAGCAACCTGACTGACTGCAACAACATGACTGCAGCAACCTGACTGCAGCAACCTGACTGACTGCAGCAACATGATGGCAGCAACCTGACTGACTGCAGCAACATGACTGCAGCAACCTGACTGACTGCAGCCACATGATGGCAGCAACCTGACTGCAGCAACCTGACTGCAGCAACCTGACTGACTGCAGCAACATGATGGCAGCAACCTGACTGACTGCAACAACATGACTGCAGCAACCTGACTGCAGCAACCTGACTGACTGCAGCAACATGATGGCAGCAACCTGACTGACTGCAGCAACATGACTGCAGCAACCTGACTGACTGCAGCCACATGATGGCAGCAACCTGACTGCAGCAACCTGACTGCAACAACCTGACTGACTGCAGCAACATGATGGCAGCAACCTGACTGACTGCAACAACATGACTGCAGCAACCTGACTGACTGCAACAACATGATGGCAGCAACCTGACTGACTGCAGCAACATGACTGCAGCAACCTGACTGACTGCACCAACATGATTGACTGACATCAATTTCTTCTGATTTGAAGAAGGTGAGGGAGCAACTTCGCTCACCTTTTGCCTCCTTTTAGTTTAATAAAAGATGTGACAAATCAAAACCTGCAGCTGTCAGACGATGTACTTACTAAAATAAAAACGAATTAATTTTTAAACAACTGAATCCAGAAACATGAATTAAAGGGTTAATCTTTTACCTGCAGTCCGCTGAGATCAGTCCGATTTACAATCATTACAGCAGTAAGTCGCCTCTCACACGTCAGGTTTTAATTTACAGAATTATTGAATCTTCATGGAACATTTTGGAAGCAGCTGCAGTCACTCTGAAATATTCATGTTTCTAAAAATATTACTGCCAGCTGCTGGCCTGAAACCATCCGCCTGATTTCTGGAGGTTAAAATGAATCAGCAGAATTAGTCCTGGTCATGTTACTGTACCTGACCGGGTCGTGACCCGACCCAGTTCCCACAGGATCAGATCGATTCATCTACACAATAATCCAAGATGTTTTCTTTAGATTTCTGTCGTCAGCACTAAAACAAACACAGAAGAATCGCAGGCGTTGCATAAACTGGTAATTTGTGGCGCCCCCTAGAGGTCCACACACACTGTCACCATTTGAGGAGTTTTAAATGTTTTAAATGCGCTGTCTGTGAATGTTATATAGAAGCCAGTTTCCATGAAAAAAAAGCCCAACAGAAAGTCATAATTACGAAATTTAAAGTCATAATTTTGAGATTCAAAATAACAACTTCAACTTTGAAAGTAAAATTTTGAGACTGAAAGACATAATTATGCACTTCTTCATTGATTTTATATAACTTAGCTTATATTAAACTACACTGGAGAGCAGAGGCGAGTAGTAACGGGTTACATTTACTCCGCTACATGTAATTGATTAACTTTTTGCAGTACTGCACAGTTCTTTTTTTACTTTTGCTTGAGTAATATTATTAGTAGTAGTATCACTACGATTTCTGAACACCTTCTCTACCTTCTGTCAGTAAATTTTACTGATGGAAAAAAAACACTGAACCACAAACACCACAAACAGGCACACAGTTTATGTTGAAGTGAGATATCCTGTTTGTACACTAGCTTTGTTGTTCTAATTTTATTTTCAGTTTTGCCATCTGATGACATGAATATATAGAATTATCAGTGGGATGTTTTTTGGCCCTGTTCAAACACATAAACACGACCTCCTGCAAGTGTTGGTGTCATAAGATTATTATTATTTAAGTTTTTCTTCCTGAATGTAGTATTTTGTAAAAATGCTAGGTTTTAGTCTTTAAAATTCCAGAATGTGTACATTATTTTATATTTTTGTCTGTCTGAGTACATATATTTTTTTAATATTTAGTCAGGTGTTATGGTCAGTTTTTCAGCACTACCTACCTGTGTGAAATTATGTAGAAGTAGTGTTGCTCTTTCCTGAGTAAAATCTTTGGTTCCTGGCCTTGGAGGACGTTACTTGGGTCTGCGCAGGCGCAAAGAAACGAGTTAGCGCGAAGAAGAACATCGGTTTTCAGTGGCCCGAACCGGTACCAAAGCGATTCAAATTGGAAAACGGGTTGCTAGTTCTGGTCGTCTAAGTGTTCGGGTGGTCTTTTGTGATACTTTGACCTTTATCGCTGTGCCGTTATGTCGGAACAGTGAACAGCCGAGGCGCGGCTAGCTAACTCCGACCCCCAGCTGAGGACGTCTCCTCTAATGAGCGCATCTTCTGGAACATTCATCAGCTCTGGATGAAGGCAGATATAGGTAGGTTATGTCACTAAATAATAACTAATGGTAGTCCAGCTCAGCAGTGTTTAAATAGGGGATTTTGAAAGGAAAAAAATGCTAGTGACCACGGTAACGGTCTTACGTTTTTCGCAGGGCTAAGTGTTAGCTATACATGCTAATAAAGTTTTCCTGATTTTGGCCAAGTTGAAGTGGAAGGCAGAGGAGTCAAAGATTTTACTCCAGTCAGAGTATCACTACTTTAACAATTTTTTTTAGCCCATTAAGAGTAAAAAGTTATCATCTAAGATATTACTCAAGTAAAAGTAAAGCAGTATTTAGTAAAAAGGCTGCTTAAGTACTTTTTACTAAATAGTTTTACTGTTTAGAAAACCTGATTAAATATTTTACATTGATGTGATTGGACAGAAAAAAAGGTTTTGTGCAAAGTGTGATATTTTAAAGACTAAAATGAAACAAATTAATACACATAAATAGCATAGTTACAAAATAACATGAAGACAGAAGAAACATTTGTTTTTTCCGGTACAAATGATACATTAGGCAATGTGTTAATATTTAACCTGTCCTTACATATAAAGGGTTTGATACATCTTCTTAGACACTAAATGTTTCACAGGCTCAGAAAATAGAAAATGTTACAAAATCAAAGCTGGTGTATAAACAAGAGGTCTCACTTCAACATAAACTGTGTGTGTGTCTGTTTCACTTTTGGTTAAGATGTGCCCTTTGCCCTCATCACTGGGCTGTGTGTGGGTGTTGACCAGTCATGGTCTCACCTTCATGGTGAGCAGTCTCTGGGCGAGGTAGACCTTGGGGTTCTGGATGCACTGAACTGTTCCACCACAAAAACAGAACCATGAGGAACCGATCAATCAGCCCAACAATCAGCAAACCTCTAACCTGGGACTCACTTAAAACTCTCAGGCCGAGCCGGAAGTCTCCTGAGAAGTGTTTCTCCAGCAGCTGATCCACCGTCTGCCCCGTCTCCAGCTCCAGCTCCATCAGCACTGCCAGACGTTCACAGTGAGCGTCTCAGCTCCACCTGCAGGCCGCAGCAGGTCACACACTCACCTTTATCCAGGTGATTCGAGTCTCTGGACGTCAGGATGTTGATCCAAGGTCCGGCTTCTGCTTTCTTCCCACTGAGAGACGCAGCGAGAGCCTGGGAACGTAGCAGAGCAGAGCTGGAGCTCAGGCAGATGGAGTGGAAATGATCCGGACTGCATGAGGAGCAGAAAATACCTGAACGTCTCTCTGGACAGAGCCTGCAGTAACGGCTTTCTGTTGGGACAAAATGGAGGACAAAACGACACGCTTCATCTTCCTGCTGGGACTAAACCAGTTTTATGCACATTATTCAGATTAATTCCAACTAACGGTGGGCTGTAAATGTCTTTGCACTAAAATCCAGAAAACAATTTGCTCTAAATTAACCAGAAGATTTTTTTTTCCCACAACAGAATCTTGGAGGGAATCTTCAGTGTTAAATAATATTCAGTAGGAATGCAAACTATTAAAAGACTTACGATTAATTGTCGATTAATGGTTTGTTATATTAAAATTAGATGGCCTAACTAATGACATTTGCTTAAACCAGGGGTGTCCAAAGTGCAGGCTGGGGGCCATTTGCGGCCCTTAGAATAGTTCTGGTTCATCACAGTTCAGGCAGCTGATGCAGATTTAAGAACAATGTTGAGATGAAGTTTTCACTGATACCAGGTAAGGTGTATAACAAAGTATTCATCCAGGTTCTTGCTTTTAATTAAATTTATTTCAATAGTTTAAAAAGGTAAAAGAACATCCAGTGACTTCACTGAAATGCAGGTCATTTAATAAACTGGTCCAGTTTAAGCAAGAATGAGCCAAAAAAATAAAAAATAAAGGAGATGAACAATGTAGTTTATGGTTTACTGTTTTCGTAAATCTGGCAAACCTTTTTTTGTTTGTTTGTTTTAAGTCTTAATTATTTTATTAACATGTTGATTGTTTAGGTTTTTTTTTTTTTATCAGGTAAACAATCAAAACATATAACAGTTTTTGCCATTGAAATGATGTTTTTCCCAGAGTTTGCTTCCGTCCTGACGTTTTGGCCCCCATGCCGAAACGCGCGCCATCCAGCAGAGGCGCCGCTGCTCATCTTTAAGCAGAAACAAAGATGGCGGCGCCATCTCTGACCGGGATAGAGAAACGGTCAGAGATGGTTTATGCAGTCAGTATTTAATACAGCTGACACAAAATAATGTTAAAATGTAATTATTTTTTTTTATTCAGCAAATTCTGAAAACTTTTGGAAAGACGGTTGTCTGTTTGAAAACACTGGATTTGAAGAAAATGGCGGCTTTACATTAACTACTAATTGATGATATTGAGCAGGTTTCCTGTTTCCAGTCTAAAGTTAGAAAAACTCAAAAAATTTACATTCAGCAGAGCCACAACCAGCCGGGCGAAGTCTCCACTGGTTTCTGCTTTCAGCTCCTTCTCCAGATCCTTCTTATACACTGAAACCAGAGAACCAGCATGAGAACCGAACCGGGCCCGATTCCATCAGGAAGGCCCAGAGACTCACTCTGCCTGTAGACGGCAGCCACTTCCTGCAGCGTCTTCCTGGAGCGGCAACACAAGATCTCCAGCAGAGTTTCCTCATCGGTGCCCAGACCCTGCAGACACACGGACCAGATGAGAACCGCATGAGAACCCAGACGGTGCGGGTGAACTCCCGACCGGACCCGGAGGCTCACCGCCATGGCCGCCTTCAGCCGCTGGGCTTCCAGCTGTTCCGGTGGCATCACCAGCTGCAGCAGCAGCTCCTCCAGCTCTCCGGACAGAACCTTCTTCAGAGCGCCGCTCAGATCCTGCAGCAGCACAGAAACACCGGAAGGCCCTCAGCAGCTCACTGGGTCTCCAGAACCAGAACCAGGCCCGGGTTCTGGCTCACCAAAGGGTCAGAGGTCATTCTCCAGAGAGGAAGGTTAGTCCCAGGATAATTTAAAACATTAAAATGAATGGGAAAAAAATATTAAAAAGTAAATCAGTAATAAAAGTAAATTCCAGAAAGAAAAAAATTAATCAAATAAAAATGTAAATATTAAAAAATATTATTTCCATATAAATAGAAACAAATAAGAAAAAGTTATTGTTAGTAAAAACAGTGTAACTAAATTACAAAAGTTAAAAACTAAAATACCAAAATAAAAACATTAAAAAGGTCATTTTAATTGTGTATAAGATGAGCTTAAATGAAAAATCTGCAGGATTTTTTTTATGGAATTAGAATGATCAGAATGAAAGATTAAAACTGATTGTTTTCAGTTTTGTCCCGTAGGACTCGGCAGCCTGTCGTCCGGCCTGCAGAGCTTCTGGCCTCAGCTTTAACGCTGCAGGGAGGAGCTCAGACATCAGGACGGACGTGATGAGAGAGGAAGCCACAGAACGGGAAGGTTGGCGGTTAAATACCCGGCTGGCTGTCGGCGCTGAGCTCCTTCTGCAAACACAGGTGTGTTCACTCATGTTTGATCAGCAAACGCAAAGTGCAGGGATCAAAGTGCAGCAGCGACCCAGAGAGACATGTTGAGTAACAGGGAGGCTCCCTCCTCCATCATTCATTCATTCACTCACTCACTCACTCATTCATTCATTCATTCATTCATTCATTTATTCACTCACTCACTCACTCACTCACTCACTCATTCATTCATTCATTCATTCATTTATTCATTCACTCACTCACTCACTCACTCACTCACTCACTCACTCACTCACTCACTCACTCACTCACTCACTCACTCACTCACTCACTCATTCATTCATTCATTCATTCATTCATTCATTCATTCATTCACTCACTCATTCATTCATTCATTCATTCATTCATTCATTCATTCATTCACTCACTCACTCACTCACTCACTCACTCACTCACTCACACCTCTCTTCCTAGGTTTTGCACCGTGTATTTTAACACTTTTCACTTGAGATGGTTAATATTTTCACTTTTCATGCAGCTTTGCTCTAAAACTTGAATTCTCTCTTTGTTCCACTAATCTGAGCGTTGAGTGAAACTGATGTGAGCGCATATATCAATGTAAACAAACTATTTAAGTTGTTGAGCTTTTATATCTCACACTCTGACACTTCCTCATGTATGGAACACAGAGAAGGCCAAAAATTTCATGCCTTTTAAATGTAAAATATGTTCCCAACACAAGAGCAACTGCATTCACAACTTAAAGCGAAGGCCAACGCTGCCGTTTCATCCAATCAGCATCCAGTCCTTGGATGAAAAAGAACCAATCACAAGCAGCGAGTCAAAATGCTCCAGGAAGTGACAGAAATAAAGCAAAACATAATAAACTTAAACCTGTCATGGTAACGCATTCTGCTGGACGATAAATTGTCCCAGAAGTTATTGAGATAAATGATAATATTGAGACCATTTTCCAGTAACATAATGGAAATGGGATAATAATGCAAGAACACATTCTCAAAGATCAATAAACTATAAATTATCATCAACATTTAAACTGGAACTATAAGACCTTTTAAATATTCTAAAGAAATAAATAAACAGACTGAAAACTTTTATCATCCATTTTTTGGTAGGAAGAGAAAAAAGAAATCGATAAATCTAGCAAATGGAAATTATTGAGCTTGTTTTAATTTATCATGTGATTAATTGATTTATTAAGTTAAGTAGGACAAATACGTTTACTTTGTGCATTTCAGGGAACATTCCTGTATTTCTTTCGCTGCTCTGTGATGTGATGCTTGGTTTACTTTCTTCCCCTGAACTTTTGGGAACCTTCCCGCTCCACTTCCTGTCTTCGTACCTGCTTGGTTTTGTCCTGGAAGCTCTGGGCGACGGCTTGTCTCTGGGCGTTGTTGCGGTTGGTCAGGATCCTCACCAGCGCCGCCATGTCTGAACAAAGTCCACAAACATCAGCCTCCTGGGTCGGAGCGGGTCAGGGGAACTCCGCTCCGACCCGCCCCGTACCTTTCTTCTCCAGCGCCGCCTGGATGTCCGCCGCGTCTCGGTCCGGGTAGAAGTTGGGGAAGGGTCGGACAGTGCCGAGCGTCCCCCACCACATGTCCTGAGGAGACACAGAGGGACAGCTTAACGTCGTCTCCACGTCGGGTCAGATGGGTTCTGGTGTTACTCACTGAGGAGTATTCATCCATGGTTCAGCTTGACCAGAACCAGCAGCAGAACCTTTAATTCTCTGAAGCCTCAGTTCCTGTCAGTGTGTCCTCTCACCTGAAACTGGACGTCTTTCTGCCGTCCGGGATCCGAGACACACCTGCTGCAGGACCTCCTGACCAATCACAGCTCAGCTTTCTGTGAGCGTCAGCAGCTCATTGGTCCGTGTGAGGACTCCCGGCTGGAAAACGATCCTCTCCGGGATGAACAGGAATCCTGACGGGCCGGTTCTGAGCAGGAAGTGATGCTGCCGTTAGCTGCAGATATCCCTGGATAACGAAGGACCTGGTTTGGAGCCGTCCGCCTGCATGCTGCTCATGTCTGAGCAGGTCAAACATTCACAGCCTCCATGTTTCCCCATTCGGATCTAACACCAGCAGCAGAGGAACACGATCCGGTGTTTTCACTGCAAACAACAGAGCAGGTGCTGCTCTCTGCTTTCAAACGGCTTGTAGTTTAACTTAGAGGAAACTCTACATTGTAGACCACTTTCTACAATTTGTTTCATCAGGCTCCTTCTGCAGAGCGTACGTAAAGTTCCCAGGACTTGCAGGCTTATCTCCTGTAAGTCTGCTTATCTTGCAGATCTTGGTTATTTTTAAAACCTTGCAGGTTCCTGAAAAGTGCAGATTGCTTTTCTGAAACTTCCAGGTTTCTCCTCTTGAACTTCCAGATTACTTTCTTTGAACTAACACGAAACTTCCAGCAGGCGAATGCGACCCAAACCAGATTTTTTGGCCATATGAGCCATATTCCAATTTTTCACGGCAGTCTGGACAGCCCTATTCTTTCCTACGGAGGTATTTTTGGTGCAAAAATATTTGTACATTGTAACTCTGAAGTTGAAGTCCTATTGGAGTTTTGTAATTGTTGCTTTGCATTTGTGAAAGGTTGACAAAAATCTACAGTTACATCTCTTCAATTAGTGCAAGTACACAAATTGTATTCTTTGAGTCACACTTTAAAAAATCTTACACTTCTAGTTTTGCACCAAATAATCCAAAGCAAATGGTGCAAAACAAATCCGCATGCCTGTGTGGGAAAAAATAACGTGAATATTTCTTTATCACTCACAGAAATAAAGTAAAATATTTAGTTTGGATGTAAATATTTAACTTGCTAGCTAAATACTTAGCTTGCAGCTAAATAATCAGTTTGAAATGTTTGCTAGTTAAATATTTAGTTGATATGTTACATATTTATCTCAACTATATTTTTAGCTTGTTAGCTATTTAGTTTAGCTAAATATTTTATTTGTGGATGAATAACATAGTGAAACAATGAAGCCCCTTTTAATTTTTTTAACAGGCTAAATAACTTAACTTTACAAATATCTCCCCAGAGTTTAAAGGCTGGTGTTGACAGGTTCCGATGTGCAGAAAGATTTCTATTAGTCACTATTGTTAATCGATTATTTGTACAGTAATGGTCTTTAATGGAAAGTCTTTTGAGTTTCATGTCCTCTTAAAGTGACGAGGTTGCAATTTATTTTGCGACTCAAAGAAAAAAATGGGGGCTTGTCCGGGATATTTTAACCTAAATGCAGACTACGTTAACCCACAACCCATCATGCTATTTCAATTAAATTTTCCAGGAAGTCAGTCAGACAGATGATCTCTCCTTCAGAACCAACTGACAAAACAACAGTCGCTTTATTGTTTATTGAACATTTTAAAACCCTTCCCTGGTGTACAACATCTTCCAACTGAATGCATTTCATTTCAAATATTAACAGAGCTGAAGCAGGTTAATGTAACAGTAGGAGGCTAATAACATGGGAAGAACCCGGCCACAGCGTCGTCCACACACATGTACATATAAACATACTGAGAGCCAACATTCCTGTTCTGCTGGTCGATGTGTAGCGATCCAGGCAGAACATTTATAGGATCTCAGTAGAACCACAACCAGAACGTCGGGAGTATCTTTGGTAACAGAACCTCCTGCTGCCTGTCAACCGTTTCAGATTTGGTCCGCCGGTCTCCGTGCATTCAGGAGAACGTGCAGCTCCAGAAAGGCGCAGCAGGTTTCCGGCTACAGCAGCTGGATCTCCCACTGCTGACTCGGCCTCTCGTCGTTCTCCGGCATCACCACCACATGCTCCTTATCGTACGTTCTGCCGCCTGCAGAGAACAGACAGCAGAGCTGAAGACGAGGAGGGACAAACGCTCCAAGGTGGAAACATAAAGACAAACCAGCTGGAGGTTTAACGCCTGGCAGCGTGAAAACATTTCATCATATCAGATGAATAACGTCTGATCACTTCCAGCCAGACCTGCAGCACCTTTTCAGGCTGCAGTACAGGTTTCCAGTTTTCACTAAAGGTCTCTGATCCTCAGACATTCAAACCTGAAAACTTCTGATGCAGGATGGCAAAATACTGAGGCTTTATAATAATCATATTATTCTGGAAACTAATCAGTTTATTCACAGGATTTAACAAGTTTCATCCTTAATTCACAAACACTCGTACTGCACACGAGTGGAAAAAGGGCAAGAAGAGGAAAACAATCTGCCATTTTCTCAATAATTACTACATTTTTATGGCCTTCTATAGTAAATTAACTTACAATATAAGTTGCAAACCATATCATTATCGTAATTAATGATTAATTAATTTAATTCAAGTTTTGGCCCATGAGTAGTTTATGTTGAATTACATTGAAGACTGATATAAAATAAAACTATTCCAAACTTAACCTGAAACATCAAAAGAGACAGACTTTCTGTTTGAAAGTGCAATAAATAAACTCAAAATAAAATTAATTATTGGTCAAACCAATCAATAACTTTCTCTGACATTGGATCCGTAGATCCAGAGGAGGTACAAAAAGATTTCACTCAAGTAAGAGTAGCGATACTTCAACGTGTTTTTACTCAAGTAAAGGGCAACCGTCCAAGAAATTACTCCAAGAAAGAGTAAAAAAGTATTTGGTAAAAAGTCTATTCAAGTGACTGATCAAATTATCAATAATTTAATATTTAAACATTACATCATCAGATAGACCAAAATATATAGTTAAGTGGAAATTTTGGTATTTTAGGGACCAAAATGACAATAATTCACACAAGTAAAAAATAACTAAATCAGGCAAAAGAAAATTTTTAAATTCTTTCAATAAAAAGTGATGAAACTTGAACAATAACTGCCAGCGTCTGTCTGGTGGATTTTTGGTTAAAACATGTTTGTTTTTAATTCAGTGGATAGAAAATCCAGAAATTTTACTCAAGTAAGAGCAGAAATACTTCATAATGAAATTATTCAAGTAAAGGTAAGTGTATAAAAATACTCCTAAAAGTAACTTTTTCAAAATGTGAGTAAATGTAACGAGTTGCTACCCGCTCTGCGTAGCGCCGACTCTTCCTGCCTCACCTTTAACGTCCAGCACCATTCCAGGGAACGTCAGGCTGCCAATCGGACCCTGCATCTTCGCCGACCAGTTCTGGATCGGCTGCCGGCTCTCGTTCCACAGAACCACCTTAGCTGCCGGTTCCACGCTGCCCATCACTTGCAGGCACATGGAGGGAGAGAGCTGCAGCAGAGGCAGAGTTCAGACTTCAGGAACGTCTTAAATCAGGTAACAGATCTAATCTACGATGTTTGCGAGCCTGCAGGACGCTCACCTTGTTTTTAATCCGTCCCTCCTGGTAGAACCAGATGTCGCTCGGCGGCTCCACCTCCGCCGCCGCCACCACCCGACCCGACTTCAGCTCCTCCACCCCGCCCTGCACCGACAGGAAGTGACCGCTCTCCTTGTTCTTCACTCGGAAAAAGTGACGCTTCTGCAGGAGGAACACACGGAGGTATGAGACGAGTATGGCAAGCCGATTTAACATAAAATCTGTTTTGTCTGACTATCTGTAATTACGGTCCAAATATTTAAAAATGACAAGTACATTTTGACTATCCTTCATAGTAATTGAAAATATCTGACTGACATTATTTGATTTCAAGACATCTGCAATTTAATTTGCACAAACTGAATTTTATAGACATCGTGTCTAGAAAGACATTCAGGATATCTAGAATTGGAATCATGAATGGCCAGAACAAAAAGCAAAATATCTTAAATCTGCTTTATTACTAATCATAATTTAATTGTTATCTGAAATATATGTTTCAGTTAGTCATTTTTGTAGATGTCTTGACTTAAAGCCCCAGTACAACTTAATGGTAAATCTGATGTCATTTATACCAATCAGATTGTATTTAGATTTAATTTAATTTACTACTATGTCTAATGATAAACCAGTATCAGATATCTGGAATGTACGTGTGGTGAAGCTCATTTTATGTTAAAACAGTTTGCCATAAGACGCAAGTTAAGGTCATTTTTGGGTCTGTCAAGAAAACTGGCATAAGGGTATGAGATCTTTCCGGGTATACGCAGAAAAAGGTACACAATAGCTTGAAAGAAATAAAGTAATCTTGTAAGTTTGATTAAAAGATAATTACGTTGAATAAGTTTGAATAACATGAATACAAGTGACCACTCAATAACATTTTGCAAAGAATCTCTAATTAATGATCTGTAAGGATTTGTTTCTGCAAAGAATCTCTAATTAATGATCTGTAATGACTTAAATATGTAATGATTATGTTAATGATTAACAACAAGGAAAAGATGTGATTTATTGTCAATGAATATGAAGTTATAATCGTCTGAAATCAATTTAACAACAAGTTGAATGTGTTTACTGAGTTTTAATAGATAAAGTGAGTTATAGAATATAGAAAAGACGAATGTGCAGTACAGCCCTGAAAACAGGAAATGTCGCAAGCAGTTCTGAACAGATGGCCAAGAAGCACAGGGAGAATGGAGAAGTACGGGAAATCCCACTGTGGTCAGCAAGCAGGTTGAGAAATGTGGGGACTTTTTCATGAGACACAGCAGCCGTGAAGAAAGTCACGTAGGCCAAACCTCCCCATACACATACATGGTGGAGAAATGTATAAATACGGGCTGCAAAGAGGAACCAGTCGTTCCCAGTCCGGCGGCGCAGAAGGAGAAACAACTCACAGAGGAGCAGATTAAGCTACGGACCACACTTCAGAACCACGGGGAAGCTCGGACTTCACACCGCTAAGAAAGGACTGGGTCCCATCGCCCCATCTCTGGTTCTTTATTCGACCGCTGGTCTCGTCTCAACCCAGCATTCCCAAACTCTGCAACAAGTCTTGGAGGAAGGACAAAGGTCCCTCAGGGATAAAGAACTGGGTTTTGCAAAAGGATTCAGACCCTTTCTGCTTTGTTTCCTTTCTGAGGAGGGTTTTTCCCACACCAGGCAAAGACCTCAACCAAGGACGCAAGAAATTCCTGTTGCCAAAAGATCCACCATCTTCGGGGTATGAGTTGAATCTGCTCATTGAAATTCCATTTCAGAACGTGCGACTTAAAAGTTAGGGAAAGGAGATAGAGTAATGTGATTGTACATGTAAATCTTATTACACTGTTTTTGAACTATTTACAATTGATTATTGATCTGTATGTCGCATATCCCTGCTTAAGCTTGCTTAATAAATTTATACTATAAAATTCTGATGAGGTTGGTGGACATTGGAATTAATAGAGTCATTTAATCTTTGTCCAGTTCTTTTAATCAAGGTAAAACTAATGTACATGATTCCAGTAAATAGGAGGCTTCATAATTTCCTTTGGTGAGAGTAAATAATGACCCTGGGACTTACATCTAAGTCACTAAACATAATCTAGCCGATTCCAAGTGCAAGTTATGATTTAGAAAGTGGGCTACCGTTAACAGAAGTGGTTATTGGAATTATGCAGCTGCGAGGGCTACTCAGCTGATTGTTTCTTAACTGTAAAGGGTCATAACTTCTGGATTGGAGGTAGTTAGAGCTAGACGAATCACTTTCGCCACCAGTTTAAATAGATTATCTCTTATAGAGTACTCTTAGGGTAATACCCAGGACTCAGAGATTTTCCGGACCTGTTAGACGGAGAACTGGTCAGTAGGCAGCCCTGGGGAGTAGTGAGGAGTGGGCGGGGCTGACTATTGCAGGATAACCTTCAGGTCTAATGATGGTAAATTAGTGAAAAATTCAGTTTATTAGTGAAAAGCAGAGACGTTTCTCCAGTTTGATGAAAGCGGTTTTTAGAAATGAAAAGCAAAGCAAAGTGAGTTGAGGTGGGCTGACCTGTCTGATGGGGTACATGGACCCGATCCGGTCCAGGGAGCTGAACTTGGGCCAGTTGGTGATTTCTATCGGCTCCAGGAGGAACTGGCGCCCCCTGTAGTTGCTATGCTCACACAAAACCCAACTACACAACAAAAAGAGACCCAGTTAGATCTGCATGACCCACACACACTGCGACACACACTGCGGCACACACACACCCCGACACACACACACACACACCGAGACACACACACACACACACACCGACACACACACACACACACAGCGACGCACTGACCAGCCGCTGTTGACCTGGACCGACAGGATGTGGTCGTTGAAGCCGTCCTGGACCAGACTGGTGACCTCCGACTCGGTGGTGATCTCCCGGCCCTCCAGACCTTCGAGTCCGAACAGAGACACGGACGGCACCGACAGCGTCTGCACACACAGGAGGACGTTACCGGGACGACCGGCAGAGCGCCGGGTTCTAACCAGGAGACGCTCCTCACCATCGGCACCAGCTTGATGGAGAGCACCGAGCAGCTGGAGGGGCAGCCCATACTGGTCAGACTGGGATAGTCCTCCTCAGATAGGACATACATGTTCCCAGAGAACTGCTTGTTCTCACAGAGGACCCAGCTGGAAGACAGAGAGACACCTTGATGCTGTTCCCACTGACTGTCAGTCAATGGGAACTTTAAAGGCCAGTATTATGTTTTCCAGGCACAAGGTGCCGTTTTATAGCACATTCGGTGCTGAATTTAACATTTTGAATGTTAAATTCAGCTGTTATAAAATTGCTGTATATTGAATATGACTTGAAAGAATTAAATTTGTAATTTAATTGGGCATCTGTCTCTTTAAAAGCTCCTGCTCTTTCTGAAGCTCCGCCTCCAGAAAGTCTCCTCTATTAACCCTTTAACAACGTTTTACCAGTGTCACTCTGAGCAGCAGACACTATAACGAGCTCAGCAGGAGTTTGCTAAATGCTGCTGGCTAGTCTGAAGGAGCTGAGTGAGTTTTTTTTTGATGAAGGAACAATTGAAAGATTATGATACTGGCCCTTTAAGAGGGAAACACTGAGTCTACAGCTCTTCACTCTTTAGATTGATTAGTCTATTAAAATGTAATTTTAGCTTTTCCAGTTCATTCTCTGGGATGAACCAGCGGCCTGAACTCGATACTCCGGTTAACTGTTGTCTTTCTCACCTTCCTCTCACCACTCGACACGACCCGGTGAGGAATTTCTCTGACAGCGCCCCTTGGCTGTGGTGAAACACAAGGCATTCGCCCCGGAAGTCTGGTTCAGAGTAGAGGATGATCTGGAGGAGAGGAGAATCGATTAGGTCCGAAATGAGTGAAGAAGCAGAAAGTTGCTGCAAAAAGGAGCAGATTGCCCGAACACTAAAATATAAAATAAATCAGGATTTTAAGGCTTGTTTGTGTTGAAAATGTGTAGCTTAGTTCATTAATATTTCCATAGAGGAAAGTTCCATCTTTTCATATTTGAACTGACAAAGTTGGTCGCAAAGAGCAGTCTAACTCTACAACGAGTTTCCAGGAAACAGCTTTTATTTTGGTAGTCCACTTCCGGTTATCTGTGAATTTACATTTTAGCTCAATATTTAGCTCTAAGCTAATTAAAGATGTAATTTAGGACTACATATTTAGTTTGAAAATTAAATATGTAGTTTGAACCCAGATAATCAATTTACTAACTAAATATTTAGTTTACAATCCCCAACTAAATACTTAGATTGGAGCTAAATATTTAGTTTATTTACTTCCCAATATGTATTTTAACACCAATCCATTCGTGAAATGGAGATAAAACTGCCATAAACACGCGACACATCCCGGTTCTGATCCGAAGATGGACGTCGTCCACCACTCACCTCGTCTCTGGGGCCGGAGGATTCAGCTGGAGCCTGAAACACAACGACATACGAGTGAAACCAGCGGCACTGTGAGCGACCCGGGTCGCTGGACTGGTTCTCACCGGTAAGATGGGCTGGACCGAGCAGACCCGGGTGTCCTGGGAGCCCCAGTCAGCACAGTTGTTGTAGAAGCCTTTCTCCAGGATGTATTGGTTCCCTGAGAAGTCCACATGGGAGTAGGCGATCCACCTGGGGGGTCAGAGAGTCAGGCGAGTCAGTTGACGGCCGAGTTCGGCGCCTGGAGTCGCAGAAGAAGAACCTACGCTCCGCTGAGGACGTGGATAGAGCGGGTGGAGGTTTTATAGTCGAAGAGCTCTACGTCAGGGATGGCCTCCGTCACCTCGAAGGTCTTCTCCTCCGTCACGCCCTGCTCCTCCTCAGGCTGCTCGAACATCACCATCACCGGGTCCGCCAGGTCCTGGAAACAGGAAGTGAATTCTGAGCAGCTCCTCCTACACAGATGTTAAGATGGCCGACCGTATGGAAACCAGGGATGCAAGCAATCAAGTAATCAAGATTAGTTGTTTTTTATACTATAAACCTTTAGTCAACTACTAATCAGTTCCATTCAAATAATAACGTCCGCTTACACTCTTTTTCTCAGTGTTGTAATTTGGCCTCCATCCAGCAGGAGGAGCTGCTGGCCATTCTAAAGCCGAGCCAGTTAATACAGAAACAAAGATGGCAGCCACACCAGAAGGGGAAAGAGAAGAGGAGTGGAAAATAGTTTTTATCCAATTCTGTTTTGAAATATAAACTCTGAACAACATCCTGATGTTTCACTGCAATATCATCCAGCAGCGCCGCGTCAGCAACTCCATCAGAAACGATTCATTTGCTATGAAGGCAGACAGAAAAGAGGAGGGGATAACTGGAAAAAATGTAAACCTGATGGAAAAAATGTAACATCAATAAGCAAGGCTAATTTTTAGGGCTGTTGTAAGTTAATGCACTTCATGGGGAAAAGTTTTAACTCAAGATTGACCACGGGCAGTACAATTATTTTATCCTTTTTATATTTCTACTCAGCAACTCAAGAGGTTCCTGTGTTGTTATATTTTAAATACGTTTAGGTTTAATCATGTGAAAAAAAATCACAATTCTCTGTTTATTCAGTAACTGTTTAATACAATTCACACAAAATTATGTTAAAATTAAAGGAAATGGTCACTTATCAATTAGTCATTAGTTGACCGGTAAGATTGTTAAACTTTAGATGAACTCATTAGTCGATAACTTACATCCGTAATGACACGGGAAAGACATGGGAAACGTGGACCTACCGCCCGGATGATCCTGACGGAGCGCAGCTCAGAGTCGCAGCCCCCCCACACCCTCCAGTCGTGGTACTCGCCCTCCTCCAGCAGGTACTGGTGACCGCGGAAACCCTCCTTCTCGTATCCCACCCAGCTGGAGCGGCAGAGGCAGACAGAGCTGGTCAGACTGGTCTGGGGTCAAATCTTACCACGTTCCATCAGTGCTTCACTCACATTCCTCCCAGGACCTTCAGGGAGCCCAGGCTGGCCATGAAGAGGTTCTGCTGGCGGTCCGTCCGGCTCATGAAGTCCCTCATGTTGGAGGAGATGGTCCTGGATTTCCCAGAGAAGTACGGCTTCTCGTAGATCACCATCTGAGGACAGAGGGGGACCGACGGGGACAGTCAGGACGCCAGCTAGCTGGAAGCTGCAGGATCTAACCAGACACTGCTGCAGGTTCTCACCTTGGGTTCGCTCATGTTCTCCACCCGAGGTTCTCCCTGTCACAGAACCGAGCTCAGGTTATCACCGTCAGCAGCACAAGGCCGGGCTTCAGCAGGAGTACTCACCACTTTGAGGGGATGCACTGAGCCCACGTAGGGCTGCTCCACCCCCCAGGCCGCAGGGTTAGAGTAGCCCCCCACCTCCAGGATGCGGGGGACGCCCTGGAAGAAGGGCTGAGCGAAGACCAGCCAGCTGAGGAGCGGAACAACATCTGGGTCAGAACCCGTCACAAGACAGAAACCCACCTGTCCTCTCAGGGCGGCTCACTCACAGCCCGGCGTTCACGATGATGGAGTTGGCTTTGATGGGAAACCCGAAGATCCTGGCGTCCTCCGCCGTGTCCCGGAAAACCACCTTCTTCCCCTCCGCGTTCTCCTCTGGGAAGAGACAGATCTCTGGAACGCTGTAGTCCTGAGGAGACACACGGAGCAGATCCCACAGAGGTCACCGAACGTCCCACAGAGGTCACCGAACGTCCCACAGAGGTTAGAGAAGATGAACAAAGTCTGATAGATGTCAGAGAAGATGGAGAGTGTTTTCTCCTTCCTTCCACAGGTAGGAAAATGTCTGAGAAGGTTCTAGTAGAACCGGGTTGATGAAAACTGCTTTCCAATTTTTTTTTCCCATTCTGACATGAAAACTTGTAATTCTGAGATTAAATATTTTTTTTATTCCTAGTGGAATAAAAATAATCCTCTTCCAAATCGATCAGCTCAATAGTTCAGACGGTCACAGTCCCTTTAAATCTGCAGGCTGCAGGTTCTCAATGGGGCTACTAGATGGTGCTGGAACATGTCACAGCCTGGACCAGGTCTGATGTTCTGCTCCTAGACCAACTGGAGTTATCAGACCAGAAGCTCACAGACCTACTCTTCCTCCTCTTCCTCTGTTTAAACTGAAGGATGAAGATCATCTGCAGCTCAGACTGACGGCAGGAGGACAAACGGGAATAAAAGCTCCCTGCTGCTCACCTCACAGGTCTGAAAGGAAGATGTTCCAGCTACCTGCTCAGCTTTAGCCTGATGACCAGCAGATGGCGCTCTAAGTCAGCCTGTCCTCCCAGCCCACAGCATCACCCCTCCGTGTCTGTGTGTTGGAAGGAGAAGTGAAGCCGTCTCACCCTGACCGCTCTGCGAATCGATCCGATGATGAACTTCTGGGTCGGTTTCTCCTTGCTCTGCTCCTCCGTTTCTCCGTTCTTCTTCTCCTCTTCCTGTCCGTTCTGCAGCGCCTCCTCAAGTGGGCTAAAGGGACAGGTGAGCTCCACGTCTCCCTCGTCCAGGGCGATCTTCTCCCCTTTAAAGTCGGGCTTTTCATAGAGAACCCACCTGCAGGAGAGCAGCCAGCTGTTAGAACGTGCTGCCTGTCTGAGGTCAAAGGTTAACATGTCAGTTGTCACTCCAGGATCAACGAGCAATCAGCTGTGAACCGGCGGAGTAAAAATGAAGTGTGACAGGTCGGGTTGGATCGAACAATCCCCTGGCTGAGTGACATGGAGACGCTCCACACCCACAGTTCAGGAGAAATGAGGCGTGGCGCGTCCTCCATGTTTACACGGCACGAAGTTTGTGAATCAGGAGCCAAACGAGGCGCCGGAATGAGGAAGACCAGCAGCTTGATGGCGTTTAATTATAGCCAATCATCTTTATGACCGTCAACCTGATCTTCCAGATAAACTGTCTGAACCACCTGGGATTACCAGACGCCATACCGACCTGGATATGACAGAATATTACAGATTAATGTTATAGATTCAGAACCAAGAGATGTTCGAGTAAAATCTGAGAAATAATCGAATCTCCTCAGTTTCATCCCCCAGACGCCTGAACCGATGCAGAGCCGTTTCATCCAAGACTGAATCAATCAATAAATATTTCTGTTAACAAATAAATGAAGTTTAATAAATGTCTCTACGTCCGGACCCGTGTCGGACCCGTTCGAACCCGTTTGGACCCGTGTGCGGCGGCTCACCCTCCTCGGACCACCCTGATGGAGATAGTGTCCTGCAGCTCCCAGGACGTGGCGTCCATGACGTCTCCGCGGATCTCCATCCTGCGGCCGCACATTCCCGGCCGGTCGAAGATGTAAATCTGTTGAGAGGAGGTCAGAGGTCACTGACATTGATATTCCAGAGACAGTTCTGATCTGGCATTATGAGACCCGTCAGCGCTGGGAAAAGACAAAAACTTTAATATCAAACACAAAGAACCTGAAAAGTATTCATCCCCGACCCGCTGCTGATAACTGGTAGTGATTCTCTAACGTCACCCTGGATGACCTTTGACCCGGTCTGCATTGCTGAATCGATTTAATTCACACATTGGAGAGTTGAAGGTCAGCATCTCACTCAGATTTAGGTCCTGACTTTGACTAGGCCACTCCAGATCCTTTATTTCTGCCCATTTAAAGGCCGACTTGCTGGTGTTCCTTGGATCATCGTCCTGTAGCCGTGATGAAGTCATGAACCTGCTGCTGAATGTGATCTTCTATTTAGCAGAGTCAGTTAAAGTGACTCGGTGGGAAGCAGCTGTGCTGGTGTTCAGCTGCAGCAGCCTGCGTCGCAGCGGCAGCAGCATGCTCCAGCAGGCCTGATGCTTTAATAACAGAAACAGGTCCCGGCTCTGCGAGCGCTGTGGTTTTCAGCTGCAGATGATTTGGTTGAACCAGTTTTTCTGATAAAGACCCGCCTCACACCCAACACCTCCACCCGGTGGGAAAGTCTGACTGAAGCTAAAGGTCTGCAGGGAAAACATTTGATGGTTTTTATCTGGAGGTTTTCTGGAGTCAGAATCTGCGAAGCGGCCATCTTGTCTTCACCGTTCTGATCAGGATTGACCTTGGGTCGAGTTTATTCCACGTTTCCAGACGTTATTGTAATAATCTGGGTCATAAATTAAAAACAGAGCCATAAACCATCCAGAGATTCAGATAGACATCTGCAGCCTGAAGAAACGCGTCCAGAGGAGACGAGGAGCTCACTCTGTTCCTTTAACTACACCGCACCAGCTGTGGAGCATGGTGGTGGCAGCATCATACTGTGGGCCTGCTGCACTGCCAGGGGTTCTGTACAACCTGAGGCCATAATGAGGCGAGGTCTTTAACTAGACCACAAACCAGCAGCTGGATGGTTGGATAAAGAACCTGAACTGGTTCAGTGACTGGGAGCCTGAACTGGTCGCAGATTTTCTCTCTTTAGTGGCTAAAGTCTGAACGGGACAGAGAAGGTCTTCCTTCCACTGACTTTCTTCCTGTCAATCAGCTTTACCATTTTATTGTTCTGGAACCAGTCTAACCATTTGGACTAACTGGTGGAACTCACCTTTCCTGGTCGCGGGTTCAGCTTCCCGTGTTCCTTCTCCTTGGTGAGCTGCAGACAAACAGAAACATTTCAGGATCAATCATCATCAGTTTGATCCGAACCACCTGAGCCTGGAAGAAGGTTCCTAAGGCTCAGCTGGAGCAGCAGGAGTGTTTCTGGGTCCAGTTTGTTCAGGTGAGAGGGTCCGGTGTCATTGGGATTGGGTTTCGGACCCGGAGGCCCGGCTCCCCGTATCAACTCTCGCTGCTCTGACTTTATCTGGATTAATCTGAAGAGGCTGAGACATTTTCATCTGTCAGCCTCTGAGGTTCCTCTGGTTTCATGCTCAACACGTTCCTGCTCATGCATGAAGTGGAAGTGAAGCTGTAAAGCTGCTTCCTGGACCGAGCCGTCCATCAGAATCAACCTGCTGATGTTGGTAGAAAAACCGGATCTCAGCTGCTGACTGACAGACGGTCAGACAATGGAGCAGTTCCCTCCACATTCCTCGGTCTCACGGCTCGCTCGTCAGGACCCAAACTACACAACCTGCTTCTGGTTCGGATTCTGACCGGGTCCAGAGGAACGGCGCAGCAGCTTCAGAGCTGAAACCAGCATAGCAAAGCTGCACTATTCCCGCCTGCGGCCAGAGAAAATGCTGCTTTAGCAGAAGCAGGCGGACGGAGGTGTGATGAAGACACGTGGTTCTGAGGAATGCTCTCCCTGTCACCTCGTCTTCCACCTCGCCGAGCAGAGCAGAGCAGAGGATGAATACGAAGGAGAGGCGCGGCTGCGTCTCTGCAGGATCAGGCAGATAGCTGCTGCGGGTGTGGACGACTCTGACAATATTTATCTAGACCTGAAGCACGAAACGTTCTGCAGGATCCCAGCAGCTGCTTTACATTCTGATATCGGCCTTTCACTGCTGCATGCTGCACATCGGGGACCTCAGAGCATTCATAAAGCCGATGTCGCTGCAACCTCCCAGTGTTTTCATATAATAGAGTGCAGATAATTGAATATTTCAGCAAAATCTTTCACATGTGGAGACAAGAACCCAACGTGGCACAGACGTTCCCACAGGGTTTGATTTTTACTTTTTGTTTTTTAAACAAAAAACGTTAGTTAGTGAAAAGTTCAAGATGGTCCACAAGGAGAATTTACTATTTCACTACGTTTACAAACATTTATTACTGATGAATACTTTGGGTATCAAGTTATGTACAATTGGACCCATAGGAACCATATTTACATTTTGCATGCAGACTAGGGTTGATTTGGAAAATTAATTTTTGCTCTGAAATCACAAATTAGATGAATGTGTCTGATGTCAAATTATAGCCTACATATTTTGAACCACAGAGTTTTTTTTCTTCTGGTGGGCATTTTTCAAAATGGCCACCATGGTTATAATGGAGAATGTATGTTTGACATGGTGAAGGCCACAGCTAGACAGCAGAAGCCAACAATACACTGCTGAACATAAAAATGACAGGAAGCTAATGCAAAATGCATTAAATAAATTAGCAGAAGCTAACACTAAGCACATAAAAAAATTAACCCACATGGGTTCCCAGTCCCTAAACTAGGGATGTGATTATTTTTCTAATCACATAGAAAAATAGCAGAAGCTAATGCTAAATCACTAAATGCATAAAAAAAAAAGTTAGTGGATGCTAACGCTAACCATTAAGACACGAGTCTTCATGTCCTTCCAGTTGACTGTGGGGAGACTCACCAACAGAAAAGTCTTTAGTTTCTGATTGTGCTACATATTATTACTTTAAAGTTGTATGAACAGGATGTGAAAACATGATGTGACATAAAGTTCATCCAAATTATGAAAATGGGTGACATTTTATGGCAATAATTGGTTCAAAGGCTCAAAAAGGTTAGCCATCTTGAAAAATGGCTGTCATCCTGAAGTTCAAGTGGCTGATGGGAAATATGAAAAACATACAACCTGAATTTTTATGCTTGTTTGGGGACTTGACAGAGTTTTACAGTAACATGCTGCTTTATGAATAGATCATCCATCAACCACGGAGCAGAACCTCCCTCCTGTCTGAGTCCAACTGCAGACCAGTTCTAGTTTGACCCGAGGGCAGGTTCTGCTCAGGTTTTACATTCGGATTTTGGGTCAGGTTCTGCTCAGGTTGTGTTGCAGTGAAACTACACATCTCCAGTCAGGGTGGGTAATCATTACTGTCTGTTAAATGATTTTTGGATCAGAAGGTTCCTTCCTGGCCCCAGACGGACGCAGCAGGACGTGTGCAGACGTGTGCGCCACACGCAGACACACCTTCAGCTGCCTAATTACATCTGAGTTGCTCGGAGCGAAGAAGAAGTTTGGATCAAGCTGCAGCCGTTTCTGGAACCTGTTTTTACATTTCTGTTTAACACAACAGAAGCTCCATAATTGTGTCATAAACACAGATGGGAACAAACTGTTTACAGCCAACGACGGACTTGATCCCATCCCACTGAGTGACGATGTGAAGAGCTGAGGGACGTTTTAATCTGCAGAATGAAATGATCGCGCTTCGGAAATTCACTGAAATCTGAATCAGAGAGGCTTCACCTGCTTCTAACTTTCCTGTGCAGACCAATAATTCACATTCACTCATGCTGCAGTACTCACATAGGCGTCTGGGAAGGCTCGATACTTGGACATCAGGTTGCTGTCTGGTTCATCTTGCTGGTTCTGGAGCTGGGACCCTCTGGGAACGCTGTTGAATTGGGACCCTGCCTGAATGCTGCTAAACTGTGGCCCTCCAGACAAACTGCTGAACTGTGGCCCTCTAGACAAACTGCTAAACTGTGGCCCTCCAGACAAACTGCTAAACTGTGGCCCTCCAGACAAACTGCTAAACTGTGGCCCTCCAGACAAACTGCTAAACTGTGGCCCTCCAGACAAACTGCTGAACTGTGGCCCTCCAGACAAACTGCTAAACTGTGGCCCTCCAGACAAACTGCTGAACTGTGGCCCTCCAGACAAACTGCTGAACAAGGATGCCTGTGATAGCCCCTCATAGCTGATGCTCCTCCGTAGGACCCCGGGGCCCTGGCTGAACAGGTGGGGCTCTGAGATGGTGGGGGTCCGGTGAGGGTCGATGGAGCCGGTGGGGCTGAGCAAACGGGTGGGGCTGTTGGAGGTGGGAGAGCCCAGGATCAAGGAGGACGATCGGCTGATCCTGGAGGAGCTGGCGTCTCCGTTCAGGGATGAAGAGGAGTTGACAAGGAAGGAGAGGCGCTCCAGTCGGGACCCCGCTGCGTCCCCAACAGGCCCCGCCTCACCAGTCTCGCTCAGTCTCATTCCCAGGGTTCCCGTGTCCGGCAGGGAGCTGAACAGCGGCCGGTGGGCGGTCCCGTTTTCCAGCTTCTGGTCAGAGTTTGAGGAGCGGTAAGAGCCGAAGAGGACACTGTTGTCGAGGCGGGAGCCGGTGGTGGGAGACAAAGGATCGCCGTTCCCATTGTGCAGCGAGGAAGTCAGTTCCTGGGGAAGGAAGAGGACAAGGTCTGAGATCGGATTGGAAACAGTTCCAACATTTACCTCCGGACTCTGACCGCCTGTTGATCTAAAGTTTCCTGAATTCTAGAGCAGGAATCAAGATCAGTTTCAATCATTTTATCAAAGATTAAGTCAGATGTCTTCTGGTTCCACAGTCAAGGTGCTGCTATGGAGAAAGTGCGATCGCCCCAACATTTGCGTTTAGTACGCGGAACACTAAGAAGGAAATGATTATCAGTTCTCAGAGACCGAATGCGGATGAAAAGCTCTTTGACTCTGAAAAATGAGAAGGAGCAAAGCCTTCAAGGGCTTTAAAAGCAAATAAGAGCTTAAAATCGATTCTAAAACAAACGGGAAGACAATGTAAAGACGACAAGACGGGTGTAAAGTGGTCTGAAAGTGTTGGTTGAAAGGCAAACCACTGCATTCTGCACAAGGCGGTTCAAAGATGTCTGGGGTACACCAACACAATAAAATCATTAACAGCTTTCTCCAAGTCGCAATGATTTAAGAAAGGCTTAACCTTCCTTAAAAGAAGACAAAAGTCTAGAATGGACAATAGATGCAATTTGATTGTCAAAGGCAACTCAGATTTTTTACGTGGTCACTATAGTAGTAGTCAAATTTCCCAGACCAGTAGCAGCTTCATCAACAAACAGGATCCACTCTGTTCTTTGGTCATTAGGAACAGAAAGTTCTGGTTCAACCACTGTTTGATTGCAGGGATGCAAATAAGGAGAGAAAGCAGAGGCTTGCTGCATCCTGGCCTTATTGGTGGGTAAATTTGTAGGTCGGCTGCATAACAATAAAATTTACCATTGTGGCAGTTTCTAATAGATTCCAACTGCAACATATGCAAAGAAAACAAAAGACGGGTTGTAAAGTCAAAGCTCGGATATTTCCCACAGAACCAGAAGAAAGCATCAGAAATGAGCCTCAGCTGGATAAACTGAGCAGATAGAGTTTGAGGGAGAGTACGGGGTACCTGGCTCTTCATCAGCTCCATTGGGGAGCGGGCGTCTCTGGAGATGTTCCTCTTCAGGCCCAGGTCCAATGGCAGGGTGTACAGCTGGTTCTGGGGCTCCTCTGTCCTCTGGGGGGTGCTACGGACAAAGGGACTGCCCATGTCCTCTCTAATGGGGGACAGGGTGGAGATGACGGGGTTCCCCGAGTCCTCTCTGATGGGGGACAGGGTGGAGACCAGTGGAGGAGGAGCTGCTCGCACGCCGGTGCTCCGGGGCCTCTGAGAGGGCCCCATGCTCCTCAGGGTGTCCACCAGGTTGTCCATGTCGTTGACGGGGGAGTCGACGTCGGGGGACGTTGGGGGGTCAGGGGTCAGGTCCACCAGGGTGGCCTTGAAGACTCCGGTGAAGAAGGAGGAGTCGTCTTCGGTGCTGCAGGAGGACGCAGAGAGCGGCTCCAGCTCCCACCTCGACTTCCTCCACTCAGTCTCTCCTTTCAGCCGCTCGTCCTCTTCACCTGCAGGAGCAGCTGACTCCTCCCCCTCCTCCAGCAGGCTCCGCCTCCACTCCCCGCCTCCAGCGGGGCTCAGGTACACAGAGCTGTCCGAGGAGCTGAAGTGTGAGGAAGGTTCATCGTCTTCAGGGAGAGGGGCCCTGCTGGATTTAAACTGAGTCACGCCCTGAAAACGGTTCTTCCACTTGTACTCTGGTTCCGGATCGTCTGGCTTGGGCGTGCTGCTGGTTTCCATGGTAACCAGGGACACTTTGTGGAAGCGGGGTTTGGGTTCTTCCTCTCTGAGAGGAGACGGGTTCTTCAGGGTCAGCTTGGTGCTCAGGTTGCTGTAGCCTGAACTCATCCTGTCATCTGGTTCTGGTTCTGGTTCTGGAGGCTGGCAGCTGGAGAGACACAGAGAGAAAGGAAGTGATGACACAGTGGTCACATGATCAGACTAGTCCAGAGTTCCCCATTCAGAACCATTCCTATAAGGCTCGGGTTCTGCATCCTGACCCGGTCCAAGGAACAGAACCAGCAGGGAGCAGCAGCTGGGAGGATTGGTTAGATAAGCAAAACTCAGTCAGCTGACAGAACCGGGAAGCTTTAAGCAAACAACCCCTCCCACATGGACCTCAGGAAGAACCCGAACAGAACCGGACCAGAACCTGAGCTCAGACTGTCACGACTGGATCTGTGGGAGGTTCTGTCTCCTCCTGTCAGGTTTCATTTCTCTAGCAGAACCAACACTGTTTAGTTTGTGTTGGATCCAAATGTTCTGACTCAGAACTTCTGGAAAACAAATGAATCTATAAATAAATTACTGAGCTGCAGGAACTGGCGGTTCTGACCCAAATGAGAACTTTTAAAATGACTGAAAACATATTAAATTAAAATATTATAAAGTAAAAATAAATCAGATTTCTTTTGGTTTTTTTTGGGGGGGGGGGTCCAGAACCAAACAGGAGTTGGTTTCCAGTGGTTCTGGTTCCCAACAGAACCACCTCTCTGAACAGGTGAAAGCCTCAGTTAAAGGTTAAAGGTCATGACCTCTTCTCTTCAGAAAGCTGAACAAGGAGGATTGGACCTTTATTCCAGAAGGAGGTTCTACTTCCTGTTGGCTCGGATCACATCATATCTTCATTAACGTTTTTTCTGTTTTCAGCCCCATTTAATCAGTTATTCTGACGATTCATCGATTAATTGGATTTTTAAAAATTAGGACTTTCTGCAGATTTCTCATGTAATAATTTGAGCCGTTTTTATATACAATACTAGAAATGCATCAAAAGATGAAAGAAAAAAAATCAACATTTTATTGCCTAAAATGCAATAGCAGCAGATCCTTTAGGGCAGTGGTCCCCAACCACCGGTCCGCGGACCAATTGGTACCGGGCCGCGCAAGAAATAACGAACTACTTCCGGATCTTTTATTTTGAAAATCCTAAACCAGTTTTACCGGTTACGTCTAGTGCGTCAAAATTGAGCCAATTGAATGAATAACAAAACAACACAGGAGTACTGCACGCGCGCCCCCACCCCCCACAACAGCATCGGACTTGATACTTACGACCCCCCCGGTCCGCGCGACTAGAAAGGTTGGGGACCACTGCTTTAGGGATTCATCTGCAGGGAAACATCAAAATCCTAATAAGATGAGAGAAGCAGAGGCCTTTCTGCTGCACTGAGCATCAATACAGTGTAGTACAGTGTAATCTGGGATTATTTATTAGATTAACTGATAACTGGAGAGCAAAATGTGTTTAATAGATTTTCTTCTGCAGAATTTGAACCAGGTGAAGCTAAAACTGCAACCTGAGGAGTTCTGGGTAGATCAGACTGCTCTCAATGTGTTCCTTTCCATCTCCATTCTCCAGTTAATGATTCATCAATTACCAAATTGATGATAAAATTGGGGCTGCACAGTGGCGCAGTTGGTACCACTGTTGCGGCCAGAAGGTTCTGGGTTCGATTCCCGACCTGAGGTCTTTCTGCAAGGAGTTTTCATGTTCTCCCTGTGCATGGTGGGTTCTCTCCGGGTTCTTCAGCACACGGCAACAACATGACTGTAATTAGTGTGTGTGTGTGTTGTTTGTCCTATCTGTCTCTGTGTTGCCCTGCGACAGACTGGCGACCTGTCCAGGTGAACCCGCCTAACGCCTGGACTGTTTGCTGGAGCGGCAGCAGCATCAATCATCTTCTGAATCAGAAGAAGTTTATTGATCCTGCTGAGTCTGGAGGACTGGAGACGTTTCACCACGAAGCCAGCGGCTGATGGAAAAGTGGAGAAACTCCTTCAGTTGCATGAAGCCAACCCAAACTGAGCGATCCGAGAACTGTGACGCTTTCAGTGAAGCAGGTTTGGAGGATGAGAAGATGAAGGATCTGGTCTGAGGCTCCTGCAGTGAGGAGGAATGTGGACCAGGTGTGGCTCTGAATACCTCCTCCTCCTCCAGGCAGCTAAAGCATAAAGCTGTTGTTTCAGGTGCAAGGAGCCATGACGGGGTGGAGGGTCAGGATCAGTCAGAAAACAAGCAGATGATGGATGAACCTCTCAGCTCGGAGGCAGAACCAGAACATCGGTTTTGGTCCAAACAGAAACCAGCCACAAGGAGTTTCTGAACGGTCTCAAGGCTGCAACAACACCAAATGCTGCCATCTAGTGGCTGCCAAACAAACTGCTCCTCTGAAGTCAAAATGCTGAATTATTTTATATGCAATTAAATTTTTGTTTTTTAGTCACAAATAAGGCTCGGCAATACAACTTAAAAATAAAATATGGCTGTTTTCTTAATGTTTATGATTTTAATCCATTTTTCCCTCATTTTTCTAAAAAACAAATGACTGCTTTTATTTCAGTCAACCTGTCTGAGTTGTTCCAGGGACGGACTGTGAGAATCTTTACTTAATTATGAGAATAAAGTAATATTAGCAGAATAAAAACACAATTTTACCAGAAAAGAAAAAATCATGAGAAAAAAGCTTTGACAGATTTATACAGATCTGCTGAGAGCAGCTCAGTTTGAGGAGTTGTTGTTTCGGTAACACTTTATTTGACGCGGTGTGTATAAGACATGAACACGAAGGAATCTTCATGAATGTCTGACTGAAGTGTCATTCGGTAAGTAATGGCACTTTTAATGCAAAGTTGCTCTAAAAGTTGCCATTAAAAGTCCCAACTTTGAATTAAAGTGTCATTATTTACAAAATAATACAAAGTTGGCACTTTTAACAGACATTCATAAAGACTCCTTCACTTTCTTGACAGTCATGTCAGTCTTCTGCACACCGCGTCAAATAATTATTTCTCAGAAACACTCAGTTGTTTGCATGATTGTTTCAAAGTCTGGCTGCTGATCATTTGATGTTGTTAAAATATGAATCATTTCTATTAAGTATTAAGCATTATCTGTAAAACTTATACCAAAGTATAAATGAACAAGATGCTCAAAATTCATCATTTCAATTTTCTATTTTTTGAGTTCAAGTTCTCATAAAATATGACTGGCAATATAACGACCTTATTCTTCTAATATTATGTCTTTATTGTCATAATTCAAAAAGTAAAATTGTAGCCTGGCCCTAATATTAGTTGTAGAGTTGAGCTGAATTCAAAGTCCAAATAAAAGCTGGCATCTCTTGGAACTATGGAAACACAAGGAGGGGTGGAAACAAATTCAACTTTTCCAAAAGTTCAAACTTCACAAATGTGATTAAATCGATTTAAATTGATTTATCGCTCCGTCACTCCTGCTGTTTCAGGTTCTTTCTGATGTGTTCAACACATTACAGGCGTTTCTCTGTTAAATACAGAAAATGCTGACTAGCAGTCATTTTGATGGTATTGTTGTGGCGCCCCCTGTACCGCAGCGCCCCTACTATTCCCATTTCGGTTCTCCCCAGGAACATCCCGTCCCCTACCTGACCTCCTCCTCCCCCAACCATCAACAGATCACCTGAAGGTAGATGTCGCTCTCTCTGTTGACTCTCTGAACAAAATGTCTCCCAGAACACAGAAGCTTCATGAAACATCAGAGCCGATAAACGGCTGGAGCTTCAGCCTCAGGGCATTTCATGACTTTCACTGATTTATCAGAACTTTGCCGGACCGTCAGTGATCCCTACCGCCTGAAGGTTTCAGTTTTAGGCCGAGAACAGTGGGTTAAAGCGGACTCGGCTCAGCGGCCGCAGATGTTCGGCTGTGGGAACCAGCGGGTCTTCCCGACAGCTGCCGCCCGGAGCCGCATTCCTGCAGCGGCGCGTCACTCAGCGCAGCTTTACTCCAAACTACATGCAAATGAGCTGCAGGTAGGAGCAGAACAGCTGCAGCCATGAAGTATACGATGTTCCGAAAGAGGAACCGGCCCGGTACCAGCACGGAGTTCAAACCGGAAAGATGCGAAGGATGTTCAGGTCCAAATGCAGGGAAACCACCCAGAACCAGCTGGTAGGAGAAGTATCATGATCTGGGCCAGGATACCGGGAAACTTCTGATGCAAAAAGTCCAGATTCTAAAGCAACGCCTGCTGCCTTCAGGGCCACATCTCCTCCAGGAAAATCCAGAACTTTTTCATCGAAATGATGGAAAAACACATTTTACCTCCACTGATGATCAGAACAGCTTTAAAAAGTTACATCTGGGAATCAGCTGCAGCAGAACCAGAAACAAAACAAACATTTTGGTTTTTAATGATTTTCCTGATTTCAGCTTTAAGGGAAGAATCATCCTGCAGCCTGAATCTCGGATCAGAACCGGATTTTCTGAACGAACCGTCAGTAAAATCAAAACCCAACGCAGATTCGTCAGACTGAGCCCAGAACAGAACATCATGTTCGGGTTTTAGCAGTTTTATGTTTCAGCGGCTAATAAGCGGCCTGCTGCTCAGGTTTAGGTGTTTCCCCGCTGGTTAACAGAACCGGCCTGAGTGTGAACCGGACCGGGATGTTTAAATCCTGGCAGTCTCGGCTCTGCTGAATGGATCAGTCTCACCTGCGGTCCAGGTGAGCCGCGGCGCGGGCAGGATGCGGGTCGTCCAGAGCCGACGTCAGGTCTGGCACCTGTAGCTGCGCGGCGGCGGCTCCGTTAACTCGGCGCGTCCTGGTCTCCGCCCCCTCGGGACGGCCGGCGGCGGCGTCAGGCGTCCCTTCCGCTGCAGGACGCGTGAAGGTGCGCTCCTCTTCGTCCTCTTCCTCTCGGGTTTCCTCGGTTCTCCTGGGGTCAGAAACCAGAACCGGTCCCGGCAGGTTCGGGGCTTTCTGAGCGGGATCTTCGGTTTCTGCGGCCTGGTTTCCCTCCGCCGGCGCACCGGCGGCGGGCGGGGCCGAGCCGCATTCCTGCAGCCTGTTTACCTGCGGAACCGGTGGCGCCGGCTCCTCCCACACTCTCACCTGTGCCGAGGCTGTTTCTGCTTTCTCCTCTGACCTCTGACCTCTGGGGGTCTCAACCTCCCCCCCGCCGTCCCGCAGGTCCGCCTCCTCTCCGCTCTCCGGGGTTTCCTCCGGGGCGCTGAAGTAAAGCTCTCCGCCGTCGTCCGAACCGACGCTCAGGTAGGCCGGACTCAGAGCCCGGTCCGGTTCGGGAGGTTCGGAGAAGTCCTGAACGTTCATTCCGCGATCCGGAGGCAGGCAGTCTGCTGCGATCGGCAGTCCGACCGGAACCAGTCTGGGTTCAGAGCCGGAAACCCGAGAGTCCGTCCCCGGAGACGCTGCGGTAACCGGAGAAGCGGGAACCAGGCCTCCGCTGTGGGAAGCGGTCCGAACCCGAATCACACGGCTCGGTTTGGTTTCAGCAGAACCGGAAAAACCTGCGGCGGGGTCAGGTGGCAGTAGAGGGAGGGTCTGGACCCCCGGCGGTTCTGGTTCTGGGACCCGGTCTGGAGACCGAACCGGGAAGAACCGAGGAGGAAACAGAGAATTATAGAGAGTTCCGAACACCGAATCCCGACCCGAACCGGGACCGGGGCTGGCAGGCGGTACCGCGGCGTCCGGCTCAGGGTCAGAACCTGCAGCTGAGACAGCAGGTACCATCAGGTCCAGTGCAGAACTTTCAGCTGGTACCGCCGGGTCCGGTTCTGGATCAGAACATTTTGCTGGGACTGTCGAATTCGGTTCTGGATCAAAATCTTCAGTGGGTACCGCCGGGTCCAGTTCAGAAAGTTCAACTGGTACTTTCAGGTCCAGCTTGGTACCTTCACCTGGTACCGTCGGGTTCGGTTCGGAGCCGCTCGGTTCCGGTTCTGGGATCATAGAGAGTGTTGAAGCTTCTTCAGGTTCCGGTTCGCCCAGAGTTGAACCCGAGTCCCGCCTGGAGGAACCGGTCCGCTGCTCCAGAACCTCAGTCCCGGGTCCTGAGGTACCGAGAGGTTCTGGATCCGGACTCGGACCATCAGAACCGTCCCCGTTTCCCGATGCAGCGGATGAGGTGAGGTTCTGGTCCGCACCTGGTTCTGCCTGATTGGACCGGAGGCAGGGAACAGCCGGGGCTTGTGTTCGGGCCGTCGGAACCGGAAGCTCCGGGATGGAGGCGATCAGAGTTCTGGAGGTTCTGTTGGAGAGAAGCTCCTCCGGTTCTGGTCGGGTTCTGGTTAACGACCTTGCAGTGAAGGAGAACGGTTCGGCCTGGTTGGAGGACGGGGGAGGGGGAGACGGGATGTCGAAGGTTCCGCTGACATCGAGTTCGGGTTGAGATAAACTGAACCGGGTCTTCGGGTCGGCCCGGTCCAGATCCAGGCGGGAGTCGGGATTCTGGGGGAGAGGAGGGAGAGGTTCGGATTAAAACATCTGGAGGGAAACAGAACCAGAAGCACAGAGCCCATCCCAGCAGAACCAGCCGTTCTGGACCAGAACCAGAACTTTCTGATTTTTTAAAATTGTAAAATCGTTTCAGAAAGTTCAGAACCACAGGTTCTGTTCGGATGGACCTGAACCATCAGACCCGGTCAAGGTGTTACCTCCTCCTCCTCCTGCTGGTTGCTATGGAGACCAAAGGCGCTCCTGGAGAGGTCCTCTTCATCCCTCCTCCTCCTCTTCCTCAGGCCGAAAGAGAACGAAGCAAAACGACGCGGAGACGAGAGATCCAAGTCCGAGTAACTGAGGAGACGAACCTGGAGGAGGAGAGGAGAGGATGGAGGGATGAGGAGGAGATGGAGGGAGGAGAGGATGGAGGGATGAGAGGAGATGGAGGGAGGAGAGGATGGAGGGATGAGAGGAGATGGAGGGAGGAGAGGATGGAGGGATGAGAGGAGATGGAGGGAGGAGAGGTAAATGGTTGGATGGCTGGATCCAGATGCAGAAATAACTCCAGAGGCACCAGAACCTCCTTGCAGTTCTGACCCGGCCCGGTTCTCAGAACCTGCAGTTTCACCACCAGATTCTAGTTTTCTCTCTCTGCTCCGTTTGAGTTTGGACCTGACTGCTGAGTTCTGAGCAGAACCGGACTGACAGAACCACACGCCATCAGCAGAACCGAGCCTGTTCTCATTCTGTTTGCAGAACCTTTTGACCCAGAAAAGAAGTTCTGCTGCAACTGCAGGACGCCGCAGAGCAAAGCACTGGCGCCCTCTGCTGGTCAAACTGAAAACACAGAAAGCAGCAGAACCAGGAGAAGTTCTTGGTTCGGCCCGGATGGAGAACATCCTGGATCAGGATGGTTCTGATTCGTCCCGGGTCACCTGAAGGCCCCCTGAGCCACTCAGCGCCGGAAACACCCACTGCACCCAAACACATCGCTGAAGCACATCTGGACCTCAGAAAACGGTTTTAGTTTCTGTCACATGTTAGCAGGACGGTTCAGGAGGAAATGAGCATCGCTGACCTTTGACCTGGACTCGGTGGCGCAGACAGAGGAAGCCTTCTTCAGGGAGGCCGGACGGTCTTCGTCCTCTGGAGTCCTGGAGAAGAAACACGTCAGGTTTGAATAATGCAGATTATTACTGCAATAATCTGATTACAAACATAAAAAATAACGTTTTTAATTTTTCCCATCAGCCACTTGAATTTCAGGGTGGCAACCGTTTTTCAAGATGGCCACCATTTTTGATCCTTTTAAATAAATTCTTGCTATAAAATGTTCCCTGTTTTCATGGCTTGGATGAACTTTATGCCACATCATGTTTTCCACTTTGGTCGTCGTGTTCAAACATCTTTACAGTTATAATATGCAGCAAACTCAGAAACTGCGCAGCTTGTTAGCGTTACCTTCTTCTAAGTTTTTGGTTTAGCGATAGTTTCTGCTAATCTTTTAAAATGTATTAAGCAGTTTTGTGTTAGCTGTTGCACATTTTGTTTGCACTTAGCGGTTTAACGTTAGATTTTGCATCTGTTAGCAGTGTAGCATGAGTTCTGCTAATTTTTTTATTTATTGGGCAGTTCAGTCTGAGCTACTAATTTTAGCATTAGCTTATTTTAATTTTTTTAATGTGTTCAACAGTTTACTGTCAGTTTCTTAAAATTTTTTGGTTTTGCAGTTTAGCTATAGTTTTTGCTATTTTTATATATTAAGCAGTTTTGTGTTAGCTGCTGCATTTAGCTGTTGATTTATCTATCTATCTTGTGCTAATTTTTAAAAATGTATTTAGCGGTTTCAGCTTCCTGTGATTTTTGTATGTGTTTAGTGGTTTAGCTTTAGCTTATGCTAACGTTTTATGTGTTTAGCGGTTTAGCTTTAGCTTATGCTAATGTTTTATTTGTTTAGCGGTTTAGCTTTAGCTTATGCTAATGTTTTCTGTGTTTAGCGGTTTAGCTTTAGCTTATGCTAATGTTTTATTTGTTTAGCGGTTTAGCTTTAGCTTATGCTAATGTTTTCTGTGTTTAGCGGTTTAGCTTTAGCTTATGCTAATGTTTTATTTGTTTAGCGGTTTAGTGGAGCTGACATTTGTGTTTAGTGACTTACTGCTAAGTGAATCCAGCTGTTTGGTTAGCTGTGGCTAATAACTCCTGTTGAGTTTAATGCAAACATATATTCTCTGTTACAACCTTGGTGGCCATTTTGAAAAATGTCCACCAAAAAAAGGAAACGCATGATCAAGAATATGTATATGATTTCTATAGTTCAGAATATGTAGGTTTTTTTGTTTGTTTTAAAGGTTTTATTGGCTCTAGTTGCCTTTATTTGAAAATAGTTTGACAGGAAACAGGATAACGAGAGGGGGGGGGAAGACATGAGGCAAATGTCGCCAGGCCGGGAATCGAACCTGCGACCACCGTCATGAGGACTAAGGCCTCAATACGTGGGTTGTGCTTTTCCCCTGCGCCACCACAGCAACCCCCAGAATATGTAGTTAATGATTTAACAAACACATTCACTTAATTAGTGAATTTAGTAAAAAAAACCATTTTCCATGACAACAAAAGCAGCCATTTAGAAAAATGGAAAAAAAAAACTATATATATATATGTATTATTTTATCTTATATATAGTAAACATAATTTTTATGAGTCCAATTATGTGTGATTTGACATCAATAGTATTCGTCTGTGATAAATATATATTGTTGAGATATTCAATCATCTGCAGCATTAAATCATCATGTGATCGTCAAACGGGAATCTTCTTCCAGGCCGAGTTCCTTCTCTGTCGTGCAGGATTTCTCTCTGTCTGTAAGGCTGACCTTTGACCTCCTTTCACACCAAACAGGAAGTCTGATGAAAGCCCAACAGTTTATAGCTCAGTACACACCCAGCGGCGCAGCCTGTCTGTTTGCAGCGGCTGTAAAGGTGACGAGTGTTCAGGGCCGCATTCTGCAGCTGCTGCGAGTCCCTAGAGACTGGACGTCCTCACACGTCCTGAGACGTCCTCACACGTCCTGAGACATCCTCACACATCCTCAGACGTTTTCACACGTCCTGAGACATCCTCACACGTCCTCACATGTCCTGAGACGTCCTCACACATCCTCAGACGTTTTCACACGTCCTGAGACGTCCTCACACGTCCTGAGACATCCTCACACATCCTCAGACGTTTTCACACGTCCTGAGACATCCTCACACGTCCTCACATGTCCTGAGACGTCCTCACACGTCCTGAGACATCCTCACATGTCCTGAGACGTCCTCACACGTCCTGAGACGTCCTCACACGTCCTCACATAGCAGGACGAGTCACAGATCTGTTGCCACTGCCGAGTGTTTACATGTCAACAAGCAGGAAAGACAAACTTTCCATGTTTGAACTTTCACCAGCTGACTGTTGCAGAAAGAATGTGAGCGAGTGAAGGCCGTCCAACAGGAAGTGGCTGTGGAGAGAAAGTGTTTTCTCTGCAGGCGCGGTGAAAGGTGACGATGCGTTGGAGCAGAAACCAAACATCAGGGAGCCTTTGGATGACCTGAACATTCACCAAACGTCTCAGCATCGTTTTCTCTTCTTCTCTTGAAATATTTTCTGCTTCGTTTCATTTGGAGGCGCTGTGGTTTCCTTCCAGGATTAAAATTTAATTCTCTTTATTCTCCTCCCTTTTCTAGTGAAACACCTTCTGTTTATCTGGCTGAAACAAAGCATGACACGTCCACCACCGTGCTGCGTCACAACCGGATCGGATCACGGTAAACAGATGCTGACTGTCTGCCTGGTGAAAACTCCAGGCGTCGTTTCGTAGAAAAGTTCGGATTCTTTACGTTGACTCAAACACGACGCCATGTTGGTGTTTTTGAAAATGTGCTCTAAAGATTCATATTTGGGCTTTTTATTTTATTACTACATTGAATATAATTTCAGATTTTTGTCATTTTTGTCCATGTTGACTTAAAATGTGAACTTTTAATGTTAAAGGTAAATATTCTAAATTATTAGGAACGGATTAGAAACAGAAGGTCTCACAGCAGCAACAGATATAAAAGTTCACATTAAAACTAAATATAAAGAAATAAATATAATATAGTGTACAAGACAAAGGGAAAATACTGCAGCAGTTATTAGAAATAGTAATACTGGATGCAACCATATTAAAATTCGGACTGATATCTGATACATACGTGAAACTCATTGTTTCTCTCAGTTATTTTGTCTCTTCTGAAATACCCGACATGTTTCGACTTCATTGGAGGAACAACGGCTCAGAGAATTATTTCTATTAAATATTCATGTCCAGAGATTTTTAGTATCAGGACTTTATTATTCTCTGTAACCACAGAGATGAACATTGAAAACCTTTAAACAGAATATGATTTATTTTAGGATAAAGTAAACCAGGATCCACCTGGTTAAAGGATCCGATGCATGAAAGCTGCCAGAACCAGAACCAACCAGACCAACTGGACAGAACAAGTTCAGCAGACTCAAACCGCAGCAACCTGCAGCCGTTGCAGCAACCTGCAGCCGTTGCAGCAACCTGCAGCCGCTCTGCTCTGATAACACTGTTTGCGTCTCATCTCAGGTGTTGAAGGTCATAAAGTTAATGACCAACCGTTGTTCACATTCCCAGCTTCAGGTTTAACTCTTTAGATTCACAAGCTGGAAGCGTTTTGGATCCAGTTGGTTCGTTTTGGATCCAGTTGGTTCTGTAAACATTAAATAAGTGAAGAGATTTCCTTTATAGATCTGTTTGGTTTTGAAGGATCTGATTCAATCAGAGGAGCTGAGCAAACCAGAGAAATCTTCCTCAGGTTGATGTCTGGCTGCCGGCCTTCATCATCGCTGGGTGAGGATGATGAGGAGTTCTTTCTAAGGTCCGTTTATGCGACACGTTCCAGAGGAAGTGACTCACAGCTGACAGCAGAAGACAGAAACTGTGACGAAAGCAGCAGGCATGCAGAGAGGCAGGTTCCTCCGTCAGGGTGGGGTCGGCACAGGAACAGCCCGCAGCATCACCCCGCCTGCATGCGGTCCGGCAGGTAAGGCCCAGAGCCGGGATTACAGCTAATCCTGCAGCTTAACCTCAGAGCTCTGACTGTCAACAGATTAAATCTCTGCAGATCCACAATTCATCAGAGAAAATTTCATAAACAAAATATAGATGACACAGTGGTTTTCCTTGCAGCATCAGATGGTGGATTGTCATGATGAAGATGATTTTGCTACTGAAGGTTTGGCTCTTCTTTCAGAACCATGACAGAACGTGATCAGTCAGAAAGTCCAGATACTTTGCTGACGTCATTTTCACACCTTCATGGTCTCTGAAGGGGCCGACCAGCTCGCTCTCTCCCTCTCTCTCTCTCTCTTCTCATGACTCCACCACCTCCTTGCTGACGTCGCAGCCGTGTTGGGACGTGGTGGCCGTCCACCACCAATCCACTACTGCGTCCATCTGGACCAGGGGTCTCAAACTCCAGTCCTCGAGGGCCGCAGTCCTGCAACTTTTAGATGAGCCTCTGCTGCAGCACCTGAACAGAATAATTAGGTCATTAAGGCTCTGGAGAACTGATCTACACCAGGAGGAGGTGATGAAGCCATTTCATTCCAGTGTTTTGTACCTGTGGCTCATCTAAAAACTGCAGGACTGCGGCCCTCGAGGACTGGAGTTTGAGACCCCTGATCTGGACCATCCGGGGTTGCCCAGCAGTCATCAGTGAACTAGTCTGTTTGAAAATGAATCTTCATGTCCGGCTGGGCCCACTGGGACCGGTTCTGCTTGTGAGCTCTGGTTAGGGGCCCAATAGTAGGTTCATGCACCACAAGCCTCTGGAGGATCCTCCACCTTGAGGCTCCAGCAGCTTCTAATCACTGTTTGCTGCTTTAAGGACATTTTAACAGCTGCTCTCTTAACCCCATGAATGTGTCCAACAGAAACTTTCCTCATTCTGCCTTTATCTGTAAAACCGTCTTTGTTCTGAATCAGCCACAAATCTCTTCACAGTACAACGATAACGCTTCAGTTTCCATTAAATATCTCATGTTTTCATACATTGTCATACGGCACTAAACTATCTGATGATTTCCGTCAGCAGAGATTCTTTCTGTTCCCATATTGATTGAAACCTGTGGCCTGTTTAATAATGTGGAACATCCTTCTGAAGTAGATTTCCTTTAATTGATCTCAGCAGACAAACTAATCAACCAGATCTCTGAAATTAGTTATAGTGATTCAAAGAGCCCTGAGACACAAAACCATCTATAAATTTAATAGCACAACAAAAAATGTCATCTTTATGACACTTAAATCCACTTTGCATAATAATTTGGAACACAGCTGAAAATATGATTGAATGCAGAGAATTTTAGAGATACAAATAGAGATACAGTGTTGTGTCTTCCAGGTATACGGCGGCCATTTTAAAAAACAGTCCAGTAACTGTGTTACCTTCAGTTGTTATAAAAATGCTGCGTATGAAATATAACTTTGAGAAATTTTACTTCCTGATTCAATGTCTTGAAATTGGGCCTCTGTCTCTTTAAGATTCAGCCTTTAAATAAACTTCAACATTTTTATTAAAAACCCAGTTTAGGGTTCAGAGAAGTTCTGCCCGGTTCCGGTTCCTCATATTTAATGTTTACATATCAGAACCGGCCCTCTGTCGCCCAAACAAAGGTGGGGGTCACCATGGCAACCGGTGTTTCTGGTTTCCTGAAGCTTTCCAAACATTTCCTGAGCTTAAAGAAACAGACGCAAATTAATTAAATGAGCGGACGGCGAGCTGAGCGGACGGCGGCGAGCTGAGCGGACGGCCGCCTGCGGCTCCAGAACCGACATCATGATGAAGAGGAAGCTCAGTAAGTTCCGGGAGGCACGGTAGAGGCAGAGTAGTGATATGGCATTACAGATAATCTGAGATCTGAACTTAATTTTACAAACACAAGGTGCAGCTGAGGCCTCCATGATGGAGGGCAGACCACAGGTCAAAGGTCATCTCCATTGACTGACCTTCATTCAGAACCGTTTGGAGTCCAAACGGCTCAGAACCTTTGACCCCACACTCCGTCTGGACCTGGTACCATCTTAGAACCTTCCAGACCTTCATAAACCAGCTGAGGCAACCCGGCCCGGTTCTGGAGCAGAACCAAGTCCATCAGATCCACTCAGATTCTAAAAATCCGAATCTCTGTACTGATTGGTTCTGGTTCTGGTTCTGCTGGACAAGCGGCCTCCAGCCTTACTGAGGTAAAATCTGACCCAAACAGAGCCGGAACCGGAAATAGCATCATCTGTCAGCCAGCTTATCACTTCCGGTCAAACTTAACGTGACTGACAGGAGCAGCTGCTGCGCGCCGTGACGTCACTAGCATGTTTACAGGCGCTGGACCCGTCCGAACCAGCTGAACCTACCGGACCTCCTGCTGCCTCTCTGCCTCCATCTTCGTTTTCATCTTCAGCTTCGGGAACTTGAACTTCTTCCGGTCCTGCTGCTTCTGCGCAGACTCGTCCGGACCCGGTTCGGTTCTGGAGAACAGAGTTCTCAGAGACTTCCTGGAGGACTTCTTCTTCTTCTTCTCCTCCATGTCGGCTGCTTCAGGCTGCTGCTGCTGCTGCTGCTGCTCTTTGACCAGAACCGATGCTCAGGTGCGGGGCGGGCCACGCCCCCCACCCGGATCCCCCCTCCCCCTCCCTCACACACACACACACACACACACACGCATATACACACCTGGCAGAGACAGCTGCAGTTGAAAAACCCGGATCTAGACCCTGGATCAGGATCCTCTGGTTCTGCACCACCAACAGAATCTTCTGCATTTATTTTCACAGTCATTCATTTTAAAGGTTGCATAAACCCACCAATCAGAGCCGCCACAGGCATGACGTCACTCTAGCTCTCCAGCTGCTGGTTTATCGTGAAGATAAATATTCAAATAATTTTATTGTCTGTAAATGATAAACAAACGAGTCTAACAGAAAAGGTTTTAGTTTAACTGAATATGTATGGCAGGCCGATTTAACATAGAATCAGCTTCGCCACACTCCTATATCTGAACCTGCTTTATGACTGTAGGCTAATTAATGTATTTCTAATTATATTGGGATCGATATAAATGACGTCAGATTTACCATAAGGTTTAATTTAAGAGATACATGTACAGTAGCTTTTTCTGACTAGTCATAATTCTGATAAAATAACCTACATATATTTTTTACATATATAAGATCTGACTCGTGCAAAGTAACGTTAAGCAAATAATGATTCAGCAAAACTCGTTATAATTAATTCAAAAATAAAAAATCCCTTCCTGGTTTCACTGGTTTCCTTCCAGTTGGTTCCAGAAATGATTTATTCTGATTTGATCTCCTTAAATCATTCCTACTTTTAAAACACTAAATTATCAGGCTCCCCGCCGGAAGCATCTTCTTGTCTCAAATTACTTAAGTAGTGAATTCCTGCAGCTGTGGTTCAGCGCCCTCTAGTGGTCACTCTGCTGAGTGGTCACACAGCGCCCTCTGTCGGCTGCTCTGCCCTCTCGCTGCATCAGGCTGCAGTAACCCTTTTCCTCCTCAAGATGGCGCCTCCTTCCCGCTCAGTTCAGGATGACCTGACAGCCGCAGAGTAAAACCCTCCTTACGACGCATGCGCGCAGCACATAAACGGTAAAAATACCCCGTCAGTTCAGATTCGGTTTCCTTTCAGTGAATCTCAGCAGAACCAAAATCCAAACCGACCAGAACTGGTTCAGAACAGAACCTTAAAGCTTTATGATTAAATTCATGATGATGTTTATTTATAATATTTATAAGTTCTGATGTTGGACCAGAAATGATCCAATCAGCTTCACAAGAAACCACCAGAACCAGAACCAGAGCTGTTCATGTCTGAACACCAAATATTTCTGACCAGGTCCAGAACTCCCAACCTTATGGGGCCCATTTGGCCTGTTTCCGAACTGTACAAGTCCGTTTCTCACCTGTTTTGGACCCGGTTCTGACCTCTTTTTTTTTTTTTTTTTTTTTTTTTAAACTTCGTTTGGACCTATTCCAGAGCTGTTTGTGGACCATTTTGGACCTAGTTCTGAACTGTTTTTGACCCGGTTCGAACCTCTTTATAAACAGGTTTTCACCCGGTTCTGACTTCTTTTCAAAACCTGCTTTAGATCCCGTTCTTCAGTGGTTCGGAACCAGTCTGGACTCAGTTCCGGACCGGTTCTGTCTGTCTGACTAAAGAAACTCATCGGGTTTTTTCCTGCAGGTGACTGAAACTTTCTGCTGCTTCCTGTAACCGGGTCAGGAGTTTGGATCGTCAGAACCGGGGCAGTTTTATCATCTCTCTTTAAAAGAAGCTGCAGGTTCGTGTTTACAGCCGAACCTTTGGACCCGTCCGCAACCCCGCCCACCGGGAGCAGAAATCAGCTGCAGCGAGCAGAACATCTGATGGATCAGTTGATTCTGTAACAGCGAAGTTAAACTGAAAGAGAACACCCACACACACACCCACACACACACACACACCCCCCCCCCCACACACACACACACACACACACACACACAGACACACACATTATCACCCTCACATCTTTCTGCTGAAGTCAAACAGAAAGCAGCGTGAAGCTCTGAGGTTAAACTGATAGTTGGTGATTTTCCAATTGTGGCCTATTCCAAGTAACAAGGATAAAGACGCAGGAGGAGGCGGGGCCAATGCGCACCTGTGGACAGGTACATTCAGGAGAAACCTTCAATCTGACACATCAAACATTTTCTCTTTAATCTTAAAATCGTCTTTTATTTTCATAAATCTGAAGATTATCTGGAGTTTTTGTGCTGCAGAAATGACCAAATTAAAGTTTATAAAAATAAATAAAAACATCCCGAGATAATTAACCTGTTTAAGTTCCTCTGCAGAAATCTGGGCCAACTGTCGCAAAACTACATTGCAGGCATAAACTATCATAAAAGCAATGAGAATAATAATATATTTATAAAAAACTGTTTGCAAAATCTAAATGATTAAAATTCATTAACGTAATAAAACAGACAGCTTTAAAATGTAACAAAACCAAAATTTTAGAAAATTAAGCCGATTTACTGAGTTTAATTTATAAATTTAATCTGTTTAAAATCGGAAATTTCAGAAAGAAACTGTTTCAGTTTGAGAGTTAAACTGGAATAATGTGAATAAAACGTCAAATTATCACATAAACATCTTTACTGCTGAGTTTAACGTAATATTGTGATGATTCTGATCCGGACGCTTAAAGGGGCGGTCGCTCAGGGCGCCAGCTTTTGGGGGTCACCCACACATTTTTATTTATTTCTATTTTTTATGAATGTTTTGCTTACATTTGTATTTTAATAAATATTAATAAAATAATTTCACACAAACATCAACAGAAAACGTAACAGTCGAGTTTTTGTAAATATTTTGTATTTTTCTTTGCTTTAAGACCTAAAAACATAAATAAATTAAATAGAATAGAATAGAATAGAATAGAAGTACTTTATTCATCCCAGCAGGGAAATTACTTCGCAGTTACAGCATAGAGACAAGACACAATAACAACTACCACTGAGTAGTAGTTGTAGATAAAATAAAAATAAAATATAAAATGCTGTTAATATAAATGTTGGTTCTTTAAGAATTACTGTAAATTTTCTGTGGTAAATTTCACAGGTGATTTAATTTAAACTGATCCTGTGCTGATTAAATATGTTTATATCTAATATAAATGTATCATACATGTAATACTGTATAATAAAATCTAAAGTTTGATCAGTTTATATTTCCAGCCTTGAATATAAAACTAAAGTTTTGACTTTATGATTCATGATGGATTGTTTCAAAAAATAAATCAAATCATTTTCTGAGAAATTCAAGAATTTAATTTGACATTTTATTCCTACAGCTCAACTCAAAACAACAACGGAATAAAATAAATGAATAAAAAGAGATGTATGAATATAATAAATATTTACACATTCACATAAATGGTCTAAATAAAACCTGACTGTACAGGTAGAGTAATATTATAATGTTAAATTAAGATTAATTTGATTTTAATAGGCAGACGTAATTATCTTTTTTTTTTTTTTCAAACTTTCTCCAATATTTGACACTACAACATTTTTTATAAATAAATAATAAAAACATTTTTATAGATGATTAATAAAGGCTGGACGGACTGGAATAAACTCCTCCAGATTATTCAGCTAATTTCTGATTTCTGTTCCTCTTTCCTTCTCATCATCGTTTCCTTTCTCTCTCTCGCTCGTCCCGTCCCAGAGGTCCAGCTGTTCGGTTCCTGGATCGGCGCTGACACACGAATCTTCCTGGAAGCTGAACTCCCTCAGCTCTGATTCTCCAGGGGTCAGAGGTCAGAGATTCCATTTTTAAAGCCGTCTGCAAACCTTGACCATGAGACTTGATTCTCCTTAAAGGGCCGGTGTCGTGTAAAATCTACGTTTCTGTTCTTTCCATTGTTAAATGTTTTTCTTGGAGTGTTGATTTGATTCCTTAATGTTTGATAAATCCTTTAGTTTCCATGGCAACCATTCAGCTGTCCGAAACGTCTGGGTGGTCCTAGCCCCGCCTTCGAGGCGCAGCTCCTCCCCACTCAGTTCCTTCAAACTAGCCAGCAGCAATTAGCAAACAGTACAGGAGCTGCTGCTCAGAGTGACGCTGGTAAAAACGTACAACGAGGAGCCATGTTGGGACGACTTCCTGGAGGCGGAGCTTCAGAAAGAGCAGGAGTTCTTAAAGAGAGAGAAGCCCAATTTCAAAGAGTTCAATCAGAAAGTCAAATTTGATACATATAGCATTTTTATAACTGAAGGTAAAAAAGTTACTGGATTGTGCTTTAAAATGGCCGCCATGTGTCTGGAAAACAGAGTACTGCCCCTTTAAATTTTATTGGTATTGATTTTATGTTTAACTGCGTCATTTTATCCTGTTTTGAATTTTTTATTCATTATTGTGTGTTTAGCTTTTTCACCTTATTTTATGCTTTTTAAAATCTTATTTCTTACTGACTCAGCTCTTTGTTTCCATGGCGACGGAGCTTTTTGATCTCAGGTTTATTAATGTAACACATTTCAAACCAGTTCAAAGAGCTTCACATCTAAAAACATCAAACAGTCATGAATTATGAAATAGAAGTAAACATAGTTTGTCAAATACCATCATCAAAAACATCCTGTGTCCTTCGGGTCTTCAGTTGGTTCTGGTTCTGCTCAGTTTCCCGTCCGGACCGCTCAGAGTTTCCAGAAGCTTTAATAACTCTGGAACATTTATGGAAATAAATCAATCATTCCTGCTGGAGCGGCACTAATTGGACTTGTTTACATTTCCCCCGGAGGAAAATCCGTTCCCAACGTGAAACTGGGTGGAGCGGCCCGCGGGGGCCCGCTGGGGCCCGCTGGGGCCCCGCAGCGGGGAAGGAAACTTCCTGGAGCTGCATGAAGCAGCAGGAGCTGTGGGCCGACTGGTTGGTCGGGAGAAAACCCAACCAGGAAGCAGCAAACGGGCCTGAAGGCTCCGTCTAATTCAGGGGATTTCTGCACGTCCTTATGTGTTTGTTGTTCCAGTTGGGAACGAACCGGTTCTGATGGGAACCAGTTAGGACCCAAGTGGGGCGCCGCTTTCATGTTTCCATTATTAAAACTCTGAGCTGATTCTGCCTGGAGACAAAACGTTTCATTAAACCTGAAACTCTTTCCTGGTTCTGATGTATGGAAGCCCTGAAGGGCCACGAGAAAAAAAGTTTTTATTTTATTTAGTGTTATTGATGAGGGGTTTTTCTAAACCTGATCATGTTTTATTTTTTCCTGACATTAAAAGTTATATGCTAAAGTAAATATTTTGTTGGATAAGAAGGAGAAAAGATTTAGGAAAATGAATTTTTTACTTGTCTTTCGTGGTTTACGCTAAACTAAAAATAAATAAACAAAAAGAGAAACAAAAGATTTTTTCTTTCCTACTCTGTTGGTTGTTTGCCGTAGAAATGAAACAAATATATTTTTATAGCCAGAAAAACTTAATCAATCAAATTTTGCACATTACATTTTTTATGCTCTTCTTTGGGAAAAACTTTTTTATTTGACTTTGTTCCTCATGTCTCAGTTATTTTCTGGTTTACCTTCTGAAAACATGAACTAAGATTACATAACTAGGGTTGGTCAAATCGATAATCAATCATATTCAGTCTAAATGAAACCATAAAAACCACCACAAGCTGCTGAACTCCAAACTAGGAATAAAGTTTCCTCTCAAGGCAATAATTTGACTTTTATTGACATCACTATGACTTTTCTCCAGAAGCCTTCAGGGATTCTCTGACAACTAGTCAGCAAAAACTACAGCATACTAAAAATACAAACAATAAAAACAATATCATAAACGCATAAAAATTCCCACGGAGCAGCAGCAGACTGAAGCTGCAGCTTCTTTCTCTTTTCCATTTTTATTCATCTGTGGATGGAGACATTAAAAACTGAACTATTATCCAAAATCCACCTGTTTAATAAATAAATACATTTTGTTTTGGAGAGAATAAAAGTTTAATTTGCGTACATATAACAATAACAATAATTCCTGTTTCCGCTAATGCTAAAGTGCTACATCTCTCTGGGATTCTGCAGTAGCTAACGCTAAAGAACTGATGTGTTCAGTTAAATTCAAATGATATGAAGCTGCAAACCTCGAGCACCGATTTAATTTTGACATCATTTTTACCTGTTGTATGTGTTTATCTTGTTCTCTGCTGTCTGAGTTTTACTTTTGTGTCTTCTTTGAAATAAAGAAAAAAGAGAGCGAACCTGAGGAGAGGAAACGGACCTTCTGCATAAACCCACTTCAAAATAAGAGCATGAACATCAACATCTAGCTTCTTGAATTTTTAACAGTCGATAAAACTTCAACACAGACACCAAACTTTATTCATCTGAAAGCCAAGTGAATCAGATTCATCCAGAAATATTATTCACAGGAAGTTAAGGGCACCAAACGTTTGAAAGTTAGCAAAAATGCTAAATGAAAAGTTAGCTTAGCTATTAGCACATTAGCAGATTAGCAGAAGTGTGCCCACCACTGTTGGGCCCTAAAACATCTCTTCATCACATTTTGGTTGGAAGGGGATTTGAACTCTCTCCTCCTCTTGGCTCAGCTGTTCAGAGGAAACAGCTGATTATCGGTTAGAGAAATAATTTTTCCTCATGAAGCTGCAGTCGCCTGGTCTGGCTGTTAACTCCCTGCTCAGGTTAAACTTGTGGATGTAGCTTCACCGGCGCTGTTCCTTTCTACACCCGACTTCTGCTTCATGACCCGGCCGCTCGCAGGGCTGATGTTAGCTTATGTTAGCTGATATTAGTTGATGTTAGCTGATATTAGCTGATGTTAGCTGATATTAGGTGATGTTAGCTGATATTAGCTGATGTTAGCTGATATTAGCTGATATTAGCTGATGTTAGCTGATATTAGCTGATGTTAGCTGATATTAGCTGATATTAGCTGATGTTAGCTGATGTTAGCTGATGTTAGCTGATATTAGGTGATGTTAGCTGATGTTAGCTGATATTAGGTGATGTTAGCTGATATTAGCTGATGTTAGCTGATATTAGCTGATATTAGCTGATGTTAGCTGATATTAGCTGATGTTAGCTGATATTAGCTGATGTTAGCTGATGTTAGTTTGGCTCCATCAGGAGTTGGAAGGTTCTAATCATTGTTTGTGTCTGAGAGAAAAGAGATTCAGACTCTTTCTGATCCGTCTGCTCTGAATCAGCTCCACTTCTGTAAATCTGATAAAGACTCTGATCGTCAGTCATCAGCTGACCTTCAGTCTGCTCTGCCACATGCTAGCTGTAAGGTAAACTGCAGGTGAATCACATGCTGTGCTGCTCCAGCAGCGTCACTGCCAGGAGCTTCCTGTCACATTAAAGCTCTGCACCGTTTTCATTCTGGTCAGCGCTGCGTAGGTGTTTTCTGTGGGGTTCTCCCCCGCAGCGCAGCACAAGAGGAAATATTACAGAAAGAGCTGTCAGAGCTCAGCTCGAAGAAAAAGAAAGTGGTTACGACTGAAAGATTGGCAAAAGGCAGAAAGGCTGAGAGAATTACTGTAAGAACTGAACCATGATTACTGTAACTTTGCTTCAGGTTTTTGTTGACTGAGAGTTTCACTGAAAGGGGATCAAAGTGAAAAAGTTAGTCATTTTTCAGAGTTTCGTGTTTGTTCAGGTGCAGAGATGACAAATCCGTCCAGAGGAAACAGAGAAGCTTTTAAAGACCGAGACATGATGAAGGTTTGAGCGCTGCGTCGGGTCTGATGGTCACAACAAATATCATCTCAGGACGGATCCAGTTCAAACAGAAAACTCATAGAAAACCAGCCCTTCCAGTCATTCAGTCAGATTCAGTGTTTATGGTTAAAACCGTTTTCTGGTTTTACTCAGATGACGATGAGATTTTCATTTGATTAAAGCTCGGAAAATGATTCATGTCAGAATAACAACAGCACATAAATGAAGTTTTATTTTAGCTAAACATCATAAAAAATGACTAGTTTTCTGAATTCCTTCTCTTTTTTAACCAAACATAGTTCTTGGACTGTTTTCACTTTAAATAAAGGTAAAGTAAAATAAAATTTATGTTACATTTTAAAACATATACATTAATCAATTAAATGACTATATAAATTTTAATGCTTTAAAGCAGGGGTCTCAAACTCCAGGCCTCCAGGGCCGCAGTCCTGCAGCTTTTAGATGAGCCACAGGTACAAAACACTGGAATGAAATGACTTCATCACCTCCTCCTGGTGTAGATCAGTTCTCCAGAACCTTAATGACCCAATTATTCTGTTCAGGTGCTGCAGCAGAGGCTCAGCTAAAAGTTGCAGGACTGTGGCCCTCGAGGACTGGAGTTTGAGACCCCTGCTTTAAAATTTATTAACAAAATGTATTGCATTTTTGAAATTATATATACAAAGGTTCTTCCTGGAACCTTTGTATTCACTTGTTTCTGGTGCGCCCGTTAATCTGACGCGCAAGCAACATCCGCTAACAGCAGCGATGGACGACAAAGCTGCGTCGCATGGCCCCCTGGGGAATCGTTTCTGCTTCAAAACTGAATGTTTTGCTCTGACTTAACGCTCCTGCTGCAAACCGGTGAAATGGTTCTGTGAGGAAACTCAGCCGGTTCTTCTGGTCCAGACTTCCTGGACCCGTTTGGGTCCTTCAGCTGCTGCAGAGCCGGACATTCAGAGAGGAAACCGATTCTGTCGTCTCTTGGAAGCAGATCCAATGCCGAGTTTCATTCAGAACATTCTGGTTTCATTTCTTGTATTAAACTTGAAAAAGTGAACTAGTTCAGTGAATGAATAGAAGAAGCTTCTCGTTAGCATTTCTGTCCATAAAGCTGCAGCTGAGTCATGGCAACAGCTGACTCAGCGATCAGCTCATGAAATGACATCACAACAAATAAAATCTGGTGGAAGGTCAATTCAGAGTGCAGGAAAAAAATCCTTCCTCAAACATTTATTACTTCATAAAGGTTTTATTTTCCTCATTTAGATGTTTTAAACCCTGAAAAACATGTTTATTATCAAATAAAAATACATTTTACAAAGCTGTTTTCAGTTGATCCAAACCAAAAAGTAATCACACCCCTACCTGAATAACTGGTTGTTCCTCCTCTGCAGCTGCAGCTAACAGCTAATGTTTTTCACCATCACCCGGAGAAAGTTTGTGAATTTCTAAATGAGCGGAACAGGAAGAGCTTTTACTTTGAAGTGTCCTTCTACTGTAACAGCAAGCTTAGCTGCGAGAGAAGGTCAAAGGTTACATACGTTTATTTTGTTTTGAAATGTGCAGCGTTCAGTTGAAGATACATTCATATAGTCATTATTATGAAGCTACAGCTAGCATGAACTGGAGCTAGGAGCCGTTAGCATCCCACTAACATCAGGTTCATCCTGCAGCAGCTGCAGCCTGGAGCTTCTTCATTACATCAAATAAAAACTGGGACTGAGACTCCAGACTCGGATCACAAGTCCAAGTCAGGTGTCAAGTCTTTGGGCTGAAGTCAAAGTTTAGTCTTAAGTCTTTTATTTTGGTGACTGGAGTGAAACTTGAGCCTGAATTTAAAACTCAAGTCGATGTTTGTGATTTATGCCTCAACTCTGCAGATGACAGGAGAGAATTCAGCGTGACGAACATTTTCCTCAAGAATCTAAAGAGGAAGTGAATTCCTGAAATATCTCTAGCTACAAACTTTGGCCTCATAAGTGTGAACTTTGTGTTTTTACACGTCTATGAGACATTTAGTGACAATTTGTTCATGTTGAAGTGTGCAGCTGCTTGTAGAAGTGGAGCAGACGCGCTTATGGTGGTCCATATATATGCCTGACAGAAAAGCCTGGGCCTGTTAAAACATGCTGGGGTCCTGGTGAAACCAGTCTGGGTGAGAAGCAAACATTTTATGATATTTGACTTTATCCTCATACCAAAAATCAAACATTTATAAAACATCATGTGACCTCATTTGATTTTGATATTTGTTTTGGAACATAATATTGTACAAGATGTTTAAAATATATATATATATATATATATATATATATATATATATATATATATATATATATATATATATATATATATGAGCCATTTTATAAATATTTGATTTTTGATACAAGAATCAAGTCACAAATACAACATTTTATTTTTGGAATCTCGTGAAAATAATGAAATATTTTTCAATGTTTGATTCTAAATATACAAACAATTAAAACACAAAAGGTCAATTTGTACTCTGTATTTCAAACATCGGAGACTCCAGATTTTATTTCAAGACTAAAACCATAACTGTGAAAATATCACTAAACTGATAGAATATCGTCCAATATATTCACTTCCATCTTTGCTTTAATCGGAACAATAACGTGACTCATAATTATGTAGTTTTGTTACGGCTGTCAGTGATCGTCTGAGAACAGGGAAGATATCCGCAAAATCTTCACTAATACAAAGTGCAGCTACATAAATCATAAAGAATATAAAAACCCAGAGGAAAGCAAACAGAAACTCTGCAGAACTTCGCGTTCAGATCCGGTGAGGAGTTTAGAAAGACGCATGAAACAGGTAAGCTGTATGCTAGCTAGCTAGCATAGCTAGCTAACAGCTAGCTAACGTTAGCAATCTGCCTCTGTACTAAAATATTTAACCTAGCCCTCACACAAAAAGATTTAATAAATAACTATAAATATTAGGTTCTGAAGTGTACAGTAGGCTCTGTTTTTTTAGTTTCTGTTTTTGTCAGCTGTTTGCCATCTTGGTGCAAAAGGTAACATCATTTATTAGTGTGGGCATGTTGGAACATGTTATCTTTTTTATGATTTGCTGCGTTAATCATATGACTTCAGGAGTTATTACATGTACTCCAAGCTGCTTTAACTGCAATAAAAAACAAACACCAACTGTTTATTTTATAGAAACAATATCTTTAATGTGCTACTTCAGGTAAATATATAAAAGTATCATCAAAATAGTCTCTCACGTATAAATCCTGAGTATCTTATAACCTGTTTGTAAAAAATAAACTACATAACAGTCTGTACAAAAGATAAAGTAAAAAAACAAACAAAAACAAAACTACATTTCAGACTCAGCAGAGTTTTTACAGGAAGGTTCTGGAGGTTTTCACCAAAACTCCAAAATGAAACAGATTTTTATTCCACGGCTACAAAACGTGAATGTTGCTGAATGTGAGGTTCTACTGTCTGAAGTCAGATTTGGATGCAGCTTCTGTTCACACACCTTTACAGTAACATAACAGTTTTACTCAAACGTGATTATTTTCTGATTCGGTTTGTTAACAGGAAGGTGAATAATGCTTAGACTGAATCTGTGTCCTTCCTCCTCTGGAGCTGGAACAATGTGAATAACGATCCACAAACACATTAATATTTTGGCAATGGCTTTTCCATTTCAACGTAAATAAATAAATGATTGGCTTTGTGGTGCCAGGTGGATCCGTTCTGTCTCAATAAGCAGGTTCACAGGTGATCCAACGCCGTCCACTGACAAAACATTATCAAATCTCTGAACACAAAAACTAACAAAAACAACAAATTCAACATCTAAATAAATATCAACAAAACCAGTCACAGAAATAATAAGTTAAAGCACAACAAAGCAAACAGTTTTCTACCTGAGTGAAAGTTTTTAAGTACGTCACAGTTTATCGTCAGCTCTGGGACGAGCATCATTCTCTCTTTGGGATGCTCTTATTTTGGATCAGGAGAAATTCTTGTTGACACTTTGTAGCAAAATCAGCCACTGACTTTAGCCACGCCCGTCTTTTGTACATTTTTTTGGTAAATCTTCAGGACCCTGCCCTCACTGTCCCTCCGTTTTTACTGTTGGCCGTCTGTGGAGGTGAACCACGCTGGCCCGCTCCTGGAAGCCCAAAGTAGGGCTGTGGTGTGACACCGGCACCGCCGACGGGACCATGGGTGTTACTGGTGCGTTGATGGCGGCGGTCAGGGCTTTCAGCAGAACCGTGGCCTCCTTCTGGTCCTCCTTCCCCTCTCCTTCCAGCGTACGGGCCAGCCAGTGCTCCACTGCTTCCCCTACCTGAGAGGCGGAGGCGGTTTCTGTGAGCGTGTCTGCCTCCTGGCTGGCGTCGAAGCTCTCCACCATCTCCTTCATGTGCACGTTGACAGGACAGGCGGAGTTAGCCAGGCAGCAGCTGCGCTGGTGGATGAAGAGGCTGAATCGGTGGAAGAAGGTCTGTGAGCAGAGCGCGCAGCGGTAGGGCCGGTCACGGCTGCTGTGGAGGCGCCGGTGCAGCTTCAGGTGGATGTACTGGGTGAACTTGGTGTTGCATAATTTGCACTGATAAGGTTTCTCCCCTGAGTGCAGTCGCAGGTGTGTTTTCAAGTTGCTGGTGCTGCTGAAGCGTTTGTGGCACACCTGGAAGAAATGAAATGGAAAGTTCAGGCTCAAGTACTGAACAGGAAGAAAGGTGATAAGGTGCTTTGATGTTATTTCTACTATCAGTATCTCATTCCTGCGTATTTCAGGTATGAAACAGGTGGGACTAGTTTTGGTGAATCACTCGCACCCTCAGAGACTCAGAGATGAAAATGTAAGGTGTGCCTCAGTGAAAATAAAACACACTGAGTTACCTGAAAGGTGTGTGAGTCACAGCTTGTGTTTGTCTTTGACCTTTCACCACTGTGCTCTGATGTAATCCGTTTTTAACGTACCTGGCATTCATGGGGCTTCTCTCCGGTGTGGACCAGGTGATGTTTCTGGAGGTGGGCCAGCTGGGTGAAACTCTTCTTGCACAAATGACACTGGAAGGGTCTCTCACCGCTGTGCACTCGGAGGTGGACCTGATGGTAGGAAGACAACTATGAGTTCAACTGTTCACTGACCATGACTAGAAGTGTTTGGCGGCTGTATTGTGGAGGAAGACTCGTCACCTTTAGGTTGGAGAGCTGTCCGAAGGTTTTGGAGCAGATGTTACATTCGTATTTAATCTTTCCGTTCTGCTTCTTCAGGGGGTAGGGCAGGGATTTATGTCCGGGTCCGTTCCGCGGTGCTGTGCTGCTCTTGTTCAAAGCCAGGCTGAGGTTCATGGCCTCCTCACAGCTGGAGGGAGACTGCTCCGGAGAGGGATGATAGCTGTCAGGTTTGGCAGGCGGAGACAGCTCCGGGGTGGCTGGAGCACCTCTTGGTGGTGAAACGTTTGGGGTTAATTCTTTCAGGCCTCCTTGAGATGACGGAGCGTATGGCAGGGACACTGGGAGCAGGTTGGGTGGAGCGATGGGGGGGTACGGCACTCCGTCAGTGCCCAGGTAGCTGCTGTACCGGAGGGATCCTCGTGAAGGAATGACGCTGGGGAAGGGAGGGGAGTAGGGAGGGAGGACGAGGCGAGGATAGTGAGGACCGTACGGTGGGAGGAACTGGTAAGGAGGCTGAAGATGTCTGGAGTGGGAGTAGAGTGGCGGGTAAGAGGACACCAGGCCCTCCCTGTGGCCGTAGAGGCCATGGAGGTGAAGCGGGAGACCTCGGTGTGGAGCAGGCACAGAGGGGCGGTGGTCGGATAGGTAGGGGTGATTCAAGCCCAGCGGGGGGTCCCTGCGGTCGGGCTGAGGGGAGGGAATGACGCCTCGGCCTTCTGGATCTTCCTCCCTCTCCATCTTTCTGCTGAAGTCCATGATCTGCTCGTCAGGCGTGTCAGGAGGAGTGTCTCTCTCCAACATCTCCACGTCAATCTTCTCCTCACCGTCTTCAAGCTGCTCCTTCACCTCCTCCTTTGTTCTGCCCTGAAGAAATGTCTGTTGAGGTAGATACTGTTTGGGATGCTCTTCATCGCTGTGCTCTGCAACAAGAAAATGACATTTGTGTTGAGATTAAGGCTGAAGAACACTCATCCCTGAGCTCTTTGTGTTTACAGACATACAGTAAGGCTCAGCCGCCCACACCAGGCACGCCCTCTTATGGTAAATGATAGTAGTTTCAGTTTTGACATGACATGACATTTATAGGTTTCTGTTGTACAAGTGATTTTCTGTGGGAGGGAGAGTTGGTGATGAGGTGTGTGGGAGTCCATGTGTCATGTCATATATGAGCTGCAACACAGAAATACTGAGTTTCGTTTGTGAAACTGTTTCTGGGTAAGCTGCATTACCGTACTGACCACAAGAGAAAAAAAGCACATCTCCTTCTTTTCCTCTTCTGGTTTGAGAAAATCGCCTCTCTGTGTTCTCACTGACTCTAACCCTCAAAGGTTTCTGTGCCTTACATTTCCAAAGAGAGGCCACCATACTTTCCTCCTGCAGCGACCTGAACCTGGCAGTGATGCTAACCCAGAACCACCTCCTGACCTTCTGGAGATAACATTCACAGACTATCAGAGGATCACAGCTGCACGATGCAACGCTCAATAGAGACATAGTCATTCTTTGCCTCAGTTGACTGGATGAATGGACACATGAATTATGAGTTTCAGCCTCATCTTTCCGGATGGCGAGGGCATGACTTCACCTCCCGATGTTCTGTAAATAGCTGGAAACGAGTGACTCACACAAGTACTTTGAACGGACGTTATTACCCTCAGATTTCTCTGACTGTTGAACAACACACCTAGTGACGCATCAAATTGAGATATGTGAGTGACCGCTGGAGACCAGACAGGAAGAAAAGTCCTAGTACCGCAAAAGATAAGATTGAAGAATTATGTGTCCTCTTTCGCTTTGAAGAGGACAAAACATGTTTATTCACTGCAAAGATACCAATCAGCTCCTTTTTCAGCTCTCGTAAGAAAAAGCAAAGGGATTTTGGTGAGTCATTGTGCTGCGTCGCAACTAAAAGTAACTGATAGTCATCTGTCCTTCGCTGCTTCTCATTCAGTCATTCTTTAGAGAAATCAAAGAAGTTCAGCAGCACCAGCTTATCTCACACTGTTCTCCGCAATCAGGAGGTAACTGTACACCTTCAGACAGTCGTAAACAGATCCCTGCAGTAGCGCTGCTGTGTTTGGAGGTGAAACTCACTGTGTCGGAGGTCACCCTGCTGGCTGCAGAGTCTCTGAGCAAACTCCTGGCTGTACCACACCAGCAGCTCCTGCTTGGGCTCCACGGGCCGGATGGTGTAGAAGTAGACGTCTCGGCCGTTCTGGCAGGCCACCAGGTTCTGCTCGGCCAGGCAGCGCGCCGGGTTCACGTAACGCATCCAGTTGCTCTTTTGGACATCGTAGCCGTCGATGAAGTGTTGAAGCTGACCGCCGCTGTAAATCTGCAGCAGAAGAAGAAGAGCAAAAAGTTGGAAATATGGCAACACACAGGAATGTCAAATAGTCTTTTATCTGCTGGAACAATCACCAAGCCACAAAATTAATGTAATCAATTTAAAGGACTAAATTTGTGCTGCAGATTGTTGAATTGATTAGAGAAGAAAACCTAACAGGTTGAGAATAATCACCTCTGCCATGTACAGTTAATATCCTGCTCAGCTGTCAGTCTGCTGTGGGTTCTGACTGGTAGCTCCTTGTTCTGAGTGTTTTCTCTCAGCGTCTCTGTTTTGTTGAGCCTTAAGGTTTGGGGCGGGGCTAACTGTGTTGTTGTGCGCTGCCTCTTTTTGATTCCTTTCTCAGTTCTCTGTTTCTCTGATTCATAGGCAGCACGCCATCCGTCATTAATTGTTGAAATGAAACACCAAAAGAGGGATTGTGTGGAACAAAGCAGATGAAAGTGAAATGTCAGCGCAGCTGGCCAGCAGCCAGACGGCTGCAGGGCATGCCTGTGGCAGCACGTCTTACCTGTGACACACGCCTGATAATATAATCTGTTCCATGGAGCGCTGACTTTCACTATAGAGAGGAGGAAGGAACACCCCTACCAGGTTTACAGGAAGGAAACTACACAGGATGGTGTCAGAAACTCCTTTTGGGAATTGACTCAACCAGAAGAGAAAATTTCCTGAATGATACAAGAACCGTGGATATCAGAGAGAAAGGCTCAGATCCTGAGAGGGGGTGGAGACCAGAGCCCCGTCACAGCAAACAATAAGCTCTTCCTTTGTGACTGAAATATGAGGCCAGTGCCAGTAAAACTCTGATGACTCTAAAACTGAATCCATCGTTACGTGTAAGCAGAGTTCACAAACTTCCTCTAAAATTTACACCAAAAGCCCTGAGCGCCGCAGACATCTGTGAGAAAGCAATTTTGTTTTCTTACTGACGCACAGAAGCAGACGTGATGTGAAAGAGAGGAAGACGAAAACCTGTGGCTCCTTAACTTTTCCCAGGCTCATTTCCCTGATGTGAGAAGGTTTCATAGCCAGCATGCTCTTACCCTCCAGAAGTACTTCCTGTTGGCCTCCTTTGGTACGCTGTCTTTGGTGTAGAGGTCTCCTTGCAGGGGGCCAAAGCGAGTTCCCTGAGGAATGTACTCCTTGCTGAACACACCTGTCACCTGGATAAGAGAGCAAATAATTATCAGACACGTTCCTCATGTTTATTGTGTAACTGAAACCTGAACAAGCTCGATCCATTACAGATTGTGTTTACATTGCTGAGGTCAGTGACCCGCGACGCTCTTCTGTCGGATCGGACCGCTCCAATTAAAGCCTCGACATGACCCACTTTCCTTCCTGACGAGCTAAACCAATGAGGAGACTTACCGCTTTCTCTGACCTACTCCACTGATCTCTGACCCGCCGCCTCCTGACTGCAGGTGCAGGTGTTACTCTAGAGATTTCATACGTAAAGGAAACAACACAACCAACAGTTTGTGGTTTGCCAACTGGAAATCCGAGGTTTCAAAATGCCCCTCATGTGGGAATGAGTCAGAATGTAAAAGCAGATTCCCCGACAGTTTGTTGTCTGTACCTGTCAAGCAAATACAGAATGTACCTGGTTTCTCAGGAAGACGCAGTGATTTAAGGAAGAGATCTAAGTTTCCGGGTCAAGATAACCTGGAGGACATTACCAGACAGATCATTGTCCTCTTGGTAGCAGTAGACCTGTGAGGACTGTTGACACCTTTAAAGCTGCGTCTATGATTGTTATTTTGTTTTTGTTTTGTTGACAAAGTGTGAAGGCGTTTTGTTCGCACACATCCAACAAACACACACACACACACACTGGTCACTTACAATCCAGAAATGAAATTCAAACCTTTCTGATCCTTTTCAGGGAAACGGTCAGAAACAAGAGAAGTGACTGATTTTCGGGCAATTAGCCACTGACTTATGTGTGTGTGGGCGTGTGTGTGCGGGGGTGTGTGTGTGTCTGTGTGGGCGTGTGTGCGTGCGTGTATGCGTGTGTGTATTGCTGTGTTATTATAAGGTGAACCAGTTTGACAGGGACATTGTGATTGGCAGCTGTTGCGTGACTAATGAGTTGTTTCGCCTGCTGAACTGTCGCTACTGTTCAACCGCTTGTTCCAGCCATGTTAGGCTTTCAGGGGGTGAAATAATGGGCTGGTAGTGGCAGTGGGGGGGCTTCCCATGTGGACCCACGCGATCACCCTCCTGAGGCCCTCTGTCTCCACAAGCCGCCCGGCCGGACTCCTTACCCCAATGAAAGTTAATCATCTGGTTTTATCCTAAACCCCCCCCCCCCATCCTCCTCTACCCAGATCCTGCCCCCCCAAGCACCCCTCCTGCCCATCTTACAGCCACCCGTTGCTGACTCTCCATCTGCCACGTGCCTTTTACTGATTTCCTCATGCAAACACCTCTGAGTCTGACCGTAGTTTTCCTACGGCACATTTCCAAAAGACGGCTCACGGTCCCTCCCTAAAGAACGGCTGCAGGATACGCTCACCACAGGAACAGGAAGGAAAACTGTGCAACTGAAAAAAGACAGTTTGGGCAGCGCCAGAGATAGTATTGAATCTCCTGCTGCATGTAGTGGCGCTGCATTAAACGTGCACACCAAGTATTATTAGGTGCACATCTGTAAAAGCACCAAACAAGGTGAGGGACCTTCAATGAGGCCACAGTTTGATTTTATCTGCAGCGGCGGCGGCTGCAGGCGGAGGAGGAACAGATGAGAGTCTGAGAACTGCAAAAGAGGAACAAGCACAGAAAGTGTCGCCTTGCTGAGGATAAAAAAGGAAGGGGGCAGCAACCACAAACTGAGTGTTGACTACAAAACAAGTGAGTGTGACACTGCTCCCTCTTCCTTAAAAGATAATGAATCTGTCTTCAGCCACAGCAATATACCCCCAATACACCTATCCACCTCAGGGGCTTCTGACTGAGAGGCAGGTCAGAGGTCATAACTGATCACAGAACAGCTAAAGGCCTCCCAGGTGAGACGCATTCAGCAGAAACGATCTACCTGAAGGTAGAGAGGGCATTTAGAGGAAAACGCTGCTGGTTCTGATCGTCTTGATGGGTTTGGTTCCGGTGTTAGTGGCTGAGATCATGTGAACTAGCTGCAAGCTAAATGCAATCATCATGACCTCACCTGACCACAGATGTTTGTGAAGAGCTCAGCAGACCTATTGTTGTAGACCCAGTCGGGTCGACAGAGCGTAATGTAACTCAGAAACATCGATGCGATGGAGGATGAAACTCAACACGTTACCTCGTTGTCTGCACTGTAGTCGAAGGTGAGGTTGCGTGGGATGGAGGTCATGGCTTTGGGGAGGCTGAAGCTTGGGTCCGACACCTGGTCCGGAACAATGTAGGTGCAGTTGAGAGCAAAGTCCACCTCCCTCCAGGCGCTCATGTCCGACAGGCTGCTCTCCAGCTTCATTCTTCAAGGTATTCTCAGACGTCAGGTGATAGATTCAGGCTTTGGCCTTTTGGTTTGGATCTGGTGGCTTTGGTTCAGGACTACTTTGGTTTTATTGGAGAAGGCCCTTTTTCAGGTGTGATAGTTAAAGCTCAAACTCTGGAGAAGCAAAACAGAAGAGAGGACTGAGTTAAAGTAAAACTAACCTGAGGGTAAAGAGAGGAAACAGCTGACACTGAAGTCCATAAATGCGGTGAAGTAAAACATCTTCAGACTCACCGTCACACATTCATTCAGCTGCTGGACCATCGTGTCTTTGGCTATGTCATCTCCTGACTCCTCGGCCTTCTCTCCGTTCTCTTTGGGCTTCTTCTCCAGCCAGTCCAGGTTTTCCTTCAGTCTGTGGTCACTGCATCACCCTCACCAGAAAGTCCCGAGCCGGGACAGCGCCAACCGTTTTAGCTGCGTGTGCCGTCCAATCACCGGCCGCCGCGGTCACGTGATGCGGCCATCTGACACGCTACTGCTGCTTTTGGACAACAACACGGGGTGACGTCGTGCAAGTGGCTGTTGTGATGAATGCTTCCACACGTATGTGCACACGTGCACACGCACACACACAAAGAAGACGTCTTAATGAATGAATAAAGGAGGAGCAGATGGCCGGCCCGGTGCCACTGGAAAACAGAGACTTTTGCTTGGTTTGGCACTTAATGAGCAATCTGCTGCCACTGTATCGCCTTGACCTACATCCCTCACACACACACACACACGCACACACACACACACACACACACACGCCTCTCTAAGTCCGCTTTAATTCAGTCTGGAAAATGTGTTGGAGCAGGATCAGAACCTGTGCAGGTCCAGATGTTGGTCCAGTTCACAGAGGAGAACCTGAACCAGGTGGGATGTTGAAAGTCAACTTTCTTGTTGCTTGGTCCTCCTGGTCCGACTCGTCCCTGCAGGAGCATCTCTGATCTTTGCTCCAGTTCAGCAAACATTAACATCCAGAAGCAGTAATGAAGATGTGAGAACGCAGGTTTGATTAAAGCAGTTATTAATAAACTGTTCATTAACTGATAAATGTGAGGAATCATGTTCCGCTGATAGACTTTAAACTCAGTATGTCTCAGTGAGCCGTTTGTAAAGTTATACAATCAAATTTAGCTTCTGAATCAGTGTTTAGTTTGGAGCTAACTGTTTAGCTCCAAACTAAACATTTAGCTCTGACTGAGCTAGCTACGTATTTAGTTTGAAGCTAAATATTTAGTTTGAAACTGTGACTTTTATAAACGGATGAATAATTTGGTAAAATATGACTTAGAAAAATAAAGCTCCATTTTTCTTATGACAGGCCAAACAACCCAAATTATTGCTGCTAATTTTTGCTGTGTAACTTTACAAACGGACCGTACTCCTCTCGCCTTCGTTCTAAACTTGGCCGGTGAAATGCTAAATTGGCTGCCATATGGTGCTGCTGCTTTCCAAGGGCCAGATTTACTGCACAGTGTTGGGGGTTAAACCTGGAGCTGTTTGTGTGATGGGGGGAGAGGATTTAGGCTCTTTCACTGACCCGCGCCCGACTGGGCTAATTTCTCTAATTTGCAGACAGTCTGGGCTCAGGCTCAGAGGCTAAAGAGCCGTCGCTCCAGGACAGCAGGTTGGCCGACGCTCGGCGCTCCTGGACTCACATCCAGGACAGGCGAAGGGAATCCTCGCCGTACCGAGATGGAGGGAGGGGAGCAGATGAGCGGGCAGGATCAGAGAAGACCTGAGGTCAGCTTACCGAAGCCGTCTGAGACCAAATGATGCCGCCTGACACACCTGGCTGTTTCATAACAGTCTGCTCCAAATCAGCACCTGTTGCCATGCAGAAGTTCTGGCCCGACGTCCGTTTGAGGCCGGAGAAAGGAAGCAGCTGCTCAGCAGCCGCTCCGCCTTGCTGGAAAACTGTGGCAGGTTCAGGCACTCAGGTGAAACCTCCACCTGCTCTTTGTTTTTCATATAGCTTGTTGTCGTGACGACCAACCGACTGAGCTTGCTGTGAACAAATATGACTAATGATGTCACTGCATGTTTAATGCATGAACACGTTTTCATGGTGTCACTTCCACATCACATCGAGCAGAACCTGAGGAAAAACAAGCGAAACCAACAGAACCAGTCTGACAGCAGGAAGCAGGCCACAGCATCTCCAACAGCAACTCAGCCATGAAGGTAGAGAGCAGGTTGGCTTCCAGGAGACAAAAATAAAAACTGAAAAATTCAGGCTGGATGTTGTTCATGTTTCCCATTAACTGCTTGAATATCAAAATAATGGCCATTTTTCAAGATGGCTGAAGTTTTTCAGCTTTTTAAACCAGTTATTGCCACCAAATGTTCCCCAGTTTATGACTTGGATGAACTTAATGTTGCATCATGTTTTTCACTTCCTGTTCAAAAAACTTTAAAGTAACAAATATGTGGAAAAATCAGAAACTGAGGATTTGACCAGACGTCTTAATCGTTAGCTTCTGCTAATTTTGTATTTGGTTAGCAGTTTAGCTAAAGAAATTCTTTCTCCTTTACAATCACGGCAACCATTTTGAGAAACATCCACCAGAAGGAAACACAAGATCAAGAAAATCTCTATTATTTCCTTCCATCCGTTTTCTTCCACCTGGTCCGGTTGGGTCAGGAGGTGCTGGTGTCTCCAGCGAGGCGGGTCACCTGGACAGGTCGCCAGTCCATCGCAGGGCAACACAGAGACAGACAGGACACTTTTCTATGGTTCAGAATAACTTGGTTGATTTGATGCCAAACTCATTCATTTAATTGGTGATTTTTGTGCAAAAATGAACTTTCCGTGACAACCATGATTTTTTCTTGAAAAATTCAGAAAGGCTGATATCAAGAAAACACCAGCAGGTCGGCCTGTAAATGAGCAGAAATAAAAGTTCTGGAATGGCGACCAGAACCAGAGACGCCGTCCCACCGTGAATCACTTCCTGATCCTGTTTCTCTTCCTGCCTTCTTCCACCACCAGGCTACAAAAGTATTCACACCTTAACTTTGTTCTGGCTTGTTTGGATTTCTGCTGAGCCAACTGTACACCGATACCCCTAAATACGTCCATGAATCTTTATGGACGGACAGAAAGGAAAACCAGGAAAGGTTCGGTTAGCATCTCTGAACTCACCTGACTCCACTGTGAAACACGGTGATGGCAGCATCATGCTGTGGTGATAAATCCAGGACCGCCCTGGAGGAGAACCACCCTCAACATCCAGACAGAGATATTATGGGATGGGTTAGAATGGCCTAGTCAAAGTCCAGACCTGAATCCATAAGTAAGTTTGCAGATGTTCAAAGTTGGAAGAGAGAAAACCCACCAGACCTGCTCTACAGAGTTCTGACCCATTTACAGAGAATTAAAGTTATTCCATTTAATTTAAAGGTTTCAACAGAGATCAATTAAAAGATTTTAAATTGTTTTACATTTAAGATTTAAAGGATTTTTGTAAAACTGAATAGTCTTCAGCTATTGAGTATTGTGTTGCCATGGTTACAGCCTGATGCTGCGGGTCCGGCGCTCTTGTCTCATTATGGGATGTTGTTCATGGTGATGATCTGAACAGGAAGCGGGGCCCCCGAGGCCCCAGAAATGATCGGACCGGCCCTGCAGCCATTAAACACAGAGCGACCTTTCCTCTCGGTTCTGATGTCCAGTCTGGACCGGACCGGACCGGACGGCTGAGTCACAGCTGCTGGCGTGTGATTGGCTGACGGCTGCTTGTTTTCCAGCTGTGGCTCCAGAGGATTAACTGAAGCAAACAGGAAGTGGATGATCAATCAGAGGAACGGCGGCGCGTTGTTTACCGAGCCTGACCCGCTTTCCACATCAGATCCATTTAACCCTGGATTATCTGAGCAGCAGCACGGAAATCACTTCCTGATTGTTTTCCTCAAAGTGTCTCTGTTTTTAACAGAGCTGAACGTAAAACACGATTTATCGCATTTTATCTGAAACATAACGTAGAGAATTACGCCTGGAAGAGCGAAGGAAAGTAAAAGTGATTCATGGTGGTGGCAGCATCATGCTGTGGGAAGATGGATGGAGATAAATCCAGGAAGAAAATCATTTAGAGGCTGCAGAAACTGGAGCTTCATGAGGAATGGCCTAGTCAAAGTCCAGAATCCAACTGAAATTCTGGCAAGTTGGTGGAGAAAAACCTCAGAGTTCTGACGGGCTGAATACAGATGCATGCCACACTTTTCAGATGTGTCGTCCTTTCTCTGTGGCTTCAGACCCACTGAGGTCAGAACCGGTTCTGGTTGGCCGGGTCGGGGTGCCAATACTTTTCTACACTGAAAAACACAAAATCCTGAAAGTCGTTCTGGTTTCCCGTGGAAACGTCTCGGCTGAAGGAAGAGAAACTTTCAGAAATATTAGACTTGGATTCACCAGAACCAGAACCACTGAGGAGGTTCTGCTGGTTTACAGCCGCAGTAAACCTGTAGCATTTCCACCTTAAAGAAATCATTTCCACCTTAAACTCGACTCGACCCTCTGAGGATTATGAAAGTAATCCTGTTTCCATATGTGGGAAATAACATATGTAATCTATAAATCAGCCATAATCCAGGTTAGATTGGAACAAACAGAATCTGACATTTAATCTGGAGGGGGTGAAACAACAACAGCCAGTAATCTGCTGCTGGGAGGTTCTGCCGGGTTTTACTGGGTTCTGTCGGGTTCTACTGGGTTCTGTTGGGTTCTACTGGGTTCTACTGGGTTTTACTGGGTTCTGTCGGGTTCTGCCGGGTTCTACTGGGTTTTACTGGGTTCTGTCAGGTTCTACTGGGTTCTGTCCGGTTCTGCCGGGTTTTACTGGGTTCTGTTGGGTTTTACTGGGTTCTGTTGGGTTCTACTGGGTTCTGTCGGGTTCTACTGGGTTCTGCCGGGTTCTGGGCCGTGACCCGGCCCGGTTCTGCTCAGATTAGTGCAGCGTTCTCAGAACCGCGGAGGTTTTCTGTGTTCTCTGCAGATATTTTTAGCCGTCTGCGTCAGGCGGCCTGCTGCCTGAGGTTAGCTTCGCCGCCGCTGCGCCTGGAGCTTCATGAAGCTTCGCCCGCTCCAGGCTCCGCCCACCCCCCCTGCAGCAGGTGCAGGTGATGCACCTGCTGCAGAGGCATCGCCGCGTTTCAATCTGCGGCCGTCTCAGAACCGTCCCGTTTGGGCCCGCCGCTCTTCCTTCCAGGCCGAGGCGAAGCGATTCTCAGATTCCCAGCAGCGGCAGCAGGTCAGAGTTTCTCAGAGTCTGAGCGTGACAGACCAAAATAACCCGACGTTTTCACACCTCCTCTAGGTTGCATGCCATCACAGAAGAGGAAGGAAGGAGCCGGACGAGCCAGAGCCTCAGCAGCAACATCCTTATCAGCAGCATTATCGTCCGGCTCTGAGACATGCGAGGCTGCAGCAGGAGACGTGTCGCTGCGCCGCCTTTCATCTGACTTCTCTGTTTCACGGCTTCCAGCCATCATGGTGGCTCCGAGAGCAAAGGTCCAAACTGACGTGGCTGGCCTTTTCTCTGCAGCTGCTGCTTCCTCTGAGAACAAAACAACTTTTTTCCTCTTCATTAAACGTGTCGTGAAAATATCACAGTTATCAGCAGCAGCAAATCTGGGAGCCGCTGAGATTCTGACACTCTGAGCTGTGAAGCTTCATGGCAGCAGAGCGCTGCAGCCGCCGCATTTACTGCTTCTGCTTTTACCAGGCACAGCAGGTGAAGTCCAGCTCGGCCCGTCAGAACCTACACCAAATACACTCCACACTTTTCAGATAGATTCTAAAAAATATCACATGAATCATTTTCCCTTTTCATCGTTCTGGAGGAAAACAGAAACTTTCAGGGTGGAAGCAGATCTGCATGCTGTTGAACCGATGCTAACAGGTGGGTTAGCCCCCACATTAGCCCCCCCAGCCCCCACATCCCCCCTCCCCCAGCTCAACATGAGGACTTTAGTCCAGATCTGTCTGGCAGACAGAGAAGGGATTTCAGCACCAAATCCACCAGATCAATAAAAATATCTGCTAATTAGGCTGACCAGGAGGAAGAGGAGGAGGAGGAGGAAGAGGAAAGAAAAACAAACAGTGAGTGCTGATTCAGGAGTCTAGACAGATCAGGAAAATCCCCAGACAGGAAGCTCCTGGAAGCAGGTGAGGAAGATGATGATCAGTCAGGGATCAGACTCTTCCTCTCTCCTCCTCTTCCTCACCGATCGGTTTCTCTGACCCCAATCCCCCCCCTTTCCCCGGCCCCGCCTCCTTCCTTCCTCCACACTTCATCACTTTGACCTAAATCTGCTGGTTTAATCTCCTTCTCCTGCAGCTTCTCCTGCTCTCTGGAAAACAAACGGAGCCTAATTGTCTTAATCTGGCTGCTGGTCTTTTATTGTCTGCAGGATTCCACCGAGCGATAACAGATCAATAACTGATCAATACTGCAGCTCTGATTGATTATCGCAGCTCCAGCTGCGGCAGAGCAGAAACGCTGTCAGATCTGGATTAAACCATGTAAACGCTTCAAACCTGGTTTCATGTGAATCATTTCATCTCCATGACGACAGATCTGTGAAAACATTTTACACAATGAGGATTATGATCTGCTCTGCACCATCTGCTGCTGCGGTAAATAACGCAGCTCCTTTCTGTGTGTGTGTGTGTGTGCGTGTGTGTGTGTGTGTGTGTGAGGTTCTGAAGCTCAACCTTTGGTTTCTCTCGGCGGAGCAGCTTTTGTTTTTCAGGTGAATCGTCATGGTAACGGTGAGGCTGCAGTCAGATGACTCCGTCTGACTCTCTGCTGTAATCTGACATGATAATCTCATCTCAATCACCTGGCCGTTCTCGGCCAATCAGAGCCCGTCTGTGGCGGGCGGGCGGGGCCGGCGGGGGCCCGGCTCGACCCGCCTGGGCCCGGTACCGTCCAACTACCTGCAGCTTGGCCTGGTCCACTTTCGGCTCTGCAGACGGTCAGCCAATCAGAGGCCGTGTTGCTGTTAGATCTTCAGCTTGTTGCCTCCAGGTGTGTTAGCACAACGCAACCAGCAACCACCTGAGAGGAGCAACGGCTGCTGCCCATCAAGAGGTCAAAAGGTCGTCTTTCACCAGTTCAGGGTCGTCGTTCTCCTCAGAAAAACATTTCTCTCCAGTCGTCCGCTGGTTTAGTTAGCGAGCTAAACAGGTAGCATGCTAACTAAATATTCAGCTCAAAGCTACGTTTTTAGCTAACTCTGAGTTAGATATTTAGATTGAAGCTTAATATTAAAAGTTAAACATGAATTTAGCGAGTTTTAGGTTTAAACTCGACAGAGTTAACAGCTTAAATATTTTGTTTGCAGATGTTTAACTCGTGTAAATATATACACACTTCAGGGATATTATTTAGTTTAAAGCTAAATGTGTAGTTTGTAAACTAAATATTTATCTTTCTAATTAAATATTTAGTTTGAGGCTGAAATCAGAAGTTAGTAAAAAGTTTTTTTTCTGTTCTTAATTTGTGACGGTAGCTTTACTCTCGGCGGCCCGTAGAACCGGTCCAGTCCACTGGAACCATCAGGGCTGACCTTTCCTCCAGGTCAAGGGTCAGGAAAGGGGCAGCTAGTTTCTCTGCAGACCCCACACATGCTGGACACAAACTGACCTTCAGGTGGTGCTGCAGGCTGAGCAGAGCTGCAGCCATCTTAAAATAAAAACCTCGTTTTTATATTTTCATTCTGTTCACCTGAACAGTGAAGCTGGTTCTGGTTCTGGTCTAATTGGACCCAGTTAATGGACTCGTAACAGACTGATGATGTCATCAGTGTGGGCCTCAGAGGTAGATGGACTGGACCCAGTCCAGAACCAGTCCAGAACCTTCAGCAGCTTGTTTCCCATCAACTTAATCATCTTAACTAAATTAGTTGGAATTAGCCCCGCCCCCTTCGCCCCCCAGTCGTTTTCTCGGCTTCCTGGATTAGACAGATTACTGCTCTGAAGCTGTTTTCCTTCGCTCTGCCGCCCCCCCACCCATGCCGCCCTGCATGGAGCTGTCAGCGGACAGCGGCGACCCGAAGGTCCGGTCCGGGTCGGAACCGGGTCGGAACCGGCCTTCCTGCTGACTCATGAAGCTGCACAGCCTGCAGTCTGGAGAAAATGGAGCAGGAAGGAAAAAACCTGCAGTGATAAAAATACCTCCGGGTCAAAGGTCAGCAGGGTTCATGGTTTTATGTCCAGCTGAAGATAAATCATTTTTTATAGTGAAACATTGAATCAGAACTTCTGGGCCAAAGTCCAGGAAACGTTGGACCAACATGGAGGAAACCAGAGTTTTACTGGTTAAACTGGGAAACAGCCAGTTCTCTCCTGACGGGTCAATCAGCAAAATCTAAACTCATTTAGGAGATTTAATCAGTTTGATCTGAAAATGTGAGGCTGAAATTCTCCAGCTAAAAATAAATACTAATACTAAAAATGTTTAGTATTTTTCTTTTGAATTTTAATGTTTACACAAAGTTTTAATAACGTCGGGTTTCTGACGAGGAAAATTAATCATTTTAAACAAAGAATTAGATTAAAAAAACATGAAACCATTGCCCACATTTTATTTCTTTAGATTGGTTATTTTTCTTTCTGGTTACATGAACTGGTTCTGGTTCTGGTTCTGTAAAAGCTCCTGGATGTTTTTACTGAGAAGTTAAACTGAAAGCAAAAAACTTGAAGTTTTCATTTTAAGATGTGAATCATGTTTAAAAATTTCATCATAACTTTCAAACCAGCTGAACTGAAAGACCAGAACCAGGCCGTCCAAAGCCATCCTGAGGGCCGCCGGTGGCCCGCGGGCCGCACGTTGGACACCCTGGTTTAGAATAAAATGTAAAAATAAATTAAAAAATGTTTCATCATATTAACATCTGATAACAACAATCACTTATTACAATAATGTTTCTTTAATTTCAGACTTTTTCCTCAACATTTGGACTTTATTCTGAGATAAAACCGGAAAATCTGAACCAGAACCAGCCGGATGTTTTCTGGACCAGAACCGAACCCTTCCAGCTGGTCCTCGCTTTGCCGCCCAGAACGTCGCTCCTCCTGCGGCTGAAACTGCGCCAGAAATCCCCGAGCGACGGGACCGCGCCATTTACGGTCCTGGCTGACAACGTCACTTCCTGTCTGCCGGCCTGAAAGTTTCACTTTCTGTTCAGCCCGGAGGTTCAGAGTCCGCTGGTTCCGACCGACATTAGAGGACCCGGACCCCCAGCGGCGTGATGGCGTTCAGATACCCCGAAGCCCGGAGAGACCTGAACCAGGTGAGTCCGGCCTGCTGGGCTCGGCTCGGCTCGGCTCGGTTCGGTTCGGGTCTGCTGCTCAGGTGCGGAGCGGGACAGGTAGAGGCTGAGGGAGGCTCCGGGTCAGGTGGAGCTCAGGCAGAAACCAGCATCATTACTGATAATTAATTATCAATAATCAGTTTTGGAGCTGCAGGAAGAGGAGCTTCCGACCCGCTTTCACTTTCCCTTCCTGGTTCTGATCCGGACGGTTTGGGTCCAGGAGAGCCAGGCTCAGACCAGAGCAGAACCGGGCCAGAGCCGGATCCAGGCTCCTGGGGGCCCAGAGCCGGATCCAGGGTCCCGGGGGCCCAGGGTCGGATCCAGGGGCCCGGGGCCGGATCCTGAACCACCACAGTTTAAACCAGTTCATCCTCCCAAAGAACTGGTTCTCAATCCAGTTCAGTCAGTTAAAAAATGAATCTGTTCATGTTCATAGTTCAGTTGTATGACCTGAACTAACTAAATGGAGGTTCAGGCTCTTCTTGCTCTGATTTAATGACGTCAGATTGTTGCTCTCCTCCGCTGGTAAAACTTGGTGGAAGGTAGAACTTTTCCATCCTGCAGCCTGAACCTTTGACTCTGTGAGTCTCCCTGTGATCCGGTTTGGAGCCCCAAAGCTCCGGTGGTGCCGTTTCATTCTGGCGCCGTTTCGTTCAGCCTGCAGGTTCGGTGTGAAGCTGCTGCTGACAGAGCTTCTCAGTACCAACGAAACATCCGGAACCAGAAGATCCGGTTTCAGAGCCAGACTCTGATTGTTTGTTTGTGGAACAGGTGGATGATTACCACGGAACCAAGATCCCGGACCCGTACGCCTGGCTGGAGGACCCGGACAGCCCGGAAACCATGGTAACGCCCTCTTCCTGCAGAACCCCCCCGGCGGTTTCAGGTCTGATCCGATCTGTTGGCTGCGCAGGCGTTCGTGGAGGAGCAGAACCAGCTGACCATGCCGTACCTGGAGGGCTGCGCGGTTCGGGCCCGGTTCCAGCAGCGCCTCACCGAGCTCTACGACTACCCCAAGTTCAGCTGCCCCTACAAGCGGGGGTCCAGGTACACAGCAGCCGGGCCGACCCGGGTCTGGACCGGGTCCGAACCGGATCCCGTTCTCTTCCCACACAGAAAACTCTGGTTGAACTCGGAGTTCAGAACAAGTCCACATTCTTCTCCACCTAATTAAAAATGTTTTATTTTTATTTAGTTGATCATGAAAACATTTAAAAATGTGAAATAAATCTTTTCTAGATGTAACCTGAGTTTAACAGCAGAAAACTAATTCATATTATTTGGACCGAGCGGTTCAGGAAGCTTCTGTAATATTTATATTTTATGGACCATTTATAAGAACAATATTTATTTTAAAATAATTATTTTATATCAGAGTTTTTACAGCGTTATGCAGTAAAACACTGTAAAAAGTTTAGTTCTCTGGTTCAGATGATCCTGAAGGTTTTGACATAAAACAGAAATAATTTTAACAAAATGTTAAAATTATTGCAGCATTTTAAATGAAATGTAACAAAGTAACATTAATAAAAAATAAAAATACTACCATAAAGAAGTCATAGTATTAAGAGAATAAACTTTAGAAGAATAAAGTCAAAATAATGAGAATGAAGTTGTAATAATAATATTAGTCATAAAACTGCAACTTTATTCTTGTATATTTATTTATTAGTTTTATTGGTTTGTTAATAAAGTTATTTTATTTTGAAGCATTCCCATGCTAACAGGAGAAGCTAACTGGTCAAGTTGATCAGGTTTGGTGTCAGAAAACCTTAAAGTGTTTTAAACTTCAGTTTAAAGCAAAAAATAAGAATTTAATGAAATAAATTTAATAAAAATGTGATTTTAACTGAACCTGAACTGGTTTTCATCCAGTTCAGGAGCGACGGCGTTCTACACGAACTCTGGAGGTTTAGACATTTTATTCCAGATTATTCCAGATTATTCCAGATTCTCCCTGCAGGTATTTCTACTTCCACAACGCGGGCCTCCAGAACCAGGACGTTCTGTACGTCCAGGACTCGCTGGACGCGCCGGCCTCTGTGTTCTTTGACCCGAACTCGCTCTCTGAAGACGGAACCATGGCGCTGAAGAGTGAGTCCGGCTCAGAACCGCTCCAGAACCGCTCCAGAACCGCTCTAACCCTCTGTCTCCTCAGTGGGCCGGCTGTCTGAGGAGTGTGAGTACTTTGCGTACGGGCTGAGCAGTGCCGGGTCGGACTGGGTCACACTGCGCTTCCTGAACCCGGTCGATCTGGCGCCGCTGCCCGATGTTCTGGAGCGGGTCAAGTTCAGCTGCCTGGCCTGGACCCACGACGCCCGCGGCGTTTTCTACAACTGCTACCCGCCTCAGGACGGCAAGGCTGACGGTCAGAACCACGCACCGACCCGGTTCTGGTTCTGACAACAAACCAGAACCGCCCAGGTCTGGCTCCAGATCAGAACCGGACCAACAGAACCAGAGTAACCAGCTCCTGTCGTCCCTCAGGCACCGAGACCACGTCCAACATCAACCAGAAGCTCTTCTACCATCGGATCGGAACCGAGCAGTCCGACGACGTTCTGGTGGCCGAGTTCCCGGACCATCCCAAATGGCACAGCTCGGTTACGGTGAGTCCAACCAGAACCAGGTTCTGATCCAGAAACTAAAACCAAGTGCATTCACTCTGAGACGGGCTGGACCACCAGAACCAACAGAACCATCAGAACCCTGCAGAGTAATAACCGATTCTGGTTTTCATCCCACAACCACTAATTCTGGCCCAGAACTAATCCAGGTCCAATCAGAACCAACCTGATTCAGACATTTTCATAAAAATATTTACGGATCAGAACCGGTCCAAACTGGTTCATATCCGGTCGGAACCAGATCTAGTTCTGTTGTGTTTAATGACCTGGAGAAAAAACCCAGATTTCTGTGTCGACCCGGTTCTGGTTTGGTTCTGGTGCGTCAGTGGGTCCAAATATTTAAGTTGTTTTGTGTGAATTTCTGCAGATCTGAAACTTTCCAGGTTCGACTCGTTAGGAGAATCCGGTTCCAGGTTTTAGTTCTTCTGGGTTTCGGACCCGGCTGACGCTGCGTGTTCGGTTCTGCTGCAGGTCTCAGATGACGGCCGGTACGCGGTTCTGTCCATCACCGAGGGCTGCCGACCCGTCAACCGGCTCTGGTACTGCGACCTGCAGGCGCTTCCGGACGGGATCCAAGGTGGGTCAGGATCCCTGGAGACCGGACCGGACCGGGCTGACTGGACTGGACTGGATTGGACTGGACCGGACCGGGCTGACTGGACCGGACCGGACTGGACCGGGCTGACTGGACTGGACTGGACTGGATTGGACTGGACCGGACGGGGCTGACTGGACCGGACCGGACTGGACCGGGCTGACTGGACTGGACTGGATTGGACTGGACCGGACGGGGCTGACTGGACCGGACCGGACTGGACCGGGCTGACTGGACTGGATTGGACTGGACCGGACCGGGCTGACCGGACCGGACCGGACTGGACCGGGCCGACTGGACTGGACTGGACTGGATTGGACTGGACCGGACGGGGCTGACTGGACCGGACCGGACTGGACCGGGCTGACTGGACTGGACTGGATTGGACTGGACCGGACGGGGCTGACTGGACCGGACCGGACTGGACCGGGCTGACTGGACTGGATTGGACTGGACCGGACCGGGCTGACCTGACCGGACCGGACCGGACCGCAGCAGCTGCTCTGCTTCGGTTCATGTTTAGTGAAGCTGCTGAGTTTCTGAGGAACAACAAGAATTTCAACAAGTGAAGAAACTTCAGGAAACTCTGAGAAAATGTGAACCTCAGTGAATGAGTGAATGAATGAATGAATGAATAAGTTAATGAATGAGTGAGTTAATGAATGAGTGAATGAATGAATGAGTTAATGAATGAGTGAATGAATGAGTTAATGAATGAATGAATGAATAAGTTAATGAATGAGTGAGTGAATGAATGAATGAGTGAATGAATGAGTTAATGAATTAATGAATGAATAAGTTAATGAATGAGTGAGTGAATGAATGAGTGAATGAATGAGTTAATGAATGAATGAGTTAATGAATGAGTGAGTGAATGAATGAGTGAATGAATGAGTTAATGAATGAATAAGTTAATGAATGAGTGAGTGAATGAATGAGTGAATGAATGAGTTAATGAATGAGTTAATGAATGAATGAATGAATGAATGAATAAGTTAATGAATGAGTTAATGAATGAATGAATGAGTGAATCTGTTATCTGCTGCGTCGGTGTGAAAATGAGTCGTTTCTGCAGGTGGATTCAATACGGAGGTAAAAATCCTCCCTTGTTTTTCCTCCAGAGTCGTTTCCACAGAAATCCGGAACCGGACCGGTTCTGTTGCGTTCTGCAACCACGACTCTGAGGTGGAACTTCGCTGCCGGCGACTTTAACTCATCCCAGTTATTTCTTCCTGAATAAACACGACGTTTCCTGGTTTCTGAAGCAGAATTTCCATTACGGTGGAACGATTAATCACGATTAATCGATTATTGAGATAATTAATTCATAGTTAACTGGAGCGAACCAACTGCTGGAACAACAATCAGTAGTGAAGCAACACTGTAAAAATATGAAGATTTAAGATTAAAAACTTCTTTGACTCTTCAAGGACTTTTTATGATCTAATTATGAATCAGTTGATGAAAACAATAATCAGCAGGTCGGTTCTGCTCGGTTCTGATCTTCAGTCCAAACCTGAACTTTTCACAGGTTGAAGTTAGAAGGATTTTTATCTGCAGATCAAACGGTCGCTATGGAAACGCTGCTGTTGACTTTTAGACATCTAATGTTGATTTTCTCATTTAAAGAAACAAAATTATTTCTTTATTTGGATCTTTTAACATTTTTCTAATATTGTATAAAACAGCAGTTGCCAAAGTGGCAATTTTTTGATCCAATCGATTAATCATTAAAATGATTGATTCTTAACATATGAAGATTGATGAAAATGTGAATTAATCCTGATAAAAATCTTTATGATGATGTTCAGCAGCAGTTGCTTCGCTGGCTGGGTTCTGCAGAGGTTCTGTTGGTTCTGTTGGGTTCTCTGTGTGCAGCTGATGAAACTCCAGTTCGGCTTCCTTGGGCCTGCGAACCTTGTTGTGTTGTGGGAAGTTTCGGCGCCGGCTGTGGCCACTTCCTGCTGTGTGGTTGTGAAAGTGTTCTGGTTCTGCAGGTCTGCTGCCGTGGGTCCGGCTGGTGGACGACTTCGAGGCGCAGTACTCCTACGTGACCAACGAGGGCAGCGTGTTCACGTTCCGCTCCAACCTGGACGCGCCGCGCTACCTCCTCATCAACATCGACATCCAGAACCCGGACCGGCAGAACTGGACCACGCTGATCCCGCAGCACGAGAAGGACGTCCTGGGTGAGCAGCCACCCGGCCCGGCCCGGCCCGGTCCGGTCCGGTTCAGCCTGGTCCCGCCCGGTCCCGCCCTTCGGCTGGTTCCGGTGCCGGGAATGAAGGGAAAAGTCCGCCAGCAGCAGACATACGCAGAGCTCTCGTCCTCAGAACCGCAGTCCGGAGCGTTGCGAAAGCCTTTCTGTGAATTCCTGGCCGGCGTTTCCATGACGACCGACCACAGAGACCAGGAAGTGGTGGCCGGCGGCCGCGCCGCCGTCAGAGGAAACTCTGCGGAAAAGTGAAACTGGTCTCAGACGCCAGCGGCTGCGTCACGCCGGTGGCGGGAATCAGACCAAACTGCAGAAGCTCTGAATTTATAACAGTTTCAGTTTCTTCCCCTCTGACCTCTGGATCCGACCTGACCTCTGCCCTCTGGCCTGCAGGCTTCGTCTCCTGTGTGAACCAGCGCCACCTGCTGGTGAACTACGTCCACGACGTGAAGGACGTGCTGCAGCTGTTCGAGCTGAGCAGCGGCCGCCTGCTGCAGGAGCTGCCGCTGGACGTGGGAACCGTCGCTGGGGTCAGCTGCAAGAAGAAACACTCAGAGTTCTTCTACAAGTTCACCTCCTTCACCACGCCGGGTAACCCTCCGCTGACCTATGACCTCTGACCCCCTGCCTCCAGCTGACCCTCTGCTCTCCATCAGGGATCATCTACCACTGCGACCTGAGCCAGCCCGACCCGGAGCCCCGGGTCTTCAGGGAGGTCGAGGTCAAAGGCATCAACCAGGAGGACTTCTTGACCAGCCAGGTGAGCTCCGCCCCCTTCTGAACACCTGGACCCGACCCGAAGGTTCGGCCAGAACCGGAACAGAAACACATTTTCTTGATCATTTGAACTTTTGGTCCATTTTTTCCACCAATCCAGTCCGTGGCTCAGAGTGATGTCAGGGCGGCCATCTTGTTTTTACAGCTTCTGTTTACTTAAGTTTGATCAACTCAACAACAAAGTCAAAATAATACGGAGATAAAGTCTTAAAGGGCCAGTACCAAAGGCCCTGAACGTTTCCTGCCCTGAAACTTTTATTTCAATTTTAGAAAAGAAATCGATATTTTTAAAAATTTAAATCACAAATCGGATCTGGTCAAAGAAAAATGAGATTTTATGTTTAAGCCTGAGGTTCTGCTGTTTGGACCTGCTGGTTCTGTCGGGTCTCAGAAACCCAGCAGGAGGTCCGATCCGACCCCTGAAGTTCTAACTGGGTTCTTCCTGGTTCTGCTGGCTTTGGGTCAGCTGGCTGATCAGAACAGATCCAGATGATTCCGGGTCCAAACAGAACCAGGCCAATCTGTGAGGAAACATCTCCACCTGCTGGTGAAAAGCAGCAACTGCAGCCAAACAGAAACTGGACCAGAACCAGCAGAACTCAGCCAGAACCAGCAGAAACTGGACCAGAACCAGAATCACTCAGTCACAACCAGCAGAAACTGGACCAGAACCAGCAGAACTATGCCAGAACCAGCAGAACTCAGCCAGAACCAGGAGAAACTGGACCAGAACCAGGAGAAACTGGAATCTTTGGAAAGTTCTGGTAGAAAATGGACTGGTTTCAGTGAAGTCAGTCCATCCTGAATGTTCTGGACGGTTCAGTCCGTTTATCTGGTTCTGATGGGTCAACACTGAGCCCAGATGACTCATTTCTGTAGAACCTGAAATTCTCCCCAGGTTCTGATGGATTCTGGAACTCACGGATCGGAGGTTCTCTTCGGTTCTGACCTGTCAGTCTCCTATAACCCACCAGAGCCGGGTCGGTTCCGACCCGTGCGTCTCCCTGAACTGACCCGGTTCTGGTGGGTGGTTCTGGTGACCAGAACCGGGTCGGTTCCGACCCGTGCGTCTCTCCCAGGTTTTCTACCCCAGTAAGGACGGAACCAGCGTTCCCATGTTCCTGGTCCACTCCCGGGACCTGAAGTGGGACGGAACCAACCCGGTCTTCCTGTACGGCTACGGCGGCTTCGAGAACTCCATCCAGCCGTACTACAAGTGAGCCACATCGGCCGGTTCCGAACGGGTTCTGGACCAGAACCGGGCCGCTTTGTGTTGCGACCCGGTTCTGGACCAGCGGCCGGTCCGGTTCGAATGTTTCTTTCTTCTCAGCGATTTGAACGTGTCGGTATCGGGATCCGGGTCTCAGTTGTGATTCTGGTTCTGACCCAGTGTGGCCTACCTGCTGTTCGTGAGACACCTGGGCGGAGTTCTGGCCGTGGCCAACATCCGGGGCGGCGGAGAGTACGGCCTCACCTGGCACAAAGGTACCGCCGGCTCTGGTTCTGGACCCGGCTCTGGTTCCGGTTCTGTTCTAAAGATGTTCTCCGTCTGCAGCCGGAACCTTGGAGCGGAAGCAGAACTGCTTCGACGACTTCCAGAGCGCGGCGGAGTTCCTGATCCGGGAGCGGTTCACCTCGGCCAGCCGGATCGCCATCAACGGAGCGTCCAACGGCGGCCTGCTGGTCGGTGAGTCCGGTTCTGGACCCGGTTCTGCAGAACCTTCAGCGGGGCGTTGCAGGGCTGCCGATAAATCGGTTTGAGCAATTCATGGAATATTTCCTTTTTCCCGCCGTGCTCTCCGGGTCAGCTGGGCGGCCATCTTGGTTCCCCAACATTTTACTGAAGCAGAAACATTTGAGTCAAAATAGTCAAAACCTTCCGGTTTGGTTTTCTTGCTGCCGCTGCTCCGTTCCGGACTCGGTGAAGTTCTGCCGGTTCTGTTGCAGCCGCCTGCATGATCCAGCGGCCGCAGCTGTTCGGATGCGTCGTCGCCGAGGTCGGAGTTCTGGACATGTTGAAGTTCCACAAGTTCACCATCGGACACGCCTGGACCACCGACTACGGCTGCGCAGACGACCCGGAGCAGTTCCAGTGGCTCATCAAGTAAGAACCAGAACAGAACCAGAACAGAGCAGAACCAGGAACAGGAACAGAACCAGAACAGAGCAGAACCAGAACAGAGCAGAACCAGGAACAGGAACAGAACCAGGAACATAACTAGAACCAGAACAGAACCAGAACAGAGCAGAACCAGGAACAGGAACAGAACCAGAACAGAGCAGAACCAGAACAGAACCAGAAGAGAACTAGAACCAGAACAGAACCAGAACAGAGCAGAACCAGAACAGAACCAGAAGAGAACTAGAACCAGAACAGAGCAGAACCAGAACAGAACCAGGAACAGGAACAGAACCAGGAACAGAACTAGAACCAGAACAGAACCAGAACAGAGCAGAACCAGGAACAGAACCAGGAACAGAACTAGAACCAGAACAGAACCAGAACAGAGCAGAACCAGAACAGAGCAGAACCAGAACAGAACCAGAACAGAACCAGGAACAGGAACAGAACCAGGAACAGAACTAGAACCAGAACAGAACCAGAACCTCTCTGTCCTCAGAAACATGAATATCCTAAAACTTCAAACGGCTGAAATATTTCTGAACTTTAATATAATATATATTAATATTGAAGTTTTTACTGACATTAAATGTTTAGATTTTTTGTTTTGCTTAAATGTTTTGGGTATTTAGAGTCAAATAAGCAATAATTAAAGAAATGCTGATGTTCATTTTTAAGTTTTAATATTTTCACCATTTTATTCCTTCATTTATGAAAGTCTCGTTAGGAAGTTAGTGAGGTTCCAACTAACCAGCTGATATCTGAGCTAATAATTTAGTTTGAGAAATAAATATTTCATTTAGTCTAAAATAATGGTTTTTATTTTGCTCACTAAATATTTACTTTCAAAATAAATATTTAATTCCAAACTAAATATCTATTTTTCAAACTGAATGTTTAGCTCAGATCTAAACATTTAGGTTCCAAACTAAATATTAAATTTAAAAGCTAAATATTTAGTTTGTGAATTAACCGATGGATTATGGCCGAGGAGTTCAGGTGAGAAACAGCGCCACCTGCAGGCCGAGTTCAGTTTGCAGTTACATCACTAAAACATTTAGAAATTAAAAACAAAAACCAAGATGGCAGAATGTATTAATTTTAGGATAAATACTGCAATATATTCACTAATTATATTATATTGTTTGCAGTTTACGAAAATATTTTTTTATCTATCCTTTATCATTTTGCATGAAATTCCAGACTTTTTGTAAATTAGTTCTAACTTTTATTAAAATGCGTCATTTGTCCAGAGTCTGCAGAGAAATTAAAAAGTGTATTTTGGCTGAACTGTAGTTATAAAATCTTTGTGTTTTAGTTTCATGGAAAACTCAAGCAGTGAGGAAAACTGTCAAAAACCAGCAAAAACTGTCAAAAACTGTCAAAAACCAGCAAAAACTGTCAAAAACCAGCAAAAACCAGCAAAAACTGTCAAAAACCAGCAAAAACTGTCAGGCAGGGAAACATGTTGATTTCTTTGTGAATTTTGGTGAAAACCTGAAGCGACAGATTGATGGAATTTGGCGTCTGAGGGCCACACAGAAAGTTACGGCGGGCCGTATTTGGCCCCCGGACCTTCAGGTGCTGTAGAACCTCCCAGCTGGTTTGAGCAGCCCAGTCTGCATCAGAACCAGCAGAACGGGTCTGGACCCTGTCCTGTCTGCAGGTACTCTCCCCTCCACAACCTGCCGGAGGCGCCGTACTCCGGCCCGCAGTACCCGGCCGTCCTGCTGCTGACGGCGGACCACGACGACCGCGTGGTTCCGCTGCACACGCTGAAGTTCTGCGCGGCGCTGCAGCGCGGCGTGGGCGGCAGCCCGCAGCAGCGCCGGCCGCTGATGCTGCGCGTCGACACCCGCAGCGGACACGGCGCCGGGAAGCCCACGGCCAAGGCCATCCTGGAGGACACGCACATCTTCGCCTTCATCGCCGAGACGCTGCAGCTCCACTGGAAGGACTGAAGCTCAGAGTCCAGATCCGGCTCTGAATGAAAGCTGTTGACCTTCAGTAAAACCTCCGCTGGTCCAGAGTCAGGAAGAGATCCAGAGATCCACTGAGGGATCTACGCTGAAAAAAGAAAAACATGATCCAACTGTAAAACATTTATTCAAATTAAGTTTGTCAGATTTACTTTATTTACATTTGTTTACCATGACACCTTAAGAAACTTGATATTTTTGGACAAACTAACAAATTAACTCAATTTAATTTGGATCTGTTGTTTTATTTTTTCAGTGTAGATTCAGGATCAGAACCGGAAGAAAAGTTTCAATCTTTGACTCACTATAATAAACTACAGTTTTAAATGTAAATTTAATAACTTGATTGTTTAAGCATTTTTTCCTGCAGTAAATTGATCTTCCAGGACAAAATTACATTAAAAAAAACTTGTGATATTTAGATCTATTTTTCATCCCACAGATGGAAACATCCATCTTTATTTTCTGCAAAAGTTTCACATTTTTCTTAATTTTAAAACCTAAAAACAAAAATAAAACTTGACTCTTTAAAAATAAGACATTTCAAAATATTCACTTCTTGCAGATTATTTCACTTCAGACATTTTCCCGTGAGAATTTAAATTATCTGCCAGTGGAATTAGTCATTTAATATCTCACTGAAACGTTACTGAGTTAGTTTGTCTTGTTTTATAGTTTTCTGAGACATTTGCACTAAATTACTTGGTATGACGTGTTTTTGCAGTGCAGCTGGTCTTGACGTTGATCCAGAAAACTTTTCTTTGAGTTCTGCTGAGATGAATCTGCAGCTGCTGGTTGCAGGAAACCTCTGAAGGATTTCAGTTGCCATGGCAACAGTCTGGAGCGGTTTCAGCTGGATTATTTTGTAATAAACTGCAGCAAGAATCTGAATCGCTCCATAAATCACATTTGGTGAGTCAAGTTCTGCTGCAGTGCCGTCAGCAGCCACTGGATGGCAGCGTGTCTCTGCGGAAGCAGCTCCAGCAGCGGCGGCGCTCAGGGGTCAGAGGTGAAGCGGTGAGCAGGGTCTCTGCGGTGCTGCTGGTTCTGGAGGTTCTGGCGGGTCGCTCAGTTCAATCTGATGTCATCCTGAAGCGTCTGGTGGAGGATTAGCAGGCAGAGCGCCGCCGGGCCGCAGGTTCTGAATCTGGTTCTGAATGAGGTTCTGAAGACAAAGGCGAGAATAATGAGGGGAACGGGCCGGGCCACAGCAGGATCCCTGAGGAACTCCAAGCCTTCATCTCCTTCATTCAGTTTCTCCTCCACGAAGCTCAGATTAGCTCCTAAAGCCGCTTTGGGCCGCCGAGCGGACCGGACCGGATCAGAACTTTAGAAGTTTCTCCTTCACAGCAGCTTAGCGATGGACCTGCGCTCCGTTAATCTGCTCTCCCTGGAGCCTGGCGGCTCCTCGCCGACCCGAACAGAACAGAGGAAAACCAGTTAAATCAGAACCAGAACCCAGAACCAGAACCAGGTTCTCCTTGGGCTGTGGGTTCTCTGGCTTCCTCCCTCAGTCCAAAGACATGCAATTAGTGTCTCTGAAACGATTAGTTGTGATTAATCAATTACTGAAATATTACTAATTTAGTAATCGATTATTCGTTAAACTCAAAACGATTTCCAGACAAAAACCAAGTCAGAGCAGCAATGAAGCCAAACAGAAACACTGAATGCTCCACTTAATGATTAACCGATTAATAAATGAGTTGATATTGTTTCAATAATTGATTAACCGCGATTAATCGTGTCAGACCTAGTTTAAGTGTTTATCTGTGGAGCTGCTCTGATGCTAACAGACTGAACAGACTCAGGTTTCCGGTTTGAAACCTGCTGTGATCGACACACCTGAAAAGATGGCGGCAGCTTCGCATTTTCCGCGGAACAGTTGGAGTTAGTAAGATTCTGTCTGGGTTTCAGTGAGTTCAGTGGAGTGAAGATCCGCGGGAATGAATGACAGCGGCATCATGGCTCCACAGATGAAACTCATTAAGTCTCAAACTCCAATAAGAGCTAATATTCAGAGTATTGATCGCTGCTGCACCTTTATGAGAGAAAGATGATGATGTCATTGTGTTTTTATTCACTGTGACCTCAGTTGCTGCTGCGCTTCCCACTTCCGGTCACTTCCTGCGGTCACGTGACCAGGTGACGCAATCTGCGTCTTCAGGGAGGATCTCTGCAGGTCACTTGAGGCAAGGTGACGTCATACTGGGCTCCAGTTAGCATTCAGTTCTTCCGGTCCTCAGCGCGTCGCTTCCTTCCGGCTTCACGTCACAAACTCCCAGGAAAATAAAATCACATTTCTCAGGGTAAAGTCGGGCCAATTATCTTTGGACTTTCCAAAATACCTGGAATGTAAATCTAAAAAGTTTTAGTCTGAAATAAAGAGCTAGCAGCTAGCTCAACGTTTAGCTAGCAACCTAATTATTTAGTTGGCTAGTTGAACATATGAGGCTAAAAATATTTAGTTTGGAAAATAAATGTTAAAGCTAAATATTATCAACGATGAATATCGTGGTGAGTTTTTCCTCTGAGACTAAATAACCAAAACGTTGCTTAATTTTTTTACTCTGAGCTGATTCGGAATCTGAAGAGGCGGAACCGGCTGCTGGTGTTGGACTTTTTTAATAACACGTTTAAATATTGCAACAGCCATCAGATTTCCTTCAGTCAGGTAAAAATGATTATCAATCTGTTTTATATTCCAAATGTAACCAGTAAAACTTTTCCACGGTGAGCAGATATTAGATCAACACGTTATTCAAACAAACTATAAAAATAGATTTGGCATTTCAGATACATATTTACAGTATTAAACATCAAAACTGGAAACGTGGAGCTGGGCTGGGAGAAGAAGAAGAAACCCAAACGACCCGGACCGTGAGCTCACCGCGCAGAGGAGGAGGAGGAGGAGGAGGAGGAGGAGGAGGAGGAGAAGAAGAAGAAGTGCAACACCATCATGTTTACAGCAGGAATCACACAGGCTGCCACAGAACCAGCGAGTCCAGTTAAAGTTCAGGAACGCACAGATACTGTGTACCGACAGTTCAAACATCCCTCTGCCGGTTCCGAGTCCAAACCCAACAGAACCGGACGAATAAAACCTTCCTCTGTGGAGACAATAAATATGGATAAATATGTTTACAGCAGGACGGCCCCCAGGGGGCGCAGCGCCTGGAAAACACCACCAACTGAAAACCATTTCTGTCCCTGTCTGATCAATCAATCAATCAATCAATCAATCATATTTCACACACACAGTGAAATATTTTAATCTTTTGTTTCTAGTAGTTCTGATGATTTTGGCTCACAGAATGAAAATCCAAAATCTGCTTCACATAAAAAATAATAAACATTAAATAAAGTAAAACAAGAGCCTGAAATCCCAAAAACTCACCCAAAACCTGAACATTTAAATTATTTTAAAAAATGAATTAAAGACTGAAATCCCAAAATTTATTGTCTCAGAAAATCTAATATTAATAAATAAACAAAAAAACTGAAATTCAGTGTCAGAAAATCATAACAAGAAAATCAAATAAAATGAAATAAATAGGAGACAAAAAATTGTCACAGAAAATCTGAATATTAAAATAAATAGATAAATAAAGTATTAAAAACCCAAAATTTTGTCTCTCAGAAAATTAGAATATTACATCAGATCAATAAGATGATATTTTAAGCAGAAATATCAGAATTCTGGGAAACATTTTTGTCGTTTTTCTCTCAGTTCCTCCAGATTCTCCCTGTTGCTGCGGCATCTTTTCCTACCACACTTTTTCCTTCCACTCAATCTTCCGTTAATATGCTTGGATACAGCCTCTGAACAACGAGCTCCTTCAGCGTCTTGGTGTCACGCCACCACTTCTCAATGTTCAGATCCAACTTTGGCTTTTCCTTCTCTGAGGTTTAATCATCAGAATTACAAGAAGTTTCTGAAATCTGACAGAAAAAACTGAATTTTTTCTGATATTCCAGTTTTTTGAGCTGAACCTGTAAACACAGAAACATGAGGACTGTTACTGAAATGACGTCCAGCACAAAGAAAACCAGGAAAAAGCACCAAGGAGAAGAAAAACCCGACAGTTTGAACATTTTCCAGCGTCTGTTTCTGATTGGGCCACCACTGAAGCCCCGCCCACAAAGCCCGCTCCAGTTGGTCGGTCGGATCAACGTGGAAACACGAGTCCTTCTGCCAAGGTTTGTCTTAAAGGGACATTCCACCAAACCTGTCCATCCGGGGCTCTGATTGGCCGGAGGGAGCGGCAGAGGTCACAAAGGTCACATGACATCACTCCTTCGGGGTCCTCGGGTCGCGCCGCTCACCTCCTCTTGAAAACAGGAAGAAGGGATGAAGGAATGGAAGAGGAGTCAAGCGTCCACTGGCCTGTCCTCCAGGGTGGACGCTCCCCGCTCGTCTCCTCCTGCACACCTGTGTGAGGCGCCGCAGCCGCAGCCAGGTGAGTCCCGGTCAGACCTGGACCCCCCGGTCAGACCTGGACCCCCCGGTCAGACCTGGACCCCCCGGCCGTGCATCTGGATCACCTGCGCCCGCAGCGTCTGGATGGCGGCCAGGATCAGCTTCTGGTGGTCCAGGGAGGTGACGCCCAGGCTCAGCACGTCTCTGCAGAGACACAGACACTCAGAAGCTGCGGCCTACGGCGCGCCATTAGTGACTAAATTAAGACTATCACACACCAGGCGGCGGCTACTTCCATGCAGCGGGAGGTTACATCCATTCTAAGACCTAATCCAAAGATCAGCTGGCTTCGCTGAGAAGGAAACTACTAGCTACTGTTAGCTTTGGAGAGGCTAAGGACTAGCATGTTGAGAATAATGTAGCCACTGGATTGGCTACTTCCTAACACCATCACATCACATCAATCCTAACATCAGCCTCCCATAGGCTAACTCTAAGCTTTCCAATGCTAATGCTAGGCTATTGAAGGCTAATGCAGTTGATGCTAGATGACTAAAAAAACCCAGCAAACATTCTCTTCCTCTGCTAATGGCTACTAGAGGAAGTAGAACGCTACTCGTTAGCCTCTCCAATGCTAACGCTAGCTAGACCAGTAGCTTTCTTTAGAATGGATGACAGTAGATTCCGCTGGTGGCGCCATATTCCTAATTTTGTCCCTACAGCATGCCGTAGCGTCCCTGAGGTGTTACTGAAGCCACTCACTGTACGGTCATGCGAGCCACAGACTCCAGGTAGCAGTATCCTGCAGCGGTGAAGTTGTCCTTGTAGCGGCTCATGTCCACGGCGTCCAGCCACTCTCCCACCGAGCTGAAGGACGGGAAGGAGGGCAGCGGCCGCTCGGCCAGGGAGATGGACGAGCTCAGCGTCCTGCGGGAGCAAAACGACGGAAACATTAGAAATCAGCCCGGCAGCCTCTGGCGAGCCGCCGCCGCCGCCGCATCCCAACCTGCGCGCCAGCGTGGACGAGCCGATGCCGTCCGGAGAGCGGACGCTCTTACTGAGCGCCGAGTGGATCTGGCTGAAGCCGGGCCGCTCCGCCCGCTCCTTCTGCCAGCAGTCCAACATCAGCTGGTGCAGGTGGGGGGGGCAGTTGACCGGAGCCGGCAGCCTGAAGCCGTCCTCGATGGCCTTTATGACCTGCACACACACACACACACACACACACACACACACACAGGAAGTCAGGTGAGAAATTCTCCACCACTTCATCTATAATTAGCTTCATACGTGAGGGACAGCAGAGGTGTGTGTGTGTGTGTGTGTTTGTTGTCCTACTTAAAAACTTTATTAAATGACCTCTAACCTTTGTTTACAGAAAACATCTTGGGGTTCATTAATAACTCCTGGGACTGAGCTTCCAGTTTCCTCTTCCTAATGCCAGCAGTTTCTCCAGAACCGGCTGCTAACCGGACCGGACCGGACACCTGCTGCTCCTGGACCAACCAGCAGCCTCCCATTGGGAATATCTCAACGTTTTAGTTTCTGTTATCAGTTTCATTTCCTCCTGGCGAACAGAACCAGAACCTTTAGAACCCAAAATACCGTCTGGATTTCTTCCTTTTTGAAGAAATCCAAAAAGGATTTCTTCAGGTGGAAGAAATCCACCTGAAGATTTCTGAGCTCAGGTGGAAAAGCTCTGAGTTCTGATGGGAACATGAGGAGAACCACAAAGATCCGATCTGAACCAGATGAAGCTGAAACTAGTTCTGGGTTAAAACAAACAGATTTTTATTCAAAATGTAAAAAACTGTTTGAGTTTCGGCTTCATTGCTGCTGTGACTGTGTTGCTCTTTGTTAGAGTCTCTGATTAATCAATTACTAGTTTAACAGGTTATTGAAATAATTGTTAACTAATCACCATTAATTGCTGAAGCCGTAACTCATTCAGGGCCGTAACTCTGATTTTCAGGGACCCAACATTATATTTACAGTTATATATTTCAGGTGAATTAATATCTATTTATCTGCAAACAGGCTTCAGTGATTATTTTGAATAAATCTGAGTGAAGGACATGAGTTCCGGGCCGGTGGCCCCTCCTGCCCCTGCGTAGCTGCAGCCCTGGTTCCTCCTCTGCTGCAGTAAACAAACGATCAGCAGCATCATTTCATAAACCCTCCATCTGAGCTTTCATAAAACGCTCCTCAGCTCCTGACATTTCCATTTAATCAGCGGCGCCGGGGAAAGGCCACGGCGGATCGCAGGCGGACGGGTCCAGCAGAAACCCGCTTATGATATAATGTCTCCATTTAAAGTGGATTAATATCTCTGCTGCTCTACAAGCTTCACCTTTCACCTCTCAATTGGAAAGTTTGATCATCTAACGGCGGCTGAGAGGAAACTTCACCAAAGGTCAGCAGGAAGGTCAGAGGAGGAGCCTGATGCTGCGCAGCAACTCATGCATATTAACTCTGAACACTGCAAAACCACAAAATCCCACCCAACACCTTTCATCAACGTTAATAAGGAATTATTGACTGAAAACAAACTACGACATCCTGCTGAAAAGTTACTGGAAGGTTAGTTTTGTCTGATTTCAAGAACATTTGAATCTCTAGAAACTAAATCGAAATTACTTGGTAAGATTTTGTGTTTTTGCAGTGAACTCTGGGAAACGCAGCAGCGGGAAAATCTGCAGGGTTTTCCTGTGGAGCCGAAACCGTTCTGCTCCACCGACCAAGAAACCCCAAAATGAAAACCATAAACACCCAAAAATAAAACTCCAAACTGACTCCGGACCAGATCTAATGCATGTCTGTCTGCAGCAGAGAAAGAATGGCTTCCTGGTTCTGGTTCAGCTGCATTAAAGGTTCTGGTTCTGGTTCAGCTGGGGAAGCTGAAGGTTTTCAGCTCTTTAGAGAGAGAAGAGGAGAATCGGGTCGGTACCGAGGGGGTCCGAGTGTCCTTAAGGGAAGCAGGATTAGTCACGCAGCTGGAGAGGCTCAGAGAGGCTCAGACTCCATTTGGGTCAGGAAACAGCAGCGGGTTGGGGAGGGGAACCGACTCACATCCTGGGTGCCCATGTCCCAGTAGGGCCTCTCTCCGTAGGACATGACCTCCCACATGACGATGCCGAAGCTCCAGACGTCGGAGGCCGAGGAGAAGCGGCGGTACTGGATGGCCTCCGGGGCGGTCCACAGAACCACGCTCTTCCCTCCGTGCTGCAGGGAGAACAAACTGGGTGTAAAGGTCAGGGGTCAGCGCTCAGAACCAGCTGCAGTGAAGCTCCGCCTCTCACCAGCGTGGTGTAGATGGAGTCGATCTTTTCCTCCTGAAGCGGCCTGAAGCCCGACACCTTGCAGGTCAGGTTGGAGTTCACCAGAACCTGAGAGGAACCCGATGACAGATCTGAGGTTATTCTGCCTCTACAGACACAACCACTGGCTAGCACGCTAGCTGAACAGCTAACACGCAAGATAAACAGCTGACACGCTAGCTGAACAGCTAACACGCAAGATAAACAGCTGACACGCTAGCTGAACAGCTAACACGCAAGATAAACAGCTGACACGCTAGCTGAACAGCTAACACGCAAGATAAACAGCTGACACGCTAGCTAAACAGCTAGCATGCAAGCTAAACAGCTAAAATGCTAGATAAATAGTTAGCATAGCTAACCATAAACCATTAATAATAAACATTAGCTGAAAAACAGAAAAGTAAATTATCAGTTTAGAATTTGAAATTTTATTTAGGGGAAGCTAATTGCGTTAAATGTTAATAAAATTGCTAATTGAAACGTTAGCTGTGCCAGTAGCACATTAGATGTTTGCCACATGTTAGAGTTCTATATGAATGTTTATGGTTTAATGTTCTCTAAAGTTCATATATTTTGATTCTTTCTTTGAAACCTTGTTGAAGCTAACTTCCTGTTGGAGACAGGAAGTGACCTCCTCTCGCCTCACCTTGTGCGCTGCCAGCCGTTTGTGGACGAATCCCATCTCAGTGAGATATTTCATCCCTGAAGCCACTCCGGTCAGCATGTCCATCAGCTGCATGACGCTCAGCTGGCCTTCGTGTTTCTGAGGAGACACCAGGCGGCGTTAGCTAGCTCAAAGCTCCTTCGTCAAGGTCATCAAGGTCATCAAGGTCATGAGGGCAAAAACATGAGCGAGTGCGGAGCCGTACCCTGAGGAAGGAGTCCATGGCTCCGTTGGTCATGCTCTCCTCCACGATCATCATCGTGTTTCCTGAAGACACAGAGAGAAACGGGTCCAGTTGGTTCTGCTGGGTTAAACTCAGAGGTCGGGTTCAGGAACCCAGCAGGAGGAGATGAGAGCAGAAACAAACTGATTCATCTTTATCCTGCAGAAACAGAAACTTTTCCAGACAGAATGAATCTGGACCAGAAAACGTTGACTTCCTGCCGGACCGACTGACGGCGACCATGATGAAGAGAACCAGTGTTATTCCCCTGAAAGTGGTCATAATGTTTTGCCTGATTGAATTAGTGTTCATCTCCAACATCAACATCACACACACACACACACATTTATTTATTTATTTCTACATCTAATGGCAGTTTTGGCAGGATCAGTCCTCCATAGTTAAGCCTCCAGACTCAGACGATCCAGAGGTGCAGCTGGTTCCTGCAGCTGGAGTTCTACATGGATCCGTGTTCCAGGCTCGGACCAGAGAACTGATCCAGAGAACTGAACTAAAGAACTGATCCAGAGAACTGAACCAGAAACCTGAACTAAAGAACTGAACCAGAGAACTGATTCAGAGAACTGATCTGGTCCAATCAGAGGAACAGGAGCGTTGGGGCTTCAGTGATGGAAAACAGGAGATTTTGTCGTGTGGGCGAGCAGGAGAGAGAGAGAGCAGGTGTTTCGGGGGAGGGAGGCAGGTGGAGGGCTGTGTGTGTGTGTGTGTGTGTGAGAGAGGCGGTGGGAGGGACTGAAGAGCATCTCAGCTCCTGCTGCTTCTGAAGCACCAATTACTGGATCCTCCACATCTGCAGCTGCTGCTATTTGCAGCTCCTCTGCTCCCCCTCCTCCCCCCCCCCCACAGAGCCGACCCCTGACCCCGGCTCACCGGTGGTGATGACGCCCTCCAGCCGGATGATGTTGGCGTGGTCGAACTGGCCCAGGATGCCGGCCTCGCTCAGGAAGGAGCGGCGCTGCTTGTCGGAGCAGCCGGCCCGCAGCGTCCGGATGGCGACCGGCAGCTCGCGCTTACTGGGCAGCTTCAGGCAGCCGCGGCACACCTCCCCAAAGTCACCTGCAGGGGGCGACACGGCGCAGAGGCACAGCTTCAGCTCAGCGTTTCCCAAACGGCCATGAGGGAAAACACAGATTTATTACCAGGAATCGATCTGATAAACTTCAGGGTTAATGGGAGGAAATGGACAGCGCCACCTTGAGGTCAGAGGCAGCAGCAGCTTCGCGTTATGGTTCAGGTGAAAACATAACGTAGAAATAATGAAGAGGTTTAACAGAAACAAGGGACTTTTATGATTCGATCTTCACTGTACTAAACTCTGAGGTTGTTCACAGATTTATAAATGTCAGTTTCAAACTAAATATTTAGTTAGAAAAGTAAATATGCAGTTTGTGTAAATATTTAGCTAGCTCAGTGCTAAGAGTTTAGCTTACCTACTAAATATTTAGCTTAAATTTAATATTTAGCTCTAAAGTAAATATTTAGTTAGATAAATATGTAGCTTGCATACTAAGCATTTAGTTTACAAGCTAAGTACTCTGAGCTAAATCTTTAGTTTGAAACTAAATATTTAGCTTCAGTGTCAACATTTACAGACTAAATGTTTCGTCAGCAGGCTGAAACTGACGTTACTAATGAAGACAACGTGGCTCTGAAAGATGAATCCACAGTTTCCCCTCTTGGCTCTACAAGCTGTAACAAGCTAGCCGAGCGGTGCGGTTCTATCTGTGGAGTCGGATCAGATCCGGTCAGATTCTGGTCCAGTCAGCCAGAACTCGGTACCTGTGTGGACGATCCTCTCTATCTTGATGCTCTGGTTGTCCAGCTCCTTGGCGAAGGCGTGGACGGCCTGCAGCAGGTCTTCACACGTCTCCGGGTCGATATAGGTCCGCCGTGTCGGGATCTTAACTGGATCACAGAGAAGCCCAGAGCTGGTTAAACAGAACCGGGTCAGGGGAACTGAGACAGGAAACACACATCGTTGACAGGAAGTGAACAGGTGATCCCTGGCGCCCCTCGCTCCATCAGCAGAACACAAAGAGCGGCTCTGATTGTTCAGCATGAGGCGCTTTGATCCAATCAGAACCAGAACCAGACTCTCATCATTTCTTTCTGTCTGGAAACTCTGCAGAGAATCTAATCAGCTACAGAGAGGAGGCTTCATGTTTTTCTAAAGACTCGATTTTACGACACCGCCCCTTTAATACTGAGTAACTACTGACCGAAAACAAGCTGAAATTTTATTTTTAAGATCATTTTGTCTCATTTCAAATGTAATAAGATATTTGCACCAGAATCTAGAATAAAATACTTGACAAGTCAAAGTCTGGACTTGAATCTGACTGGGAACCTGCAGTTTGACCTTCCAGAGGTCGATCCTGCCGATCCGATGCGTCTCTGACGTTAACGTTAGTTTGATCCGAAACATCGGCTCTGATTCAGGACTCACACTGGAAGTAGAGCTCCTCGTCTCCCTCCTGGGAGGCTTTGCTGTAGCCGCACTGTCTGCAGAGAGAGACAGCAGAACCACGGGTCAGAACCACAGAACCACGGGTCAGAACCACAGATTAATTGGAACCGAAGAACCGGCTCTGAGGGGAGAACCTGGATTAAACCTCCAGAACATTTCATTCTGGCCCACAGATTTATAATCTGAACAACACAAACGATGTGAATGAGGAGGTGATTATGGATTATGGATGCTGCTGTGTCTTTAAACTCAGTTTATGATTGTTCTGCAGAAACCAGATGGAGGTCATGACCTGCGGTCCGCTTAGTGTTCACATTCAAACTGAACCAGAGTTTATTTCAACTGAACTCAGAATGAGATTTGGAGGACCAGAGGTCAGAGGTCAACTAGCGTTCACACCTCACCAACCGAACCGGACTTTCTAAACGGACTGGAGTTACAATGGACTGAACAGGGCTTGGTGTGAACAATGGAGCCTGAATGTCCCACAGTTTGTATCTCTGTGTTTTGGAACAAAAGCAGTTCAACAGAAAAAATCAGGAATAAAATGAATGAGACCAAATGAGTGAAACAGAAAATTCAGCTTTAGTTTCCTTCAGAATTTCAGATCTGATTTTCTGCTAACGATGAATTCAAGCAGCTGGAAACTTTTCCTTCTGGCTCCACCAGCGTCTGTCCAGCCGCAGCGATTTGTCCTGCAGGTTGATGTGATCCAGCTGAGATCATCAGAGATCATCAGAGATCAGCTGATCCTCCTGACGGTTCTGACCTCAGCTGCTCCCTGCAATCTGCTGGTCCGGTCCAGTTTCCATCACAGAACCTCAACTTTAATATCCTGCTACTTTGTTTTTCCTTCAGCTCCTCAAACACACGCACACACACACACACACACCCCCCCCCCCCCCCCCCCACACACACACACACACACAGCTAGTCGTGGTCAGTGAACAGAAAAACAATCCCTGCTCTGACCAGCCAAGCCTGAGCTTCCTGAAGAGGGATGGAGCAACGCTCCGAAACTCCGGATCGATCCGACTCAGTCAAGCTCCGATGCTCAGTGTGTGTGTGTGTGTGTGTGCGTGTGTGTGTGTGTGTGTGTCAGAGACCTGCTGTGTGTCTCCTTTCTCTCAAACTTCACCCAGTTTTCAGGACTTCTGCATCACCCGGATGCGTCCGCTGCTCTTCCTCTCCTCAGCTCACATGAATTCACCCACCAGGCGACGAATCCAACTTCTTCTCAGCGGTCTGATCAGCCCGTTCCGATCTTTTCATCCAAAGGAAGAAATCCAGTCTGTCCCGCTTCCATTTGTGGAACTACAACATCGTATCCGATAGTTTTCAAACGGTCACATCACATTTTATCTGATGTTTGTCATCAGTGTGAGAAATGCGTCGTAATTCTGCAGCAGACGGTAAATCTGGACGGAAACGACGTCTGATAAATACGAAGAGCTGAAAGAAGTCAGTGAACGCATCACGTCCCGACCCCACCACTCCTGGTCCGACTGCACATCCAAACAGAACCGGGTCAGAACCGGGTCAGCGGCTGCAGCTCCACTAAAGGCCGTAGCTGTTATCAGTTAGCTTTCTATCAGCTTCCATCATCTGCTGACCATCTGCTCTCAGCAACTTTACAATCCATCCAGAGACGGCGGCCATCTTTACCGCCTAGGCAGCCATCTTTACCGCCGTAAACAGAGCGCTGCGGCGGCCATCTTTACCGCCGTAAACAGAGCGCTGCGGCGGCCATCTTTACCGCCGTAAACAGAGCGCTGCGGCGGCCATATTTACAAATGGAATAAATTACCTAAAAACTTTCGAGGTTTAAAAAGTAAATTTTCTTTTAAAAGAGCTCTAAACTCTTATTTTTATTAAATCTCATTTTTTAAGCGTGGGCTGTGTAATCTGTGACTAATCCTGTGTTTCATGTTAATGTGGAGAAAGTTTTATGTAGAATTGAGTCGCCGCAGGAGAAAGGATGTTTTTACTCGGCTTTAAACTTTCAACCTAATTATTGTTCTGCGATGACAGATTGTATGATGGGAGGATGAGGCAGAAAGGTTCATTTAAAGAATGATTTATGGAAAAAGAAAAGCTTCCCAGCCTGCAGGGTGAACTCACTTCGCTGTGGATGATGGAAGCAGCGTTCAGTTCTGACCAGTCAGAGGAGCTCATTTAGCAACCAGCTGATTACATCATCAGAAACGGAGCAGATCCTTTGTTGACCACAACAGCCCGTCTGCTGCTCCTAAAGACAAACTAACCCAATGTAGGACCTTAGCCCCGCCCACCTGACGTTGGGGGGCGTGGTCAAATATGTAGAGGAGTGAAGGGGTTAAGTGGGGCGTGGTCAGGATGGGAGAAGTAACTCTTCAGGCCCAACTGGTGACTTTCTTCAAAAAAACGCAACTAATGACAAATCTTGCGTTACTAACGACTTTTTTCTGCGTTATTGGAGACTTTTATTGTGACGTGTGAAATACAGATCGTCCGGCATCAAACCGTCGGAGCGGAGGAGACACGGTTCCACTGGGGTCAATATCGCTAATTAATCACAATAACCAAAGAAACGCTATCGATCGATGCTAGCAACGCTAGCTATCCTCACTGCCACCAGGGGGCGCGGCTGAGTGAGATGGTTTATATCTGGGTGTGACATCAACATCATCCCATCGGAACCAATAGAAAAAATCCACTGCAGTACCAGCGTTCAACCTACAGAGGGCAACACTGAGACAGCTTTAGGACAAATTAAACTAATTTACACAAAAACATCAGAGGTTGCACAGAAACATAAAGATGGCACCTTAAAGGACAAATTTAGACAGTTTATCTGCAAATGAAGCTGATCTGGGTTTTAGTTACATTTTAACAGTTTTGGTTCTGGAGAATCTTATTATTATCTTATTACAGAAATTATTTACAGGAGGATTATTTCTGCTTCTCTGCAGCAAACCGGATGGATGGACGGTTGGATGGATGGATGGTTGGATGGATGGATGGATGGACGGATGGCTGGATGGATGGATGGATGGATGGATGGATGGACGGACGGCTGGATGGATGGATGGATGGATGGATGGATGGATGGATGGATGGATGGACGGACGGCTGGATGGATGGATGGATGGATGGATGGATGGATGGATGGATGGACGGACGGATGGATGGATGGACGGACGGATGGATGGATGGATGGATGGAGATCCGTTGAGCCTACCTCCTCCAGAGGAGAAGCCCCGCCCCCATGGACAGCAGCATGATGAGCGCAGCCACCGACACGATGACGATGATCACCACTGGGTTCTGTTCGCTGGACGCCAGGGCTACTAGAACCAGCAGAACCAGTCAGAACAGAACCAGTCAAACCACACTCTCTGCTGGAGTCAAACACAGCTTAAAGTTTGTCTTCCAGACAATTTCTAAAAACATAAATATCAATAATCAATTAATCATGAACAATCTGATTGATCGTTTCAGCCCCACGATTATAACGCATCTGGAAGCCGGGCTTTAAAGACGGGCCGATCGATGGGCATCAGAGTAATAATGCTGGTCAGAACTGGAGTTTTAGTTTACAGGACAGTTTTTCAGGACACTGAGCTTTTAAATCCCTCTGTGTGGTGCCGGGTTGTTAGGTCTCCATGCTGCTGCTTTCTGTAAAACCTTTTTAATAAAATATGTTTTGATTTTGGCTGAGTAGAACATGAGGACTCACACTCGCCCAGAGTCTGCAGCTCCAGCGGCGCGCTGAACGCTCCGTAGTCGATGGGAGGAGGAGTGGAGGAGGAAGAGGAGGATGAAGACGAGGAAGAGGAGGCAGAAGTAGAAGAGGTCGATGAGAGAGCAGAAGAAGCCAAGGACGAGGACGGAGCCGGAGTCAAGAAGGGACGGATGAGAAAGACGTAAGTGGTTCCAGGTTTCAGGTTGTTGACAATGATCCGAGTGGCGGCCGTCTTCACCGTGGAATAACTCTGGTCCTTCTGGTCCTGGAGGGACAGGGGACAGCATGAGGACATGATGGAGGGCCAGCATGAGGACATGATGGAGGGCCAGCATGAGGACATGATGGAGGGACAGCATGAGGACATGATGGAGGGCCAGCATGAGGACATGATGGAGGGCCAGCATGAGGACATGATGGAGGGACAGCATGAGGACATGATGGAGGGACAGCATGAGGACATGATGGAGGGACAGAACTGATTTTTCTGTATCTTTTAATACAGAGGTTCAGTTCGGTTCCGATCGGGTCCAGAAGTTCAGATCGGTTCTGGTCAGGTCCAGAGGTTCAGTTCGGTTCCGATCGGGTCCAGAAGTTCATTTCGGTTCCGGTCAGGTCCAGAGGTTCAGTTCGGTTCCGGTTGGGTCCAGAGGTTCAGTTCGGGTCGGTTACCTTCTCGTAGTACTTGACCTCGTACTCGGTGCGGCTGCGGTTTGGGTTCGGCGGTTCCCTCCACACCAGCGTGACGCTCTTCTCTTCGACCTTCTCCGCTCGCAGCTCGCTGATCAGAGACGGAGCTGCAGAGGAAGAGGAGTGGATCAGAACCGCCAGCTGGGCCCAGAGTACCTGTGAGGTTCTGCCGTGATCTCTCCTGTGAGGTTCTGGTGTCCGGGCCCGGTCCATCACAGCAGCCAGAATGTTCTGAACAAAGCTAAATGAGCTGCTAATGACGGAGCTCCCAGGAAACAACCGGATTACTGACGGCGACGCAACCGGCTGCTCTCAGAACTGCAACCCACAAGCTCCGCCTCTTTCTGTAGACCCAAAGCTCCGCCTCTTTCTGTAGACCCAAAGCTCCGCCTCTTTCTGTAGACCCAAAGCTCCGCCTCTTTCTGTAGACCCAAAGCTCCGCCTCCCCAAAGCTTCAATTTCAGTACCACAGTTACTGGATTGTGTAATAAAAATATTGTAACACACACAATACCGTCTCTTTAACAAATCTCTGGGTTCCTATTGGTCTAAACCAGGCCGTCACTCTGACTCTGGGCTCAGCTCTCGGTCGGATCAGAACCATCATCTGAACAGAACTGTGATCCAGAAGGTTCAGTTTCATCTCCTCCGGTTCTACCAACACGATCCGCTCCAGTCCTGCTGAACCTGTGGAGGTGTGTGTGTGTGTGTGTGGAGGTGTGTGTGTGTGTGGAGGTGTGTGTGTGTCCTCAGAGCAGAATAAAGACATCACAGCGATTCAGAGGCCGAGTTTCTCTCTCGTGTCTCTGCAGGACGATGAGCGTCTCCACCTGCCGGATCCAGCAGGAACCAAGCAGAACCTTAAAGCTTGAATCTCTGATTAGGAGAATAACTTTGAGTCAGAGAGTCATGAAAGCCGGAGCTCCTCCCAGAACAACCAGGAGCAGAACGCTGACTTCTCTTCATAGCCTCCAATTACAGCCGAGAGGTTTGCAATTAAATCTCCCATCACTGGGTGACGAAGGCTGGGCTGCAGTCGCCTGATGACTCTATTCATTTGGTGCCTGCTGAGGCTTCACATTCCCATCACTTCTAATTAGGGATCCGAGCGGCAGGGGCTGAGGAAGAGGAAGAATCAGAGGAAGAGGCAGAGGCAGAAACGCCTTTCAGATCTCCTGATCCTCAGCTGGTGGTTCTGATCACATTCCTTGTGGGCCAGATGTCGGTACCAGCTGCCCTCTGATGCTAATCAGCTGAACCAAACAACCTGCAGCTAAACTGTCCAGACAGGATTTTCAGATTTTTGCGATCAAAGTTCCTGGTTTTGTGATGCTACTTTAGGACATTTTTCAAAACGTGGATATGGACAAAAAGAATCAATTCGCCTGAACTGTTCACCTATTTGAGCTTAATCAAATGTCTGCAGGTTTTAATTTTGAACTGCATTCAAAGTTTAGAAATCAGGGAACAAACTGAAGCAGTCAGAAGGAAAGCGTTTGATTCATTTAGCTACCTTACTCTGCGAAAAGTTGAAAATGTCTGCGTGTCTCCACCCAGTGGCCAGGAGTCTGAACTGCAATCTGTCAAAATGACAGATGATCTCCAGATTCAAGATAAACAATATTCCAACTTTGGGTAGAAATAAAAACATTGCCACCTGCAGGTGAGAGTTAGCATCACACACCAAATGTTTTTCTACAATTCAAAAATTTGCAATAAACTCACAATTATGAATTAGCGTAAAAAATGTCACAAGGAAAGCTAAAGCTAATGTAGCTAACCTCCGACTGCTGCCTTGTGATCGCAGATCACACCAAACAAACTGGTGGTTTATGACTTACTGGGAGGACTGGGAGGACTGCGAGCCATATGGATGTTTGTTTATGATTTTTTGGACTTTATCTGTAATTTTTCTTTGCTGGTTGAAAAGCAAAACACACCTAAATGTTTATGTCATCTAATCTGATGCTGCATTGCATTGTGGGAAATGTATGCTCACATTTTATCTCTGATCTTATATTAGGTTCTCTGCCTGATGATGTCACTTCCTTCAGTTTACACAGAGCGGTCTAAAGTAGCCAGTGTTTCCAGGTGTTTCCAGGTGTTTCCAGGTGTCAGTAGACTTCCCTTTGCATCTCGTCCTTCACCCCGTCTCCTCCCAGCATCGTCCCTGCAGCCCGGCGGCCCCCGGCCCCGGCGCAGCCCCTGGTGGGTCCTGGCCGTCTGTAATCTCTCAGGAAGTGGAAATGCTCGCCCCGCCTCCCGGTCCTCCCAGCATGCTCTGCTCTCCTCTCCTCGGGTAAAAGGCTGCGGCTCTCTGGGGCCGAGTGGCTCCATGAGCGTTCCTGCGGCGGGATGTTATTACCGAAGCCGTTTTAAGCACATAAACGCAGGAATGTGAGAGTTTGATGAGCCTGTGACCTGCAGCGCCGCAGCAGCCTCTCATGCGTCTCTAATCCTGCGCCGCCTGGAGCTTTGGGCCGAACGGAGCTGCTGTTCCCCCGGTGGCCTGGAAGCTCCTGATAAAACCTGCAGACCTCCCCTCCCCCCCCTCACCTCCCCACAGCCTCTACTGAGCGCGTGCGGCTCAATTAGGCGCTTTAATGTCACGGCGTCCAGAACAGAAACCCAGATGTAGACCAACACCAGCAGATCACAGCGTTCAGGAGAAAACATGAACCTGCAGCTTTCAGCTGGAGAGGAGAGGAGGAGGAGAGGAGAAGGAGGAGGAGGAGGAGAGGAGGAGGAGGAGGAGGAGAGGAGAAGGAAGAGGAGGAGGAGGAAGAGGAAAAGGAGGAGGAGGAGGAGGAGGAGGAGGAGAGGAGAAGGAAGAGGAGGAGGAGGAGGAGGAGGAGAGGAGAAGGAGGAGGAGGAGGAGAAGAGGAGGAGAAGGAAGAGGAGGAGGAGGAAGAGGAGGAGGAGGAGAGAAAGGGAAGAGGAGGAGGAGGAGGAGGAGAGGAGAAGGAAGAGGAGGAAGAGGAGGAGGAGGAGGAGGAGGAGGAGGAGGAGGAGGAGGAGGAGGAGGAGGAGGAGGAGGAGGAGGAGGAGGAGGAGGAGGAGGAGGAGGAGGAAGAGCGATCGGCTAAGAATGGAGAGTTTATTAAGAGAGAAAAAAGGAATTGAAGGGTGAGCAAAGAGAGAGAGAAAGAGGGGAAGTAATAAAGCGATGATGAGGAGGAGTGAGGAAGGTGAGAGCACCAACCCCCCCCCCCCCCGCAGTATTTATAAAGGTCACTGAGTCTCCAACAGAACCAGAACCAGAACCGCTGATCACTGGTTGATCCAAACAGAGGAGGGAAGAAACGGATCGTCAGGAAAACGTCCTGAAATAATCCGTCTGAATTCACTGCAACTATTATTTAGTTTATTATTATTTAATTTATTAGTTTATTAAATCTATTATTCTGATAATTAATCTCATCAAAAATTTACATTCTGCAGATTCTTTATGAAAATATTTTAGCTAATTTTAATATTAAAAATACATCAAAATAAACAACAAAGTTCCTGTTTTAAATAAGAGAATCAACATTTTACTGCCTTGAAGAACCAGAACCAAGATGGAAACCCGACCAGAACCAGTCCAACCAGAATAGCTGCAACTTATTCTATCAATTAATCAATTAATCTGACGATTAATCAGATAAAAATTGGCACATTCTGCAGATTTTTCATTTTTTGTATATTTTTTATGCAACATTAGAAATACATTGAAAAATACAAAAAAACAAATAAATCATTTTTTAAAAGAGAAATTAAACATTTTATTGCCTAAAAGTCAATAATTTCTTTATTGATCGATTGATTATCTGAACATCAGAGTGTGAAGATCTGAGCTCCTTCTGCTCAGAGTGAAGCTGATCTGGTGATTAATCAGTTATAGATTAGCAGGAAATAAAACGGCCACCAAGGCATTCTGGGTAAAACAGATTTACTAAGAAGGTTTTTTATCTTTTTAACAGTTTTACATCATTATTGCTCCAACTGTTTTCTTCTTTCAGCAAACAGCGTTTCTGAGTCTCTATATAGTTAACAATTAATCGATTATTAAATTAGTTCTATCGATAATTACTTCAATTATCGATTAATCGCAGTTAAACTGATTAATCGTTTCAGCCTGAACCAGATACAATCAATCCAGCATCCAGCTTTCAGGTTCCGGTTCTGATCTGGTTCTGGTTCTGGTTGGACGGGGACTCACGGGGCAGGCTAGTGGACACGTTGACCTGTGTGTAGAAGCTCTTGCTGGGCAGCAGGTCCGACACGCCGTTCAGCGCCTCCACGCTGAAGGTGTAGTTGGTGTTGGGCAGCAGGTTGACCACCGTCACCGTGCGCTCCGTCAGCCCCACCTGCTGCGGCACGAAGCCCACGCCGGGCCCGCACGGCTCGCAGCGGGCCGGGCCGCAGCGCCGGCAGCCCACGCTGTAGGTCAGGTCCACGCGGCCCCCGGAGTCCGAAGGCGGGGCCCAGTCCAGGACCAGGGAGGACTGCCGCAGGGAGAAGCGCAGGCTCCTGGGCGGGGAGGGCGGCCCTGCGGGGTCAGGGAGACCAGCATGAAAACATGAACTATGATTGGATGAAACAAAACATGGAGCCAAACAGAGTCTCAGTGCTGTCAATCACTCTAGTGTATGCTCCCTCTCTCCTTGCTCTTTTCTAGGCTAGTTAGCATGATAAACGGTTTTCCTGTAGCTGTTACTTGTTTCTCCACCATTAGTGCTTTGAGTAGTACACGAGAATGATTGGCAGCGCTAAGCCCCGCCTCCTGGCTTTGATTGGCTGTTTTTGGTGCATTTCTTCAGGCGGCGGCTCAGAGCAGGTGAAGCAGATCGATCTGGTCACAAACTGTCACAGCATGGAGACAGTTTAAGCACATATGTAAGAAACATTTTTATGTTTTTATAACGGAGACCCTGTTTTATAACCCTTTATATCAAACTAGAACTGATGAGAATTAAAAAATTAATATCTAATATTGAAATGTTTGATTTTTATCATTTCTGCTTGTGTGTTTTTTTTACTAACGATGGACCAGAAATTAATCTGCAGTATTAATCATCAACTAATTTAGTTATTAATTGTTTCCTGGGAAACCCAGAGTCTCGACAGAAAAACACCCAGAGCAGCAATGAAAAGTCTAAACATTGAATCTGTTCAGATCTCCTGGTTCACATTCTGTAAAAATCTGCCTTTCATCACCTTTTGTATCCAATTATGTAAAAAATAAAAAATTATTCTGCAGCTAAAAAATCGACGTGTGAAAAGTTGAGCTGAACATCAACAAAGTGATTAATAACTGGATGGAAAAATGTGATTAATAGAAGATTTTTAAATGAATTTCAACTAAAACTGCAACTAGAATTACAAAGCTTTTATTTTTTATCATTGATTTTACATGTTTTGCTTTTTTTATCTTAAATTTGTACAATTTTGACTTCATTCTGAGTGTTGTTCTTTCAGTTAAAAACTCGCGTCAAGGATTAATCGATCAATAAATCGACCATGATTTCAGTAATCGATTAATCAGATTAATCGATTAATCAGATTAATCATTACAGCCCTAACCCTGATGTTTACAGACCTCCATGATTTTACGTCATGATTTCTCTCCATAAAAACATATGGAGTAATGATCTAGAATAATCTGCTTCAGATTTTGTGTTTTTGTTCTGGTTCTGATCTGCTTTGGCTCTGCGGTTCTGCTGCAGAGACGTTTCGGACCTCCTCTCCGCCCTCTGAAGCAGGATTAGCCCGGTCTGGGCCCGGTCAGAACCAGCGGATCAATACTTTAATTAATGCGCTCGTTAGACGGCTGTGAATCCATCGGGCCGGATCAGGAGATCAATGCTGTAATTAAAGCTCTCCAGGGCTCACAGACCCACCGACCCGCCGACCCGCCGCCGCTCCAGAACCCTGCATCGGGTCAGAACGGCTCCCAGAACCAGCAGAAGGTCCGAAACGGGCTGGTGACACAGAAAAGGACACATTCTCAGTGATGCTCTGAGGGTCAAAGGTCAAAAGGATCTGAAATGGCGGCTTGGCAGCAGGAAGGTTGTGGGTTTGAATCCCAGTTAGCATGTTAGCATAGGAGGAAAAAATCTACAAGCTGATAGAAAATCTGGAATCGAAATCAATATTTTTATCCTCATTTAGAAAAATTACATTGAAAACTTTGATGGAAAAAATTTAAAATATTTCCTCAATTATGCAAAAAAACAAAAACAAAAATAGTTTTCATGTTTTCTTCAGCAGTGTTTGGCTGCTGATCATGTGACTCGTGGTTTTATTGCAGTTTTGTGAAATAAATTTATTTCCATTTCCAAACCAAAACCAGAAAATTGATCAGAAACGTGTGAAATTGGCCTGTTTTCATTTAGCAAATTCATTTTCATAATTTCAATTCAGGCATTTTAAAGTGAAAGGAAACGCGGCTGGAGACAGACTGTTGCATCCTGGGGCCCCAAGCAGCGTTTCCACAGATCCTTCCTGATCAATAAGTATTCACACCCTGCTGGTATTGAACAGTTATCAGCAGATTTTATTGTCACTTATTGTAAATAGTTTGTTGTGTTTTAATCTTTTAATACTCAGGTACATTTAGATTTTTCCCGGCTGTTTGCTCCTTTTTAACACTGAAATGTTTCTGTACAATATTTTATTTTTTATATATTTTATGTTGTATTTTGGTATAAGTCTGATTTCATTGTTTATCACTTTGCTGCTGCTGAACCAGAATTTCTTCCTGGTTTCCAGGGAACTTTAGCGAGTTTGTCCCTGCTTTGTTCCCGTACCGTCGTCATGGTGATAAAAACCTGATTGTGTTTCAGTTCAGATCATCCATGAGTTCAACATTACGGTGAAATGGTGAGAACGTTTTCCTTTCTGTCCCACCGTTCCTGAATGCTTCCCAGGAAAATCAAAGATTTATTCACATTAAACATGAGAGGAGGAAGAGGAGGAAGAGGAGGAGGAAGAGGAGGAAGAGGAGGAGGAGGAAGAGGAGGAGAAGGAAGAGGAGGAGGATGAGATGCAGGGTGAAGGAAGGGTGAACCATAAACTGATCTTTATGGAATCAGCAGAAATGAAAACTGGTTAAAAGCAGAAAGATGACAGATAGAAATGTGTGTGTGTGTAGGGGTGTGTGTGTAGGTGTGTGTGTGGGTGATGTCATTACTAGTGCAGGGGGTGGAGGGGCTGTCCAGAGGAGTCCTGAAGTGATCTTCCTCACACACACACACCACCGATCCTTCCTCCTCCGCCACGCTGTTGGCCGGACACGGAAAACACTCCTGTTGCCGCGACGACATCTTGTAGGATCCAGGCGGACAAGCTGGACAGAACACACACTCCGTCAGGAAAACACACTCCGTCAGGAAAACACACTCTGTCAGGAAAACACACTCTGTCAGGAAAACACACTCCGTCAGGAAACACACTCCGTCAGGAAACACACTCCGTCAGGAACACACCCTCCGTCAGGAAACACACACTCCGTCAGGAAACACACACTTCGTCAGGAAACACACTCCGTCAGGAAACACACACTCCGTCAGGAAAACACACTCCGTCAGGAAACACACTCCGTCAGGAAACACACTCCGTCAGGAACACACACTCCGTCAGGAAACACACACTTCGTCAGGAAACACACTCCGTCAGGAACACACACTCCGTCAGGAACACACACTCCGTCAGGAAACACACACTTCGTCAGGAAACACACTCCGTCAGGAACACACACTCCGTCAGGAAAACACACTCCGTCAGGAAAACACACTTCGTCAGGAAACACACACTCCGTCAGGAAACACACTCCGTCAGGAACACACACTCCGTCAGGAAACACACACTTCGTCAGGAAACACACTCCGTCAGGAACACACACTCCGTCAGGAACACACACTCCGTCAGGAAACACACTCCGTCAGGAAACACACACTCCGTCAGGAAACACACACTCCGTCAGGAAACACACTCCGTCAGGAACACACACTCCGTCAGGAACACACACTCCGTCAGGAAACACACACTTCGTCAGGAAACACACTCCGTCAGGAAACACACTTCGTCAGGAAACACACACTCCGTCAGGAAACACACTCCGTCAGGAACACACACTCCGTCAGGAACACACACTCCGTCAGGAAACACACTTCGTCAGGAAACACACACTTCGTCAGGAAACACACTCCGTCAGGAAACACACTTCGTCAGGAAACACACACTCCGTCAGGAAACACACTCCGTCAGGAACACACACTCCGTCAGGAAACACACTTCGTCAGGAAACACACACTCCGTCAGGAACACACTCCGTCAGGAAAACACACTCCGTCAGGAACACACACTCCGTCAGGAACACACTCCGTCAGGAAACACACTCCGTCAGAACTGAGTCGTTTTTGTATCTCAAACTTTTACAGAAAAACATTTTAAATCAAAAATGAATCTACACTAAAAAAACTGAATGTGGCTCCAACTTAAAATAACTTTTCCAATTACTGAATTTAGTTTTTCAAACTTTACATGTTTAACTTCATAACTGAACTTGAATGAACTTAATTTGATTTGTTGTGTTGAATCAACAGAAGTTTGATCTCTTGATCTTTTTTTTCAGTGTTCAGGGAAGAAGATGTGAGATCCCAAACAGAACCGGTCGGATCCGAACGGATCAGAGGAAACAAACCAGGAAAACATTAAAACCTCGTTTCTGTTTGTTTCTTCCTCTCATTTTATCAAAACATGTTTATTAATGTTTCTCTGAAGTACGGAAGCCCAGAAGGCAAAATGTCCTGGAGTCAAACTTAGAAAACTTAGTTCTAAATATTCAACAGATTTCGGTTTATTGATTAAAACAAACAACAAATATTCAGAAATCTAAAGAAAAAATATTTTAATGTGATGATAAAACACACACACACACACCCCTACACGCCCACCCCCGCACACACACACACACGATCCTGCAGCAATACACCAGGTCTCCGTTTGCAACTGTTAAAATCCCTCAATCCGGCTAAATTAAAGATGCTTGTTTGTTTTCTGGATCTAGAACTTGTTCTTGGTTCAAAAACATCAAATATAATTAATAAATGAGTTAATAAAAGAAATGCTGATAAATAATCCATGTCCAGATGAATAAATCTGAATGATCTGAACTAAACTCTTTCTCACCAGAAATGTCAGATGAATTTTCTGGACATTTGAGTCTCAGATGTTCTGTGCTTCCTGCTTCCTGTTTCCTGCTTCCTGTTTCCTGCCGACGTTTCAGACATTTATACGCAGAATGAGAGCAAGAAGCTGCAAATATCTCAACGATGTAAACCCCAAAACACACCGACAGAAAAACACCAAGAAACACGTAACAAAAACACAAAGTGTCAAACTGGAAAACGGATCCAGGGTTTCTGGGTAACATTACGTAGGCAACGTAACGTCCTCCAGACTCCCCCTAGTGGTCTGGAGGACTTCTGTTTTGTGCAGCGAGTTTGCAGCTTTTGAAACTTGATGCTGTTTTCTGGATTTGTTTCTTTTTCCTCTGGTTGCTGCGTTTTTCGTTTTCATTTTTGTGGTGAGTTTTGTAGTTTGCATCATTCATGTCTCTGCAGTGCTTAGCCGTTTGAACCTGCGGGCCACCGTAGCGAGAGCGAACCGGGTAAACATGATAATGAATCCTAATTTTGAGGGAAGTGTTGCTTCGTTTCGTTTCAGAGTTTATTGGATCTGAGCTGAAAGGTGAAAGCGTCTTTGAGCCGAACCGTGATGAATCCCAGGAAATGAAGCCGGCCGCTTCCTGCTCCTACCGCCATGCAGATTTGTGTTGATGGTGGAATAATGAAGCCGGTTCTGTTTGCAGCCGGACTGAACTCCTGCTGGGTTCAGTCCGGCCCGGTTCTGGAGATCCCAGCCCCGCCTCACGGATCCAGTCAGAAGCTTGTAATTGAGTTTCTAATGTGAGTCATTACGCGGCCGCGCGTTGGTTCTGCGCTCAGCGCCAGCAGAACCAGCATGAATGGACCCAAATCAAGGCCCGATTATGCAGACATCATAAACGCCTCACGCATTTTCCGCCGGCCGTGTTGGCGGCTGGTTCCGGCCGACTTATCTCCTGCTTTCAGCCGGACTCGCATTTGGACCGCCACCCGGCCGACACCATATGAGCCGCTCCGATAATTGAAGCAGCCGGCGGCCGCCAGGCAGGGTCACGCCAGTCAGAACCGAGCCACAGCCCACCTGGCGCCGCGAGAAGACTGGCTCTACAGAACCCGTCCAACCGACACCGAAACCGAGACAAAGATCCGCTCAGCTGACTTCCTGCCAAAAACCGAGGGCCGTCTGAGACAGCAGGCAGGGAGAGATCCGGTTCTGCCACGGGCTCAGCGGGACGAGCACACACACACACACACACCCACACACACACGCACCCCAGCCCACCCCCACACACACACCCCAACATAAACACACACACACTCTGAGCCAATCGTCTCTCAGTTTCTGTTTCATCCCTGGATAAATTCCTCTCAGCAGGTCGGTGAGTTAAATCAGCCATAACCTGGGAGAGGTCAAAGGTCATCTCTTCCCTTCCCAGGACTGGACATCCCAGCAGATTCAGCCAAAGGTCAGAGGTCAGGGCCTGAAGCTCAGAGAAAAGACCAGAAACCCCAGAGCTTCGGTTCAGACTCTGCAGGACTCAGTTAAAGGTCAAAGGTCACAATCATGAGCCTCTCTGTAGGACAAACAGCAGCAGGGTCTGTGGTGGTCTAGTCAAAGTTCTGACTGGGCCTGGCAGCTGGTTTGTCAGAATCAACTCCAGCATGGTGAAATGTTTGAGAGATAAAAATATTTCAGAATGAGAAGAACATTTAAATATGAAAAAAACATAATTAATACGACAAGAACGTCAATATTTAAAAAAACATACGAGAAAAAATATAAATAATTTGTGAATAAATTCTAAATAATACGACAAAAAAAGTTAGGAATCATCAACTGAGAAGGTCAGCTTGAAACTTTCTCATTTTTATGACTTTGTTCTGCTCAAAACTTTAATCTTGTGATTAAAATCATTTTTTAATCTTTCGTTCCATGAAGGAAATATTTTCTGGACGTCCGAATCAGGGACAGGAAACTGTTTCCAATCCGACCAGAAGAATGAAAATTAAAAATTCATGACTGCAGTTTCATCCTGCGACAAATAAAAGGTAAAAGAATCTGAATTTCATTAACTTTACAAACGACTTTAAGAGTTTTGCCTCTGAAGGACGAATCAATCCGCCGGCGTCATTAATAAATATTAATAACCCCAAACAGGTTAGTGTCCGACTCCCACGACAGAACCTCCTGCTGTACTCCGGGCCAGAACCTGGGCAGAACCGGACCCGCTTCAGCCGCTGGAAATCAATAATCAATAAAGCTTCGGCTTGGTTCTGTAGCTTCAGTGTCCATCAGAAGAGTCCGGAGCGGTTCCGGACTCAGAACCTCCGATTGGATCATTGATCCGGCTGGATCCGGACCGGTCCGACTCCGGCTGCTGATATTTAATAAAATGTTTTCATCTGAGCAGAAGACAGAAACGCTTAAGGTCCAACCGGTCCGAAACCAGCACTTCCAGAACTCATCTAATTTTTCCTGCTCAAATTACTAACAAAAAAAATATTTGCATAAAGTGGATTTTATTTCAACCAGAGGTTTAGTTATGAGAATAAAGTCAAAATATTAGCAGAATAACAAAACTATTTTACTGGAAAACATTTTAAAAATAAGAGAAAAAATTACATTTATTTAGAAAAAGCGTTTCGCTGCCAGGATGTGATGCGAGCAAAAAGATGCTGATCTGTTAAAAGATCAAATGTTTTCTGATCTGTAAAACCGCGACCAGAGGAAAACGTCAAGATGAAGTTAAACAGAGATGACTGGATGTTTAGCTAGCTAGCTCAGAGCTAAATGTTTAGCTTGGAGCTTCGTAGCTAGCTAGCTTACTGAATATTAAATTTGAAACTGACATTTAGAATGAATAACAGGGTGAAAATATGACTTTAAAAAATCAATCCCCATTTTCCCCCCTTGTGACAAATTAAATATCCTAAATTATTGGTGTTAAATTTTTATTTGTGTGATTTTACAAACATGGTGATGCAAAAACATGCAGTTAAATCAAATGAAATCTTTCTGCTGGTTAACTGCTGAGGCTGCGGCGGATCATGCTAGCGATGTTTGATTCTCATCAGGCTGACTGGAACCAGGCCCGACTATGGGATGTCTTCAGAATCAGAATCAAGTTATCCAATAAGAGCCGGGATATTACAGCGTGGCGACACAAACCACATAAAACCAGGAGAGGAGCAGACGGACGCCTGCAGGATGAGACACACACACACACACACACACACCCACCCACCCCCACACACACACACACACACAGCAGCAGCCGTCTGGTGCTTTCAGGAAACATGGCTACCTCCCAGCATCTGATCTGAAACATCTCCAGATGGTTTTCCTCCTCGGTTCTGTTTGCTCCATCATGTCTCTGTTCGGACCGCCGGTTCTCTCAGAACATGAGAACCAACCTGATGAAGATCTGATCATCATCTCCTCTCACACGGAAAGGTTCTGTTTGAAGGGAGTGACATGCAGACACATTTCTGGTGCAAGTCGGTTTCCTCGTGATTTATTCCTGAAGATAATAATTAATCCCAATCCTGCTGTAGTTTAACTTCACCAGCCAAACCGAAACCCGACCAGAACCGAGAAACAGAACCTGCCTGGCAGCAGGATGAAAAGTCTGAATCGAGTCCAGATATAAAAACACCAAAATAAACAAAGTGGAAAATGTTCCAGAACCATCTGTAAGGTTCTGGGTCTCCACAGAACCTCAGCAGAACCAGAACCTGCAGACAGACCCAACAGAACCACTCCAAGGCCTCACTGCCTCAGCTAAGGTCAGAGGTCAGGATCTAAGGATAAGAAAGAGACAAAGTGGCCTCCATGATGGAGCTTCCAGACCAGAACCACTGCTGACCCAAAAGAACAATTTGACCCGGCTCAGATCCACCAGAACACTTCCTGATGATCCTCAAGATTTATGGGAAAAATTCAGCAGATCTGAAGAAACAGAGGCGGACGCTTCTGCCGCTAGGGCAGAGCTAAATGTTTAGCCTGCTAGCTAAATATTTAGATGAAGTTATAGAGAGCTAACTAGTTAGCTAGCTAAATATCTGATTTCAAACTAAGCTTTTAGTTTGAAGCCAAATATTTGAATTGGAGCCACATATTTAATTGGTGAAATATAAAATTAGAATGCTAAGAAAGTATTTAGTTAGCAAGCTAACTATTTAGCATCAAACCAAATATTTACAGTTAGCTAAATATTTAGATCTCTCAGTAAATATTTAGCTTTAAGCTAAAAGTTTTGCTGGTAAATTAAATGTTTAGTTTTAAACTGACATTTCTAACAGAATGAAACATTTTTAACTAACCCAACTGAAGCTGCTAACATCTGACTGTTAGCTACAGGCAGTTAGCAGTTAAACGGCTGAACGTTGCGTTCAGGAGCAGCTCCGGTTTTCCACATGCCTGTTTCAGGTTCCTGCTTTGTGAGGACAAACGTGGCGAATGGATCTGATTCTGAGCGAGAACGAACAGCAGAGCAAACCAAACACCGTCTCTTTAAATCTGCTCTGATGCGAAGCTGATCGTATTCCTGTTTACTCTCTGCTGAATATGTCTGCTTATGGAAATTAAAAAGCATAATCTGCAGCCTGCTGCCGCGCAGCAGCTTCATTTGACTCTGAATCAGCGGCTCAGATCTGAACGAGTCTCTTTCTAATGACATTTCATTTCCAGTCGCCTCGTTCCGAATCAGCCCTTTTCATTAGGACCGTGACCCAGATAGCAGCAAATCAGTCACAATCATCTGATTCCTGCGAGTCGAGGAATGAGCAGCGCCGCTTCAGCGCGGCGGGGGGGCAGGGTAATATCATGAGGGGTCAAAGGTCACCTCAGGTTTTCTTCTCCATCCGTCTGGCCCAACATGTTTCTGCTTCATGTGGCTGAATGAACCTTCAGGTCTCAGTGTTTGGAAAAAAGAATATTTTACTGTAAATTCACACAATTAATCTATTTACTGTGGAAAATCACGTTTTGTAACATACAACATGTTGGGACTCATTGATCTGGTGTAAAAATTAATAATAATAATAATAAAATGAATTTATCCCATAATTCAGGATCAATGAAATGTTGTTGATGAAAAGCAGGGATTCAGATTCAGCTCTTAAATTTAATGATTCAATTTAAAAATGAATTGAATTATTTATTTGCATCCTTTAATGTAACGAAGGTTTAAGGGGTTAAAGGAAAAATCTGTCGGATGCGACCATTGTTTTTATCCGATTAATCGATTAATCGTCAGAATAGTTGATAAGATAATGGTTCGCTGCAGACGGTGAGTTGATTCTATTTTCTGAAGGTTTGATGAAACGTTGATGTGAAATCAGGTCTGATTGTTTCTGATGATCTGAGCTTTCAGATGGTCATACTGTAAATCTGTGTTCAGAGTTTTGCAAAAGCCGCATAACGTTGTGAACAAGAGGAGACTAAAGGGTTAAACCTGCAGGACAAACGGAGGCCGACTCCAGTTTCTGGAAAGTTAAGGTCCAGATTTAAAGAGGCTGAATGTTTGTCCGTCTGAACCGAGGCGGATGATTACGGCCGATCCCCAGCCGGAGCGCGGCGTTCCTGCGCCTCAAAGCCTTAAAGGCAGCAGCAGCAGCTTGTGTTCCAGCTGCAGGGAAACAAACCCTGAGCTGCTGGATCAGACGCTGCCCGCAGCATTCAGCTTCCTCCGCCAGAACGCCGCTAACCCCCAGCTATCACCCAGACCTTCAGCTCGGCTGTTACAGGCGTTTCACACTCACTTTATATCTGCACAGGACATTAAAGTAACTATAAACGGTTGAAGGAATGAAAAAATTTCACAAAGGTGATAAAATATGAATAAAACGGAAGAAAAACAAAATAAAATGAGGAGAGAAGCAGCAGAACAGAAAACACTTTCAAAGGTTTAACATCTTCATGTCCCACAAAGTCAGAGCAACCCTGAAGGCGTGTGTGTGTTGGTGTGTGTTTCTGTATGGGGTGTGTGTGTGTGTGTTTGTAAACTCTGATTCTCTTCCTGCAGCAGGCTCTCGGCTCTCGGCTCTGGATCATCTCTGCTGCGTTCCTGTTCTTCGCTCATCTCTCACCACATGCATCGTCCCGATCCGGTCCGATCCGGTCCGGTCTCGTTAACGAGCTTAACGGCCTGGGGGGATGGTACAGGTCGGACCGGTCGGTCGGACCATACGGCTGATTAAGTGGCTCTCTGGGCGGGGAGTCATGGTCAGAGCACACGGCCGTTTACACGCTTTCAGAGGTGTGTGTGTGTTTCTGTATGGGGTGTGTGTGTGCTGCTGTGTGTGTGTAGCCTTCCTGTGATGAGGAACAGTTGGTCCATCAAGGAGATGGATGAGGTGATTCGGCGCCCCACCCCCACCTGCTGCTGGCAGGACTCCATGTTGGACATCGAGACGGAAACATGAAGAAATGGAAATATATCTGAATGATTTTCATTTTCAGTAAAAATATTTAACATAATGAAGGTTTGCAGTCATTTCTGCTATATTTATGTTCAAACTAAATAATTAGTTTGAAGATCCATATTTACTAAACAAAGTGAATATTTTTAATATTTTATACTAAATATTCTAAACTAAATATTAAGCCAGCTTGCTTACTTAATATTTATTGAACTAAATTCTCAGACCCAAACTTCTAACTAAATATTTTGGATTAAGCTAAATATTTAGTTTGCTAAATAAATATTTAGTTGCTATTTCAATATTTTGAAACTAACATTCCCAAGTGAATGAATAAAATTGTGAATATAACTTAAAAAAATGAATTCCCACTTTTTCTTCTTATGATGGGCTGAATAACCCAAATTATTGTTTAAAAGCTTTCCATATGGAAACAGCTGGGAGTTTACTAAGGAACCACGCTAACCATGCTAAACATGTAACCCTGCTGGTTCTGCTGGTTGTTCTGGTTCTGCTGCTGGTTCTGCTGTGATGTCCCGAGTTCCTCCTGCTGCTGTTTGGTCCATAATGAAGCTGTGAAGCTAACGCCGGCTGACCTTGCTGTGTAATTAACGGACTCTTCTTTTATTAATCCCTTCATTCACTCAGCGCCTCCCTCCGTCTAATCAGCCGTTTAATGAAGACATCCAACATGGCGTCCTGAAAAACGCCGTCAAGCAATTAAAGGACAAATAAAGGAGGGATGAAGAGCAGATTAGGCTGGAAAACCCGACCAGCTTCTTTTACAGTTTCTTTCTGCACAACTTTAAATGTTAAAGTTTCTCCATCTGTGAATTTCATTCATCAGAACCAGAACCAGGTCGGGTCCAGATGAAAATTGTCTGTTTTTCTTGTAATAAGGTAAAAGTTCAAAGCCCTTTTTATGTTTTGGATCTTTAATCATCATTTAAAAAGGTTTATTGTTGTGCAAGTAAACATAACTTAAAAGATCTGTTCATTTTAATCATCCTCATGTACTCGCTGCTAAATTTGCTGATGGTGGAGAAACAAGTTACTGTTAAATGTTTATCTGCTGTCATCGGTGGCTATGCTAACTAGCCTTAGCATCGTGACAGTGCTAGCTGCTGCACAACACGGAGCAAGGAAGGCAAGGAGGGGAGAGATGAGCAGCGCCACATGGAGGGGTGATTGACAGCGCTAAGGTCCGCCTCCTGTCTCTGATTGGTTGTTTCTAGTTAGCACTGGGAGCTAAATGTTTTCAGATTATCTGTTCCATTACATTCTGTCATGACGTTTCAACAAATATGAAAAATACTTTTTATAAAAGTTACAAACTGCAGTTTTAAGTTTAAAGTTTCACATAAAGCAGAAATTATTTGGTTTAGATTAAAAAATGGGGCTTTATGTTATTAATTCATCTATAAATGTTACAGTTTCAAACAACATCTTTAATTAGCTAAATGTTTAGCTCCAAACTAAATATTTGGTTCTCATCTCAGAGCTAATGACCCAAACATTAAGCTAACAAAATATTTAACTTGGAGTTAACGAGTTAGTTTGCTAATTAAATATTGGTTTTGAAATTGTGACATTTCTAATGAATTAATAACATGGTGAAAGTAAAGCCAGGGTTTTACTGAATAATAATAACAAGTTATTGCTGAAGATGTCTGGCAGCCTGAAGCTTCATAAACATCGAGTTCAGAATCTGCTGGAGGTTTCAGACAGTCAGAATCAGAACCTGGAGACAAACTGTGGCCTTCAACAGAGTTTCAGGGAAATAAAACAGCTTTTAAACAAAAACGTTGGAAAGTCTAATTCTGGAAAACAAGGAGAAACTTTTTCTGCCGGTGCGTATGGAGAGCAGAGGTCAGGGAGGCGAAGCGGCAGCGTTTCAGCGCCGCCCGCCCTGCGTGGGAGAGCTTTCTGTGGAGAGTATTGATTGGTGCTTCGCCCGAAGCGCTGCGGCTCCGTTCCTCCGCCGGGTTTCACTCCCTCCGTCTCTCCTCCTCACACGCAGCTGATGCTGCTGCCAGGCGCGACCGGCCGTGCATGTGAGCGTGCACGTGTGGGGGGTGTGGGCAGAAACCCACTCTTTGTATTTTTAACTAAGCCTCTCAGCGGGCGGCGTGGAGCTGCTGCTGTGATTACTGCGTTCTCCAGAGGCAGCATCGATCCGCCGCAACGCTTCCCTGTAGAAACCTCCGGATATTTCTGGACAAACAACCGGACCGTCATCATCATCATCATCATCATCATCATCATCATCCTCAGGCAGCAAAACGCCCAGCAGGTTCTTTACTTCTCACTTTAATAACTTTAATATTTCTCTCTGGCTCCAGTTTGCAGACAAATGTTGCGAGTTAATCTGTGTTGACTGAAGCATCGGGACGCAGATTACTGCAGACGCCGTCGCAGAAGTTTGGCTGAAAACTGATGAGGAGATCAGCTGATTAAAGCAGAAAAACCAAAAGATACAAACTCAGAAAGGAAAGTTGGTCGGAGAGAAAAACTGCAGAAAACCGGAAGCATGAACGATGAAAACCACGAGAAAGAAGATAAACGGTGGAATAAAAGCCAGATTATCTGACTGAAGTATTAATATTTGGCTTAAAATACATCAAATCTGAAGGGAGCTGAACTGGAACCTGTTGGTTTATTATCTGATGGTAAAACTGGGAGAACTGGAGAAAGATGGAGCAACACATTAAACCAGGTTGCAGGTTTGAATCCGAACATTTCCTCCATGTTTCCTTTGAAACGTTAAACTGAAACATTTAGAGTTTCAGTTTCATCCATCAACTCTGGGATCAAGTTTGTTTTCCGCATTAACAGCAGAATAATTCATCTGATGTGGAGCCACATCTGGATGGAGCTGCAGCCGCCTCCGCCTGTGGCTGACCTCCTCCGCCCACGCTCCGCCTCTCCATCCATCTCACACCTTCACCCTCCATCATCCATCGCTCATCCAGCGTCTCCTCATTTGGATTCCTCCCACCTCCTCCTCCATTAGCGTCTCTCTGGCCCCGAGGAGGAAGCAGCGAGCGCCGCCGCCGCCATGCAGGGCGGCGATCCAAGTCCGACACGAAAACAGACACAAACACTGAGCGGCGCCCAGACCCGCCAGCGCACACACACACACACACACACACACACACACACACACACACTTTTCTCCAAATCTGCTTCAGAAGATCCTCATTTTCTCCAGCAGAGACGAACAGAACCGGCCTTTCTGGGTCTGAGGATTCATTTTAAATGAACTTAAACTTCCTTCAGTTTTTGTTCCATAAATATCTGGATTCTGAAAACTTCACTTTCAGATTTGAAGGTTTTAAGGTGAGCTGACGGTTCTGCTGGACCTTCATGAACCCATCATGGATCCGTCGGAACCGGACTCCAAACCAGAACAACTCATCTTCATCACAGAGGAAGAGCCACACAGACCCAAAACTAAAGACAGGAAGCAGCTTCTGCCGGACAGGAAGTTGACGGCGGACAGGAAGTTGACTACGGACAGGAAGTTGACTGAGGACAGGAAGTTGACTGCGAACAGGAAGCTGCCGGCGGACAGGAAGTTGACTGAGGACAGGAAGCTGCCGGCGGACAGGAAGTTGACTGCGAACAGGAAGCTGCCGGCGGACAGGAAGTTGACTGCGGACAGGAAGTTGACTGCGAACAGGAAGCTGCCGGCGGACAGGAAGTTGACTGCGAACAGGAAGCTGCCGGCGGACAGGAAGTTGACAGCGGACAGGAAGTTGACTGCGAACAGGAAGCTGCCGGCGGACAGGAAGTTAACTGCGGACAGGAAGTTGACTGCGAACAGGAAGCTGCCGGCGGACAGGAAGCTGACTGCGGACAGGAAGTTGACTGCGGACAGGAAGTTGACTGCGGACAGGAAGCTGCCGGCGGACAGGAAGCTGACTGCGGACAGGAAGTTGACTGCGGACAGGAAGTTGACTGCGGACAGGAAGCTGCCGGCGGACAGGAAGCTGACTGCGGACAGGAAGCTGCCGGCGGACAGGAAGCTGACTGCGGACAGGAAGTTGACTGCGGACAGGAAGCTGACTGCGGACAGACACAGCTCTTCCTGTGAGACGGACGGACGCAGTGAGAGCAGCAGCGGGCGGCGGCCTGCAGCAGAGAGCTGACAGCTTCCTCCGTCTCTGTGAGTCGATTATTTCCCTCTAAATGAGTCGCAGCAGCAACAGTAAGTAAAACTCAGGAACTCAGAGAGAATTAAAACCTGATATTATTGGTTTCCATGGTGGGAGGAAGACTTTCGCTGCAGCTCATTTACATAACTCACCGCCGCCCACGCCATCCATCAACTCGCTGCTCTGGCTCCTGCACAACAATTAATGCTGCAAACTATAATCTGGGACAGTTAGCGCTGGCCGCGCACAAAAGCTAAATTATACACACTCCTGGGTCGGGGTGTGTGTGTGTGTGTGTGTGTCACACAGACCCAGCTCAGCCAACGTTCATATAACACTGAAGTGAACCGACTAATTAACCAGGAAGAGAAATCAGATGATTTTTTCCTGCTCTGGTTTGACCTCTGACCCCAGGCTCTAAAACGGAGTTTTTCTTACTTAATTAAAGGCATCAGAACTGTAAAGTCCCACTTTTTGGGGTTCCTAAATGCATCGTTTAGTGACTGATGCTCTGATGGAGATTTGGGAATCATTTCCTCATTTTTCTGTTAAACTTCCTCCTGCAGCAGGTTTCTGTTCTTCTGCTCCATGTTTGTTACTTTTAAATAACTAAAGTTTATTCAGACTGAAGGGTTTTAAACATCTGAAAACTTAACAGCAATAATTTAGTTTATTTAGCCTGATATAGGAGGAAAATGGAGGCAGATTTTTCAGATCAGCCTGAATCTGTCAGAAATCTGGACATAAAGAGGAAACATTTAGAACCGAACCAAACTGAACCGAACCGAACCGAACTGAACAGAACCAAACTGAACCGAACTGAACCAAACTGAACTGAACCGAACTGAACCGAACTGAACTGAACCGAACCAAACTGAACCGAACCGAACCGAACCAAACTGAACCGAACCGAACCGAACTGAACCAAACTGAACCGAACCGAACTGAACAGAACCAAACTGAACCGAACTGAACCAAACTGAACTGAACCGAACTGAACCGAACTGAACCGAACTGAACTGAACCGAACTGAACCGAACCAAACTGAACCGAACCAAACTGAACCGAACCGAACTGAACAGAACCAAACTGAACAGAACTGAACCAAACTGAACTGAACCGAACTGAACCGAACTGAACCGAACCGAACTGAACCGAACTGAACCGAACCGAACTGAACCGAACTGAACCGAACCAAACTGAACCGAACCAAACTGAACTGAACCAAACTGAACCGAACTGAACTGAACTGAGCCGAACCAAACTGAACTGAACCAAACCGAACCGAACCAAACTGAACCGAACTGAACCAAACTGAACTGAACCAAACTGAACCGAACCAAACTGAACCGAACCAAACTGAACCGAACTGAACCGAACCAAACTGAACCGAACCAAACTGAACTGAACTGAACCGAACCAAACTGAACTGAACCAAACTGAACTGAACCAAACTGAACTGAACCAAACTGATCTGAACTGAACTGAACCGAACCAAACTGAACTGAACCAAACTGATCTGAACTGAACTGAACCGAACCAAACTGAACCGAACTGAACCGAACCAAACTGAACTGAACCAAACTGAACCAAACCAAACCAAACTGAACTGAACCAAACTGAACTGAGTAGAACCCACTGAACTACCAGCTGAGAAAGTTGTTTCTGAAATAAACGGCTCTTTGGGTCAGTCTGTTGCCGTGGAGATGGGAAACCAGAGCTGTGGGTCAGAGTTCGGCGGTAGGAGCATCTGGTGGGGTCAGAGGGCAGATCAGAGGTTCTGATCGGACCAGCCGAGACTCGCAGGCTGAAACTGACCCAAACAACCAGCCGAGCAGAACCAGAACCCGGTATAATGTTGGCTGATGGGCGCTGGGTCCAGTCCAATCCATCAGAACCATCAGAACCAGCTGGACATGATGAGTTCAGTCGGTCTCACTGGGATTCCAACAGCTGTTTCAGTTCTGCATCACAATGTGTGCTGCTGTGTGTGTGTGTGTGTGGGGGGGGGGGGGTGTATGTGTGTGTGTGTGTGTGTGCGTGACTCTAAATGTGTACGGGGCTGAATTAATGACAAAAAGATCCAAAAACTTCTTGAGACTAATTTAGCTCCATAAATTGGCCAATAAGCTGCTAAGCAAGCTCTGCTCTGATTGGTCGGAATCAGTCCGCGGGTCTGTAAGCGCCCTGAGCCAACGTGATTGGCTGCGTGGGAGGAAGTGAGGGGGAGGAGCCAATCAGATCGATCTCAGAACAGTGGAGAAAACAAAGGTTACCATGACAACAGCCGCCAACTGATTTCACAGCAGCTAATCCGTTCTGTCGCTGCGACTTTGGGAGGTTTGAGACCAGTCAACATACAAATACACACACGTGCACGCGCGCGAGCGCACACACACACACACCCCCACACACACACACACACACACACACACACACACACGCACACACACACACACACACACAGCAGGTGAAGCAGCAGATCGATGGTGATCAGCGGAGGAGAAATGAACTTTTAAAGTGACGTAAAGCTGCTGCTCTGACATGCTGTAGATCCAGTAGCTCTACACCGCAAACACACCGCCAGAGTGTGTGTGAAGAGTCTGCTATTGACCCAGCGCACACACACACACACACACATATACCTTCCTCCTCTCACACACACACACACACACCATCACTGCTGTCGATATGATCTGGGGAATTCACACCTAATTGTGTTTGACTGCAGGTCGCTACAGATCGATAACAGACACAAGTTTGTACACACACACACACACACCCACACACACACACACTACAGCCAACGGTCTGAAGCTGGTCAGAGTTCAGAGACTCGGTTTAAATCGTTTCCTCAGTCTAAGAACAATAATCTGTGAACAAGCTGCAACTTGTGATTATTTTAGTAATCGATTATTCTGATGATTAATCAGATGAAGAAATTTCAGATTGTTATGCAGATTTTTCAGTTATGGACTCAAACCGTTTCATACAGTTAGAAAACTGTAAGATGTTTGTATTTTTGTAAAGTTTTGTCTTGATTTCTGCTCTGAGTGCGATGTTCTTTCCACTGATGGTCTTTGTACTCCCGTTAACGATTAACTGATTAATTGACGATTATTTCAGAGTACGATCCTGAAACTGCACAGAAAATCAACTTCATCTTTCACAACCTCTGCGGTTTGCTGACTGGCCCAGTTGATGTTCAGAGAAATCCAGCTCAATGGGAGGAAACCCAGAGGCAAAACTGAAGGAGAATCAGTAATAATCAATAATTCATGTAACAAAAAATAACAAACTCAGGCAAAAGAAATGTTTCCAAATCAGTTTCTTTAATTATAAAACATGTTTGTTTTTCATTCAGTGGGAAGAAAATCCTGAAATTTTACTCCAGTAAGAGTAAAAATACTTCATAATAAAATTACTCAAGTAAAAATAAAAGTACCGCGCAGTAAAAGTACATTTTTTCTAAGAAGTTACTGAAGTTAATGTAACTAGTTACTACCCAGTTCTGCTCTGCTGACCTCGGAAACATCAACAGCCAGAAATCAGATCTAAAGGTGATAAAAGTCATTATTACGATCAATAATCATCCAGAATTGATCATTATTAATAATCTGGGATTATGATCAATAAGAGGCTGATAAAATCAGATGAACACTCTGATCAGTTTGTTTCTGATCAATATGATTTCATGTCTGTTTTCTCCACTGTTTGTTTCACAACAACATGAATAAATATCAGTAAATATGATTAAAGGCCAGAAGCTCCATCTGTGGCGCCGTGAAGGAAGAAACACAAAATAGTTTTTCATCATTTTTATCACAACAGGACCATAAAATATCCTCATAATTCGTTCTGTCACCGTAAACTTGGAAAAAGCTTCAACGCTGCAGCTGGAGAACAATTTAAAAATATAAAATAAATAAACTACAACAGTTAAAACGGACGGTAAAACCTCTGCTTCAGTTTAGACAGGAAAACAGGCTAAACATCCTGGATCAGTGTGACTTTAATCTGAGAACTCACAGTATCTCTGGACCCAGATCCTCTACAGAACCAAACAGTTACAGAAGCAAAAGAACATTCCTACAGAACCAGAACAAACCCAGTTCTAGGTCCCGTTCAGACCCGACTAATCACAGCCAGATTAACGACCTGCTGCTCTCTGCTGAACGTCGAGCCAGCAGCCGAGCCAGAACACAGACATGATGGACGGCGCCTCGGGTCGGCCGGCTGGACCGGGCCGGGCAACTGGACCGGGTCTGCCGCCTGGACCGGGTCTGCCGCCTGGACCGGGTCGGCCGGACGCCTGGACCGGGTCGGCCGCCTCACGCTAAAGCAACGAGAAGGAAGAGAACCTGCAGGGGAAAGTGACCGACGTTTCCAGGCTGATCAAACAGCTGCAGCTCAAACGATTCATTTCTCACGATTCCTCATTAAAAACATGAAAAATTTACAACTGAAATAATTAACCGGTTTAATCACGATTGTCGAAAACATAAACTGAATTAATCGGTTGTTGGAATAATTGTCATCCATTTTAGTAATCAATTAATCGTTAGCTGGAGATTTCAGCCACTAAAACTGAGAGAACGTCAGACCAGCAGCCAGCGGAGCCACTGAGGCGATTCATAAAATCCTGAAGGCCAAAAGCAAAACGCTGAACACCGAGGCAGTTAGCTTCATCGCTAAAGACGCTTTAATGAAAAAACAGAGTTTCAATAAAAGCAGGAAGTTTACACGTTTTCCCACTAACCGACGTTTTTCCTGTTTTCCCGTCTGAGCCGAACGATTCATATTTATATTTTGAAGGGCAAGTTTGTTTACAGAGACTTCATAATCCATTTTATTTATTTTGGATATGTAAAATGTCTTCAGGTCCAGAGTTCTTCAGAAATGAGTTTGTTGATCTTTGAGAGGCTGAACTTTATTATGACATGTTGATGATCAAAACGACAGATTACTGTCTGAGGTTTTCCCTCGACCCGGTGGATCTCTGAGAGTCGGTTCCCATCCTGGATCCAGAACCTTATTCTGAGATCCTCCTTCCTGTTTCCTCTTCAGATCCACCATCACGGTTTGACTCGCTCCAATATTTTCACTCAATCAAAATTCTGCATTCATCCAACTTCAATAAAGAAATGAAATGTTTTCTTTATTCAAAGTTTGATCAAGTTCCTGCACCAGCTGGAGTTCCTGTCATCAGACTGGTGGGAGAGAGAACTGGATTATTACAGCAGCTGGAGGAGAAGAAGAAGAAGAAAAAACAGGAGAAGAAGAAAAAACAGGAGAAGAAGAAAAGGTTCTGGTCAGGCTGCAAGAGGAAGATCTGACTCGGGGAAGAAATGAGGCCAAATGAGGCTGCAGATGGGTCATGTCCAGCAGAGCGTGCACACACACACACGCACACACACTCCCACACACGCCGACTGCAGGCAGTCAGCCATGGCCACCCAGAATGACAGAGAGACAAATGTGTCTCTGGGGAACAGAGCAACACGATCCGAACTCTGCAGAACCCGGAGCAGGAGAAGAAACCTCGGCGGAGAGACGGAGAGTTAAAACGGGACGGAGGAAGATCCTGAGAAACGCTGCTGAAGATCCCAGATTAAACAGATTAATTTAGCTGTTGGATTAACATCTAGAGAGAAAACGGGAAAATCCAGCAGAACTACAGGATGATCAAAAGAGCTTCCAGTCAGTCTCCAGTTCTCCCAGTCTGAAGCGGTTGGAAAACCCTGAAAATGTCTCTCTGGGTTGGGAAACCGTTCACACACAAGTCTGATTGAGTTCACATTTAACTAGTAGAACGAACCACTTTGGGAAAATAATTGGATTGGAGCAAAAAATCACAACTGAGCATCAAGACCTGCTGTGAGAACGTAGCTTTAAACTGGTTCCCTCCTGATAGTCCGGTAGACCCGGTTCTATTAGAACCAGAACCAGGTCCAGCTGCTGTGGTTCTGAGTCAAATCAACCTGTTCCCCTCCTGGCCTGTGGGGGCGCTGCACCAAGAACCACTGAAGGAAACGACACAAAAACCTCTGAAGACACTGAGAGCAACTTCCTTCTTCACCAGATGGAAACAAGATGGAGGCGTCAGATTTTAGTGTTGGAGGATTTCTCTTTAGTCTTTGGCTAAAGACCAGGAGCCATTTCTGCTGCTAGCGCTAGGCTAGCATGTTAGCTTTGGTTGTATTTACCCAGAATGCCCTGCGCTGTAGTCCACTTCCTGCTTTTGGAGCGGGCTCCGGTCCGCTTGGTGTTCACATTAAAACCAAACCAGAGTTCAGTTCAACTGAAACCAGGCCGAGGTTTGGAGGACCAGAGGTCAGAGGTCGGTTAGCGTTCACACCTCACCAACCGGTCCGGACTTTGACGAGGCAAACGGACCGGAGCCGGGTTAAAGCGGACTGAACAGAACTGGACAGAGTTGGTTTTGTCGTGTGAAATATCAGGAAATTAATTTCTAATGAAATGTTTGCACTTTTTTCTTTTATTTCTCTCCACAAACGTTTAAACACAGAGAGGCGAAAAGCCGAGTTTCAGCTGGATTTCTGTCTCAGATCCTCCAGCCTCTCATCATGTTCCCTCCTGAAGATTCAACCTGCTGCTCCTCTTCCTTCTCTTCCTCCTCTCTGCCTGGCTGGTTGTGTTTGTCTCTCTGAGCCGCAGGAGGCATCGCAGAAACCCGTGGATGAAGTTCAGAAAGAGCCAGAGAGATAAAGAGAGGAGCAGATAAGAGCTTTGCCATCAGGGATTATTGCTTTTCTCCCAGAGGCCGTATTGACCCGGCGCGGCGAGGAGCGCCGCTTCACACCAACATCTTCCTCGCTCTAAACGTTTACGCCGAGGAAACGATCAGACAAAAAGTCACAGCAGACACAGCGGCTGGCAGCCGGAGCATCTGATGTCTGAGCGCTAATTGGCGTCTTCCTCCTGTGAGATGAGGACGAGGGTCTCAGAGCGGCCATGACAGACGGCAGACAGGCGGGGAGGAAGAGCATCGATCCCAGAGGAGGAGGCCGGGGGTCAGCGGGCGCGACCCCGCCATGCAGGCCGGGACGGAGGAGGACGCATCGACCCTAACCTCCAGGAGGGGAAAACTTTCCACTTTGGAAAGAACAAGCGAAGGATGAAGACGAAGAGCAAAGAGCCGAGCGGAGATCGGGTCGGCCGAGGTTTACAGGAACCGGCTGACCTGCAGGGGGCGGAGCCAGAAACTACTGACACCGTTTTCACTACGCTGTGCTTTTACTGGAGTAATTTTATTATCAAGTATTTTTACTTTTACTGTAGTAAATTTCTGGATTTTCTTCCCACTGAAAGAAACTCAAAATTGTTTAAACCAGACAGACTCACCTGATAAAGTTTCAGAAGTTTTTCCACAGAAACTTTTCCTTTGGCCTGATTTTGTTTTTTGTTACTGGTACAAATTATTGTCATTTTTTCCTTAAAACACCAAAACGCCCCCTAACTTCATATTCTGGTCCGTCTGATGATGTAATTTTTAAACATTAAATGATTGATCATTTGATCAGGTTCTCAGCACATCAGCAGGCATTTTAACCAAATGCTTTTACCATTTTTGGACACTTTTTACTTTTACTTGAGTGACATTTCTGTGCTGAATTTTCTGCTCTTTAACTAACTTTGAAGAGTTTTAGCTTCCACTATACTAATTTTTCCAAATGAATGCTAAGCACTAATTTACTCGGTTGTTTTACAAACTTTCAGTTGAATAAAGTTTGACATCTGGTTGAAGTTTTGGTTATCAACTAAAATCACTTCTTCAAGTCGTTTATGTTCATGCTCTTATTTTGAAGTGGTGCAAGACTGTTTAATTCAGTTCTGTTTCCTGTTCTCCACCTGTGATGTTTGTTTGTTACCCAGAATGCATCAGTTCAGTTTAAAATCAATTTATTTCCTGCTTTCTGACCAAAGTCGAGTCAATAAAACAACCAAAGGAGAGAAACAACAACAAACCGGCAATGACCAGTCTGAGCCTGTTGGTGGCGCTACGCTAAGCTGTAGGATGTATGATGGAGATAGTCAGGATATCAAAATGGTTGACTGTAGCACGTTAGCATTAGCGCTGTTGGTGTAGTGCTACTAATGTGTATGATTAGTAGCACTAAGGGCTAGCGATGCTAACTTTCTAGCTAGCGGTACAGCTAGCTGGTTTTGCTAAATTAAAACAGATTAAAATGAAAAACTTCACATTCTGGTTTGCTTTGCTGTAGAAAAACAATCCAGATTGGCCTCCCAAACGGGCGTAGATCCACAGAACTAGATGGGTCTGATTCCGGTTTAGTGTTAAAAACTGAACCAGTTTAAAACCTCTGGATGAAAATAAACTCAATAAAAATGTTTCCTCTGTTCAGCAGCTTTCAGGAAGTCTTTATTCTGTCCGTGACTCGGTCCGGATCACAGCAGCCATTCTTCCTCCTCCTCTTCCTCAGCCCCACAGAAACATGACCTCAGTAAAAAGCCTCACTAATGCAAAGCTGTGTGTGTTTTCCACTTTCATTTTTCTCCTTTATGACTTTGCAGCGTTTTTACAGACCGATAACATTTTGCCACCTCCCATCCATCTCCTATCACTCACTTTTCCCATCACCCCTTCATCCCCACAGCCCTCCCTCCTCTTCCTCAGGCTCCTGGTGTAAATCACATCAGCGAGTGGAACGGCGCAGAAAAATCTCTGCTTTCTGGGGGAGGAGATTAGGAGTAAGCACAGCAACTGGATTTAAATAAAGATCACCTTCCCTGCAGTGCTCACTGCTAAACTGGGAGCAGGACAAGCTCTGTGTGGGTGTGGGGGTGGGTGTGTGGGTGTGTGGGGAGGGGGGGTGCATGTGTGTGACAGCAGTGAGATAGTGAGGGCAGAATGTGCATCGCAGTGATACCTGCATTAGAAAAGCAATCTGCATGAAACATCTCAACCGACACGTGGAATGAGATTTTTACATCCAGCAGAGTTCAGAGAACAAAGAGAGCAACGAGCAGGAGGGCAACTCTGCCAGCTGAAGGTCAGCAACACGTTGCAACACGCAGCAATACGAAGAAACACGCAGCAACCAGCAGAAACAAGCAGCACGGTTTCCCCCAGTGTATTATAAGCCTGACAGGCTGACAGGCTGCCAGGCTTTACTCCCCCCGCCAGGCAACACATTGTTTGTTTTTGGTTTTTATTTAATAAAAAAAATAATTGCTTAATTTTTTTAAAGCCAACTGCATGTTGCACTGAGCGTTTCACTGGCAGAGCAGAATTATTCCTGGAAGATGTGGACCAATCACATGGCGGCGTGTTAAATCTTTGACCTCCCAACCGGCTGTGAGGATCATGTTACTGTGGAGAATCCTTCATCCAGGTAGGAGTCCAGTTTAAAGCCGGTGTGTTAGCTCTGTGTGCAGCTTATTGTGAACCGATAATAAAACCTGCAGGCGCTTTGAGAACGCCGAGCCCCATATTTATTTTAATTTTATGTTTTTGATTTGTTGTTTTTAGGACTCGATATCTGAGGGTCTAAATATCGTTTCACTGACGATGTCGTCCCATAACACAGAATTATCCAGCAATATTTTTACATTTCCTGTCAACTTCACATCTTTTAATACAAAAACATGGTGGACCGCCAGGCTTAGCAAGGTTTCAACACGCAGCAACACGCAGCAACAGACAGCAACAAACAGCAACAGACAGCAACAGAAAGCAACATGCAGCAACAGAAAGCAACATGCAGCAACACGCAGCAACAGACAGCAACAGACAGCAACAGACAGCAACAAACAGCAACAGACAGCAACAGAAAGCAACATGCAGCAACACGCAGCAACAGACAGCAACAGACAGCAACAGACAGCAACAAACAGCAACAGACAGCAACAGAAAGCAACATGCAGCAACACGCAGCAACAGACAGCAACAGACAGCAACAAACAGCAACACGCAGCAACAGACAGCAACAAACAGCAACAGACAGCAACAAACAGCAACAGACAGCAACAGACAGCAACAAACAGCAACACGCAGCAACAGACAGCAACAAACAGCAACACGCAGCAACAGACAGCAACACGCAGCAACAAACAGCAACAGACAGCAACAGACAGCAACACGCAGCAACACGCAGCACTGCGCAGCCCCTTGCAGCGCCGCGGTGCTGAACCGGAGGATTCGTTTCTTTCGACGTTTCTTGGCCTCCTGACTGCAGAGCACAGACGCAGGATGTGACCGGAGTCAGACACGCGGATCCAACGGCAGAAATCAGACAAAGTCTTTTCCAGACAAACTTTCTACTCAGGAAACAAGCAGAGAACAAAGCTGAGCTAAAATCAGAGCACTTCCATGAATTATTAATGCGGCGCGTTGAGTTTAAGTGAATTACCGTCCAGAGCCCAGAATGAGTCACGGGCCTGTTTCTGGCAGATTGAATTCAGAACAACAAGACTTGTGGCGTGTTTTCTCCTGCACTCCTCCAGCAGCGACACTAATGCCTCCTCAGCCTGTTTGTCGCTGCTCTCTATTATTCACAGTTTGTCCTCCGTCTGCGTGGAATCCCTTCAGTGTGTAATCAGACAGGCGGCTCCCGCATTCATTCAGAGCTTGTTTGCATCCGAGCGGCCATTAATTCTCCTCCGCTTCCAGCTGCTTAAACAACGACAAGAGCCACTTCCTCCTCCTGCGATTCCTCACGGACTTTCACCAGCGTCCAAACGGCGACATCATGTCAGACGTTGGTTCAGATTCCAGCAACCAGCCTGATGACATCCAGCACTTACACCACGCCGTGCTGGGGCTCAGGCTCATCATTACTGCAGCAAACTGATTATTCTGTTCAATCAGTTATTCTGATAATTAATTATTCTGCCGATTAATTGAAGAGCCATTAGGTTTAAACTGCCAGGGTCAGAGTTGAAAGGTCGGCTGATGAACCATCTGGTCGACAGATGATCTGTTCTTCAGAAAGCCGCTCTGACCCAGAGAGGTGTTGCCGCCGGTTGGCTCCGGTCCAGACCTGGACCGGACCGGAGCCAACCGGGGCCGGACCTGGACCGGACCGGAGCCAACCGGGGCCGGACCTGGACCGGATCGGAGCCAACCGGGGCCGGACCTGGACTGGACCGGGGCCAACCGGGGCCGGACCTGGGGTTCTGCAGCTGCCATCAGAACCTGAGATGAGATTTATCTGAGCGCCGAATGAGAGGAACGACAAGGAAGAGACGGCCGGCGTGACGCGACGCCACAATGCACAAATTAAAACCCCACAGCTGAGGCAACGCAGGGGTAGGCGTGTGTGTGTGTCGGTGTGTGTGTAGGCGCGCGTGGGTGTGTTTGGGTGTGTGTGTGCGTGTGTGGGGGGGAGGGCGTGTGTGTGTGTGTATACATGTGTGTGAAAACAGGGCAATAAATATCCATCCTCCAGCTTCCAGCCAACTGTGATTCAGTCAGATGAGTGAGACGCGTCTCAGTGACGTCCTGCCCCCTCCTGGCTCACTGTGACCTTCCTCATCTTCCTCCTCCTCATTTTTGTCCTCCTTCTTCTCCTCTTCCTCCTCTCTCCATCCATCGCTCCTCATTTCGTCCCAAACGAGGAGAGAAGCTCCATGAGTCCAACATCCATCAGCAGCAGCAGTCTGAGCTGCGCTGGTGTCAGGATGACTGACGCCAGGAGACATTTTCCACCAGAGGGTAAAATATCACACACACACACCCACCCTCACACACACACACCCATCACCAGGATGAGTTTCAGTGAGTAACGGAGCTGATGCTCATCACAAAGCAAATGCAGGACAATACAGCCGACACGATTTATCTGCTCATACATGACGTCTGTGTGTGTGTGTGTTCTCTGTGTGCGTGTGTGTGTGTGTGTTCTCTGTGTGTGTGTGTGTGGGTGTGCGTGTGTGTGTGTGTTCTGTGTGTGTGCAGCTCGTTTCCCTCCAGTCAGCGTTAACCCGTCGATGTTCGGCCGTCGCTCAGTCTGGGTTCTCTTGCTGTTCTGGACGGAGAACAGAAGAACTAAATGATCCGGTTCTGAAACGTCTCAGACCCAAACAGGAGGAAACACACACTCTGTTCTTCCATTAATAATAATAACAATAATGTTTCCAATATTCATCTTATATAAAAATGCCTGGCCACAGATTATTCATTCTTCCTCAATAATGGAAAAATCTTGACTGACGTTAAAACGAGGAATGCCTCCTCACCATCACCCTAATCTTTAACTTCCTGCATTAATAAACAGTATTGTTACTGACAGTCAGAGCAAACAGGTTAGTGGAACTAAAACTTCACTTCAATCAACGGTCAGCTCTTCAACGTGTTCATTTTTATTCATTAATTAGATTTTAATGCAATTAATTGATTTTTTCTTTTACCTACCGAAGTTTCGGCCGGAACCTTTAAGTTCACATGTTTCTGGTACGCCAGTAAATCTGACGCACAGCTACATCCGCTAACAGCGACGCGTCTTCTCTGATCCCACTGAGGTTAACTTGTTTCTAAACGATCTGATTGGACGCTTGAGACTGTCGGCGAAGCTATGCTAGCCTAAAATAGCATCTCAATGCTAACCACGTAGCAGCTAACGCTAATGTCAGCGTCTAAAGAAGCTGAGCTTCCTGAAACTCTTTGCTCCAGTCTGATGGTTAAAGAACAGATTAAAAACTGTAAATATCTGATGTCTGTTTATTCAATAATTTAGCAACAAAAGGGAATTTTGAGTTGAAAATGTTGCTTATTTGTAGACAGTTTGATTAAAATGTGATTAATTCATCTAAATTTAACTCAATTAAACATTCGGTTTGAGTTCCTCCTCTAGTTTAAACAAAAATCTATAAGGAAGAATGATTTGGACTCAGTCGGTTCTGGTTCTGTCCTGGAGTCGTCTCCAAAACCAAAACAGCCAAAGAGCAAATGAGCTAAAGCTAACACACACCTGCGCTATAATATTCCATAAGTTATGCAGAACTGCATAATTTATTAAAAAGCAGCTGGAAAATTCTGAGCAGATTTAGTTTTTATGTTTAATGATTTCATAAAACCATCCAGAACCGCTCCAACATGCAGAGTTATGTAAGGAGCAACATTTAGGCCAACACTGGATCCGAAATGATGTGAATAAAATAGCAAAGAAATATTTTATGAAGAAGTTTTTTCATACTTCAAACAGATTTTTACATCTTTTTCTCTTGCATTTATTTCTTTTACTGTCTTAAATAGAAACAACAGAAAGTGAAAATTTCTTATTTGATAGAAAATCATGAGAATAATCGATAGATTACTAGATTAGAAAAGTAATCATCTGCAGCGGGCCTCCTAACGAGCTGCTGAGTCAATATGAGAAGGGCAGGTGTGTGTGGAAATGCTCCTGATTATCCTTTCTAACAGAGTGTGTGTGTGGGTGTGTGTGTGTGTGTGGGGGGTAAACAAGCGTAGCTTAGCCGTGAAGGCAGATGGACTGCGTTCTGGATAACTAACACACACATGGGCCTCGGAGGCAGAGGGAGCCGATGCATATGTGCAGTTTGTTTGTCTCTGGGTGTGCACGTGGGCGTGCACGTGAGAGTGCACGTGTGAGCATATGCAGACGCACGTGTCCAACAAATCCTGTGGAACAGCGCCGTGCATATGTGAGGGCGTGTGCAGCGCCGGGGGAGGACCGGGAGCGCAGAGGCGCAGGTGTCTCTGGAAATGCCATCTCTTTCATCGCTACCAGAGTGTGTGTGTGGGGGTGGGTGTGTGAGGTATGTGTGTGTGAAGTGTGTGTGTGTGAGGTATGTGAGGTGTGTGTGGCTGTCTGATGACAAATGACAACAAAATGAGGGAGGCAGAGGGACGGAGAGCCGAGTTGGCTCAGGCTGGACTAACAGCCAGAGACACGAGGAAGATGAGGAAGACCTGATCGGTGATGAAGAAACAATCATCATCATCATTGATCAACACAAAGCCGACATCAGGGTCAGACTGTAACCCAACGTGTTACAGAACCACCGTCTGATCATCCTATTCAAATCAGAATCAGGCTAACCACTATTTTCGTGATCGATTATCCTGACGATTAATCGATTATCCTGGTGGTTAATCGATTAATCACTCATAAAACATGGGGACATGAAGGAATGCTGCTATTGCATTTTACGCAATAAAATTATTTTTAAAAGGAATAATTTGATTATTTGCATCTTTTATTCTATTTCTAATATTGCATAAAAAGGCCTAAATGAAAAATCTGCAGTGAACGATTAATCATTTACAGCAAATATTCATCTGCAGCTAAAAATCCTCCCAACATCATGTGAACAGCTCCAGCCTTTCTGCTTCGTTTAACATCAATAATGATCAATAACTGGATAGGAAACGGTGTTTAGTGAGATTTTATTTTACAGAAGTTGAACCAGGAGAAGTTAAAACTTCCACTTAAGGAGTTGAACAGATTTACATACAAATAATGTTTTTTTATCTTAAATGAAAAATGTTTATATATCTTTTGTAGAGTTTTGGCTTCATTCCTGCAAATGGCCTTTTTAGAGTCTGGTTACTCCGGTTAATTAATAAATTACTGAATTAGTTGCCGATTATTTGAATAATCGATTAATCTGATTAATCGTTTCCGCTCCATCATAATGTGACTACCGCTGCCCAGAGGGTCAAACCAAACTCTGGGTGACCAGGCCTCACCTCCAGAAATCAGCTCCAAGCTTTCAGATTAAAACGATTCAAAGATGAAATCTTTAACATCCGAGGAGTTTCTGGCTGCGCTGAAGACCGAACTGACGTTGGAGCGAGAAATCCACCCAGCAGTGAGGAGCTGCTGGTCTCCTCTCATCATTCCCCGCAGTGAGAACTCGGACGGCGGCCGCTGTAATAATCCGGAGCGCGCCGCCTCCAGCAGGATGAAAGTGATTCTCTCGGAGGTTAAGTGGGGTCACACGGATCCGTCCTCTGATCCCACTCGGGTTCTGGACAGATGGAAACGCATTACCGTCGGCCGAGCCGCAGATGGAAGCAGGAGATTGAAGCGCAGCGGCAACGTTTCTCTCATGAGCTGAATTATCGCCTCATGCTTTAAAACGTTTCACTGAGGAGAAATACGATCCAAACTGCTGCTAAATAACAACCTCCATTAGTGCAGCATAATACTGGAAAAATCTTTAACGTGTTGCAAACTTTGCATGCTCACCACTCAGTTTCTAGTTTTCAAGATGGCCGCTGTTTTAAAGCCTTTTAAATCAGTTATTGTCATAAAATGTTCCTCATTTTCACGACTTGGATGAACTTTATGTCACATCTTCAACTTTATTCATCCTATTGATGCAACTTCAACTTAATGGGTAGCATTAGCGTCTGCTAATATTTTAATGCATTTAGCAGTTTGGGGTTAGTTTACGCAAATTTTTATGTGCTTAGCAGTTTAGCATTAGCTCCTGCTAATTTCTAATGCTTAGTGGTTTAGTGTCAGTTTCTGCTCATTTTTAATGTGTTTGGCAGCTCAGTGTTGGCTTCCTATACTTTTTAAAATGTGTTTAATGGTCTAGAAGTAGCTTTTGCAAAGTTTTTACTATGTTTAGCATTGTAACATTAGCTTCCTCTATTTTTTTATGTGTTTTTTGGTTTAGCATTAGCCTACTCTAATATTTTAATGTGCTTAGAGGTGTAGTTTTAGCACAGCTAAGGTTCTTGTTTAGCCAATTAGTGGTTAGTTAACATTTTGGAAAGCTGTGACCAAAACTGACAACAACTACTGCCAATGTTATTGCAAACATATATTCTCCATTACAACCACGACAGCCATTTTTGAAAATTATATATGATTTCAATGGATTTGTTGTAATATGACATTTTTTGCTGATTTCTTCTGGAACCTGACGTGTTTTCTGGATGCTGATCAGTTTGAGCCGTTTTCTGATTCCTCACAGAAACTGAGTTTTGTTGGTCATTTCAATCGTTTCACCTGATTTAGTTTGATCACCTGCAGCCAGAGCGGCTCATTTATTCCAGCCAGAACGGTCAGATCAACAGAAAGAGGAAAGGAACAGTGTTTGGTGTAAAACTCATCCTGCAGGATGTCCCAGAGGTTTTCTGAATGTCTCAGAGAAACGAGGTGCAGCCAGATAACCTGATTAAAAACGACACCAAGCAGCTGATGGATTCATGTTGGTCATTTTTAATTCATGACTCTGATCTGAAGACTGAAAGCTGTAATATGAGGGAGAAGGTCTGACGTCATGTAACATTTTGAAGTTCATCATCATTTCTGCTCTTTAAAACCTAAAAACCTGCAAAGGTCAGTGATTTTTGGTTGCTGTGGTAATTACTTCCTCAGGTTCTGGTTCTGGTTCTGACTTGCTATTTCTGAGCTGCTCTGGATCCTAAACTCAACCGTCTCAGTGAATTGTTGCTAAAGTGACTGAGATCAGCAGCAGAACCAACCTGGACCGGACCGACCAGAACAATCAGAGATTTAAACGTTTAACTGCTGAAGCAGAAGCAGAATAGTTTCTCTAGATAATAAAAAAATCTGATATTACCAACTAACTTTGTTTAAATCTCCATTATTCTCATTTTATTGGTGTTTTCAGGCTCTGATCCATGAACACTTTCACACGCATGTTGGCATTTTCATCTACATTAACGTTACAGACTGATCGGAGAGTGAATAACTGTTTATGAAAACAGATTGGTGTGTTTGATCAGAGATGAAGGAAACTTGATGACATCTGCAGCATGTTTGCTGTTTCTTTCTCTTTAAATATCAAATTCTTCTGTTTCCGTCTCTCCATCATGTCTGCTTTCATCCGTCTCTCTGACCTGCTTTTCTTCTCATCTCAGGTTTCCTGTTCTTTACCTTCCCTCATTCTCTCTCTCTTTGTGTTTGCGTCTGGAATCAGAGCTGCTTTTACAACTCATATTTTATACATTCGGTTGTTATGCAGAGAGACTAACAAACAGTGCAACCAGGAGGCAGCGCATGTATTCCTCCACCTCTCCATCACCCCCCCCTCATCCTATCATCCTCTCTTTTCTTCTTCCTTTCTGTAAAGATGGAGGGAGGCGGAGATGCTGAATAGAGAGTTCTTGGCGTCCCTCCAGCTCCCATTTTCAACAAGCGAGCGACGTTTTAATGGCCTCTGCCGGAGCGCTCACAGACCGATGTGGGAATGTTTCTGAATTTAGATTTTTGTCTGCGACTGTTTGTGTGTGTGTGCGCGCGTGCATGTGTGTGTGTGTGGTTGTCTGGCCAGCAAAATAAATTCATCAGATGCTGAGCTCAAAGGAACATGTTTGTCTTCCTCCTGGGAGAAAGTGAATGATTTAAAACGAAATGATGTGGAGAAGGAGGGGAGGAAGGTGGTGGAGCGAAGGAGTGAATGGAGCCGTCAGGGTGGAGGAGGAGGAGGAGGAGGAAGAGAAGGAGCAGGAGGAGCTCGCTTCGTTTTAAACATAACAGAAACAGATTGAAGGCATGCAGCGCGAGGAAGAGGATGAAGATGAAGAGACTTCCTGATGAGGACGAGACAGCAGACAGAGAGAGACTCCAGAAACATCTGATGGACCGCAGGAGGCCAGCACACACACACACACAGACACACACACACACATCGCCACGACACTTCAGAGAAATCTCAGAGCTTCTCCAGCAGATGTCACACTGATAACCCGACTCACCCTGTCACCTGGTCCCAACACACACACACACACACACAGTTTGTACTTCTACCCACAGTAAGACTTTATTGGCTAATACTCATTCTACTAACCACATTTATTCCTAACCCTATTTCACACTAGGGCTGAAATAATTAATCAGATTATTTGTATTAATTGTGATTAATTGATTACTTGATTAATCGTTAACTGGAAACTAAAATAAAGGCCATTTGCTGAAAGAACATCATCGGAGCAGCAATGAAGCCAAAAATGCACTAAAATATAAACATTTTGCATTTTAAAAAAACTGTTTATGGATCTGCTCTACTCAAAATTCCTCTGTGTCAGTTTCATCTGGTTCAGATTCTGTAAAAAAATATCGAGCACCTTTAACAATTCATTTATTAATTGGTTAATCCCAAATAAAATAATATATTGGCTTATAATGTATATATATAAGTCAAGAAGAAAGGACTGAGCTTTTCATGTTAGAATTTTTAGCTGTAGATTCATCGTTTGCTGAAACAATCCAACGTTCTCCAAAGTAATGCTACTGTTGCATTTCAGACAAAATGTTTGTTTTCTTATTTAAAACTGAAGTAAATTATTTGTTTCTTTCTTATTCATCTTAATTTATTCCCTTATCTGAAAAATTATGCAAAATGATTTTTTTTTCTGATTAATCATCAAAATAATCAATTAATCGAGTAGGGAAATAATTGTCAGTTGCAGCCCTGATTCACACTTCATCTCTAAACCTGACCTCTGACCCTACACAAGAGGCTCCATCGTATTCGAACCGGCTTTGGTCCCCATAAGGTCCATTGGTCCTCAGAAGGTTGGTGAATGTATCAGAAACATCCTCAATAAGACAGACAAACAAGTACAGACACACACACACACACACACACAAAGACTATGACTGTCTGTCTTCAGAAGGACTTTGCCTGAACTTCCAGTCATTTTGCATCCATTAGTATCTTAACAGCAGATCTGTCCGGGTTCTGGGCCCCATAAGGTCCAGCTGGTCCTCATAAAGTGAGAAATGCTGACAGACACACACACCAGAGCCAACAAGGAGAAAGTGAAGCAGAGCTGGAGGTCAGAAGGTCATGAGGCGGCGATGAGATCAGGAACGAGTTCTGGTAGAAGGCGGGGTAAAAGGGTGAGGGCAATAAGAGGAGGGGGGTAAATTACAGGGTAGGAGGGCAGAGGAAGCAAACCACAGAGATAATAGGAGAAATGCTGAAGGCAGCAGTAATTATGGAGGAAGAGACGGTGCTTTAATTAGACCAGGATGGAGAACATGACACACACACTAGACACACACACACACACCCCCACACGCACACACACACACACACACACACACGCCTATATGAAGCATTACATAATTCATTTCCTCCCAGTGTTTCTGCTGGTGGTTTTTCATAATGAGACTGAAGAACACGTGTGAGTTCATCTGCTCTTCATCACACTCCTCTTCCTCAGGCCCGCAGCGCTTTGCTCTTCTCTCTGATTTGATGACATCATCAGAGGATTTGAACCGGCAGCTTTTCGTTCTGAGGAAACGCGAAGCAGGAAGTACAGGCGGCAGGAAGCGATGAAGAGGAAGACGAGTTTCACACCCCGAGGCGACAGAGGAGGAAGTTCTGCTGCAAACTTTCCTGGAAGGACCTTCAGAACCATCAGAACCTTCAGAACCAGAAGCTTGATGATGTCAGACAGAAAAAGTTTAAGTCTGACGTTCAGTTGGAAGATTCTGCAGGATTCTGTTGAATGCTAAAGTGTGAGCGGATCACAGCGCCACCTACAGATGCAGTTCCTCTGGGTCAGCCCGTCCCAGATCAGACTTTACTGACCAGAATCAATTTTTTAATCGCGATCAGAACCCGGTCCAGTTGTGACCCAAACATCGTTCTGTCTGCCCTTCCTTCCTGACCCGTTCAGAACCGAGGTTCTGTTTGGATTAAAGCGGCAGCCCAAACGGCCGGAGCCAGAACTAGAACTCCTCTGTGTGTGTGATGATCACGCTTCAGCTGCTGGACGGTTCCTGGATGTTACTGACCGACCCGGAGACACTCAGAGCGTTTCAGACAAACAAACAACAAACAACAAAAACAATTACAGAGAGGAGTAAATAAGAAGCAACTCAACACACACACACACACCCCGAGACACACACACACACACACACAGAGACAGAGACACACACACACATAGAGAGAGACACACACACAGAGAGAGAGACACACACACATAGAGAGAGACACACACACACACAGAGAGACACACACACACACACGCAGCATGATTAGTTTGTTCTTCTGCTCCGCCCTGATTGGCTGCTTTGCATTCATTGCTTCTCAGCAGCAAACAGAGAAACACACCGATCTGTTACTACAGAACACACATCTGCTCTGTGTGTGTGTGTTAGTACGTGTGTGTTAGTACGTGTGTGTTAGTACGTGTGTGTTAGTGTGTGTGTGGGTGAGAAGTCCCAGCACAATTGCTCAGTTTAGTAGAGCATTACAGCTGATCAATAGCTGTGGTGCAGAGGGAAATGTTGGCGCTGCGGCTCCACATGCACTGAGTGTGTGTGTGCGTGTGTGTGTGTGTGTGAGGGTGTGTGTGTGTGAGGGTGTGTGTGTGTGTGTGAGGGGGTGTGTGTGTGTGTGTGTGTTCAGGTAATGATGTCAAATGAGGAACAGCTGGACCTTCATCATAATCACTCTCAGTGGAGTGATCTGATGACATCACTAGCCACTCTTCCTCTTCCTCACTATCAGAGCAGAAACAGCAGTGCAGCCAAGGGCTGCAGGACTGAAGAAGAGCTTCATTGTTTTAGATTAGGAGGAACATCAGTTGCAGATAAAACCGATCCAGACCCATTCAGAACAGAACCAGAACCCGACACTGGAAACCAAACCTCCGTTGGGTCCAAACCTCCGTTGGGTCCAAACACCAGACAACATTTCCAAACAAACTGAGCTGAATTATTAGAAAAGTTCTTGTTTCTCCTTCAGGTTTGAACTAAAACTTTCTTTTCTCGTCACATTAGAGGACGAGATGAAAAGTTTAGAAAATTTTGAGATTTCTGTAAAGTTTCAGGTTTGCGGTTCATTTCTCCACAATCCTAACAATATTATTCCATATTTATCATAAAACAGGAGGAACACAGAAATGTGTTAGCAGATTGAATCGCTGCGTCTGCAGCCAATCGGACCTCCTGTCATCAGAACCTCTGGGTTCTGTTAAACTGGCCGTCGGTTTCCTGTTGCCGACAGGTTCAGATGTTTCTCTGGAAGCTGCCGTTTCTCTCTGCTTGTCAGTAAATGCGATTAGAGGCGCAGCAGGAAGCGCTGCAGGAACAACCGTTTAACCGGCTCCAGTCTTTCATTTCGCTCATTTAATCACAACGTTTACAGAAACAATGAGCTCATCAGATCCGCCGCCTCAGACTCCAGCGCAGCGCTCCATGTTTCCAGTTTCACCCGCCGGACTTTCTGCCCTCAACGTCTCCGACGGTCACCGATTCAGCTTCCCCACTGGATCTTTGTAATGGCTCTAGTATTTCTCTAAAATGTTACCAGCAGGTCCTTCTGGACTGAACCAATATGGCCGACTGTTAGTTTTCTTTCACTCGTCTGGAATCAGGACATCTGTCTCCATAGCAACGCTGCGCGTCCTGAAGGTTCCCAACACGTCCCTCAACCAGAGGGGATGTTTCCCACCTGGATGGGTCTCCAGTAGCTGCCATGGAGGGTCATCCTGATTAGGGCTCAAACGATTAATCGTGATTAATCGATCCAAATAGATCAAGCAGAAACAGAAGAGGAAGAGCCGTCAGCCTTGAGGTTCTCCTTCATTCTGTTCAGGAGGAACCTCTACAAAATCAGACCAGAAATCCCAAAACATGAACCAATACTGAAGCAATCAAACAGATTAATTGTGATTAATCGAATACATAGTCCTCATCTAATTTAATAATGATTAATCGCTAACTGGAGTAAACAGACTCAAAAAAGGTAATTTGCTTAAACAACACAGTCAGAGAAGTAATGAAACCAAAACTGTACAAAAGTACAAACATTATGAATTTAAGATAAATAAAAACTTCTCTGTTCACCAGAACTCTCACAGTGACAGTTTTATCTTCACATTCTGTCAAAGTCTCCCACTAAGCATCAGTTTATTAATTAATAAATCTGAATGTTATCCCTATAATGTGTTTTAGCTGCAGATGAATCCTTCGCTCTAAACAAACATTCATCCCAAACTTCTGCCAACAAATCAATCCAAACATTTTACAATAATCAATATGGTCGGACTTAATATCCACAGGCAAAAACATTTTCAACATGTAACCGGGTGGATTATTAGTTTAAATTGTGCTTACATAGAATGGTTGTAAATTCCCATAGAAGGCGGGTCTTTGAAGGTATCATGCCCCGTGTCCCCGCCTCCACTTTCATGTGGCAGTGGTGTTGGGCTCGTTAGCATATATAGGTACCAGGTGTGCCAGCCAAAGACAGGAGTCGGGTCCATTGTGGCAGCAGTTTGATCCGTTGGCTGGCGCCGTGCTCGATGAGCTGCTACACCAGGGTTTGCACATTGTGGTAAATGGATTTTTGTCGCCTTTGTCTGGTTCTGGGTAATGTTGGGTTGCTTTTTATAACGTTGACACTGACCTTTTTAACTGCTTTTTAGGATTCATTTTAGTGGCTGTTTCACTGTAAGCATTTGAAAGTAGCTGTTGGGAGGCCGATTAAGGTACTACTTTTTCATCTTACCTTATATCGCTGTATTATTGTCAGCAGATACCTTATTGTCATTTTGGTATTGCAGGAGGCTGACATTGCATATTATGCTCTCACCAAGGCGCGATTTTTCTCGGTGTTTCAGTTAAGTGGCTAACTAGATTATCCTCTAGAGCTGGAGGTGTAGCAAAGCACCACAGAACCAAAACCAGAGGTTATATTCCTTCTTTTAATGAATTAGCTAATGGGAGGTTTATTCTTTTCTTTTGTGTAATATTATTTTGTGTGATTAATTTGGGTTCTATTAGTTTGGTTTGCAGTGTTTTGTTTGTCTTAGATTGCTCTCTGCAATCTAAGATTCTGGTATTTAAAATCATACCAGAATCACAGCGACACGTTTAAAAAGACAAAAACAAAAACCAGCTCATTTCACGAAGCCAAAACCCTGAAACCAGTCCCACCTTTCTGCTCAGAATCCACGTCAGAGGAAATATTTCCACTCAGGTCGGTAATCCATTCATCATTTTCAACTTTTCTGTCTCTTTGGAAACCGTGTGGAAAAACTCCGGGCTTCCCGCTTCCGCTTCTTCTGCGTTTTATTGGCGGCTGGGAAACCAACGTAAGGTGCATCTACCGCCACCTACCGGACTGAAGTGTATCTAAACTCCCTCTGATTCTATTGGCTATTGGCTGATTCTATTGGTCACCCAAATCGACCAATGAGCTGCAGAGAAAATGTCCCGCACTGTTTGACACAGGAGAGGACTTCTGAGCTGCACTTTGACTCTCTTGTTTCAAAAAGCATCATTATTAGTTATAATGAACATTTACAGCAAGAAATCGGTTGGTGGAAAAAAGTCAAGAAAAAAAAGATATTTAGAATTGCAATAAATAGATATTTGGAATATTCATATGGACTTTCATCAAAAAAAAACTTTTCCAAAATGTCTGTTATTTATTTTAGGGATGAAATTTAATAAATGCTCAGAGTCTGTCCTGTAAATTGCTGGAGGTTCTGGATTGCAACTGCATACTGTCAAAGGGAAATTCACAACATAAAATGTATTTCATCAGAAAAAAATATTTTTTTTCCATTTTGTTACAGAGAGCCATATTTATTTGTCTCACTCAGTAATCAGAGTAGACGTCCAGAGTGTTCTCTGGAGTGTTTCTCTATTTTGAAACCAGAACCGTTCACCTTTGCTGAATTGGTTTTTCAGTACAATCAGGATCAGCAGAAGGTTTTCCTTCAGTCTGGACTCAGCAGCATCAATGTCGAATTTTTACCACTTTCATGAACATCTGCAGAACCAGAGTTTATCTGAGGACGTCAGCAAGCTCCATCAGCAACAGAGTTTACACACCTCAAAGCCTTCCCAGTGCTCCCAGTCTGATGCCCAGTAAAGCTGCAGCAACAAAAGCCTGACCAGCTGAACGGTGGAGGAGTTTCTGTCAACGCCATAGAAACAACGTGGGATGCCTGGACACTTAGTCACTGTGCTGAGCCACACACACACACACACACACACACCTCAAAGCTGTTCACACTGCTGAGACACACACACAACGACTCACATGGCGACCAGCGTGACACACACACTGCAAAGCAACGATCAGCCTCATCAAACCCGACCTGAGCCAATCAGAAGTTCCACCTGAGCAGGTAACTGCTCCACTTCTTCACCATCACATTCCTCATCTTCATCTCCTAAAAACAGGAAGTCTGACCTGACCTCTGTGACCCGAAGCGACCCGCTGACCTTCAGAGTCGGTCTGAGAAAACGCAGCAGCACAAAACTAAATCTGCAGAAGAGAAATCATTTTTGATTCCAGAACAAACTGCTGCTGATTCTTTAACCATCAGTCAAAAACCAGCCTGAAAGAAACGAACCAAAGGAACTGAGATCATGATTTAATGAGACACAAACCGTTTATCTATCGGCCCTTGAAGGAAGAAACGAATCTGGAAAGATCGCAGATCCTTTCTCCAGTTTCCTCCTTTAGGTCCCGCCCACCCATTCTCTGACCCCGCCCACATCCCATATGACTCCGCCCACCCATCCTCTGACCCCGCCCATCCCCCTCTGGCCCCGCCTACCTTCGCAGCTGCTGTGGCCCTCCTCGTAGCCGGCGCTGCAGCTGCACTTCCCAATGGGCACCAGCCACTCCCCCTCGGCGCTGCAATGCATCCTGGGAGGGCTGTCGCTGTCCACCTCCGAGTTGTTGACGCAGCCGCCGCGGACCTCCACCAGCGTGGCGAAGGCGGCCTCGGCCACCGTGTCGGGGAACACAGCCAGGTTCTGCACGGTGGCCAGGCAGCGCTTGTAGTACACGCGGACGGCCACCAGGGCGACGCACGCGCCCACGTCCTGGAAGGCCAGGTGGAAGCCCTTCCGGTTGAGGTGTCCGATCTCCCGCACCTCCGTGTTGAGCTTCATCTTCCTTTCCCCCAGGTCTCCCTGCGTGAAGCTCTCGTCGGCGGCGATGGTGTCTATCTTGGAGTAGCGGTCCTCCCGGGTCACGGCGCCCAGGTCCCGGTCCGACTCCACGTACAGCAGGTTGAACGTCTCCTTGCAGGTACCGGCCACGCCGGGGATGCTGTTGCAGTCGCGCAGCGTGAACTGCAGCTCCACGAAGATGCGCTGTCCGCCGCGGCGTGCCACCCAGCCCGTCTGCAGCCAGTTGTTCTGCTGCGTGGGCTCCATCACGTTACACACCTGGTAGGTCCGGATCGGCTTGTACTTCTCATCCACGCCGCTGATCTCCTCCCACTGGCAGGAAGACACGAGCAGCAGCCACGTTAGCACAGCCTGACCTGTTTCATCATCATCCTCATCCTCATCATCATCATCCTCATCATCATCCTCATCCTCATCATCATCCTCATAACGGAAAGCCGTCTGCAAAGTTACAATAAAAAAGTAACACCAGAAATTTCTTATGCAGTGGCATTTTTCATCATGTTATTTCTACATTTATAAATGTCACAGTTCCAAACTCAATATTTCATTTTCTAATTAAGCTACATATTTAGGTTGCTAACGAAACATTAGCTCATAACAAACAGGCTAAAAACAACAAATTATTGTCATTAATCTTTAACTCTGTAACTGTAACAGCTCCCTACAGAAGATGTGTGACAGTCTCATCATCCTCATCATCCTCTTCATCCTCATCATCATCCTCAGCGCTGAGTCACTGTCAGCTGCTAAGTTTCATCCTGCTGAAACGTTTGTGAGGATTTTAAAACCTCCAAACAGAGAAAGTGTCGGCTGACGCAGAAACAGTCAGAATCTAAATTTGCTCCCAGCTTTGACTCACACTGATCTGTAGAAGCTTTTCTTTGTTTGTGAGTCACTGAGGCTGATCTGGGATCTGATCCATCTGATCCATCTGATCCATCTGATCCTCACTCCAACAACACGACTTGATTTAATGAACACGTAAAACCTCAGAGCACAGTCCATGTTTTTATGATTTTCAGCCATTTTCAAGCAAAGTCCATCATAAAACTCCTAAAAATGTAGAAATATTAAACATAACTGAGTTCTTTTTGTTTCTGTAAACATCAATAAGTTCATGAAACAGTTTGGGGAATTTGTGCCAGGACTTTTACTCGCTCCATCTGCTCCTGTTGGAGAAACAGAAAAACTGTGGCGTTCAGGAAAAATCTGAAAATCTAAAATCATCTGAGGGATTAGATCTGTTCTGCGTGTGAAGCAGCAGGACGCTGAAATGGGTCCGTTCTGCCGAGCTCGGCCCGGTTCATTTGGATTCAACAGCAATAAAATCTTTTTATGAAGCTTCCAGCAGCGCAGAGCGTTGATGAGGAAAACCCGAAACATCAGAACAAAAATGTTCCATCGAAACCTGATCCGAGTCAGAAACAGAACAATCACTGCATGTGGATCTGTGGCCCAAACCGACGCCGCTGCCATGAGACCTGATCAGGTTCTGGTTCTGGTTCCATGTGGTTCAGAACCGTCCGGCAGCAAACGCCAGCTGGGACGCTGTTGGCACAAACAGCTGCTGCTCATTTATTACACAGAGACACTGTGTGTGTGTGGGGTGTGTGTGTGTGAGTGCTGGGTCAGGTGTGTGTGTGTGTGGGGGTGTGGGTGTGTGTGTGTGTGTGTGTCGGGGTGTGTTTGTGAGTGTGAGTGTGTGTGTGTGACAAACGGCTCTGGCAGAGAGCCATTCTCTTAAAAAGCCCATTTGTCTTCCAGCCATAACTTATCACAAACGATATCGATCGACACGGAGGAGAGCATTTATCTGCTGCTGTTGCCGCGCGCCGCCGGACCCGCCGGGCCGCAGCCGGACCCGCCGCGCGCTGCCCGACCCGCCTGGATCACAGCCGCTGATTAATGGAGACGATAAACTCTCAGCTGCAAAGAGAGAAACGGTAAAATAGCCAAAACAAGCCGACTTACTCCGTTTGGGGGGAAGGAGGTCCAGCCGAGTTCTGCCTGCGTCTCCTTGGAGTTCAGCAGCACAACTGGAGCAACAGAAAGAACAAGGAGAAGGTCAGAGGTCAGCAAACAGGAAGGAGGCGTGTCTTAATCTGTAGCAGGTCAGAATAACCAGCTGGAGGAGAACTAAACGGGTCAGAGCGACCGGTTCCTCTGGACTGAGAACGGATCAGAACCTGGAGGAGAAACAAAAACAAGTCTTCACCTTCAGAACCACGGACAGAACCATGACGACCGTTTCAGAACCACGGACAGAGCCATGACGACCGTTTCAGAACCACGGACAGAACCATGACGACCGTTTCAGAACCACGGACAGAACCATGACGACTGTTTCAGAACCGTTTCAGAACCACGGACAGCGATACAGCCCGTTCTAACTGTGTGAGGCACAGAGTTCCATCGGAACCAATTCAGAACCGTTTCAGAACCGTTTCAGAACCATGGACAGAGAAACAGGATTGGAACAAAACACTGAAGCAGTTTCAGAGCGTAGAAAAGATTCATGAACAAACATCTGGACTGAGAGACCCAGAACCAGCTGAACCTGGCTTCAGAACCACAGAAACGGGTCAAAGCTGCTGACCATACCAGAACCTTTCAGAACCAGCAAACAGAATCTTTCCAAAGCAAGAGATTGTTTTATTTACAGAGTAAAGATTCCAGCAACAATGAGAGTTTCTCAGGTTTTCAAACATCAATAATTGGAATTTATTGTCAGAATGAATAAAACTTTTATCATGAATGACGGTAAAAATAAACGATGTGATAAATGTCTGTTAGAATCCGCAGCGTGAAACATGAAGCCCAGAAGAATGAGAAAACATTTAACGTGTTGGAAGGAAAACAGTTTACAGTCAGGTGGATTGTTCCTTTACCTGTGAACACGAAGAAAACCTGATTTATAAACTCTTCAGGCAGAGTGTGTGTGTGTGTGTGGGTGGGTGTGTGTGTGGGTGTGTGTGTGTGTGTGATATTTTAACATCGATGAAGTGAGTCCAGCCTGGTTAGTGACGTCATGAGAAACAGCTTCACATGTTTTTCTGGTTGTTTGCAGGACGAACTGAAACCTGAGAGCCTCGTTTTTACCTCAAACTATCTCAACGTCACGGTTCTGGTTCGGTCGGGAATCTGGAGGATCAGAAACGTAAAGGAAAATCCTCAGAGGTTCAGCTGGAGCCACTCAGCCCAAACTGATGAAGAATCAACATCTGGTCATCACTGCAGTCACACACACACACACACGCATACCCACACACACACACACCGACACACACACACACACACACACACACACCCACACACACACACACACACACACAGACTGACTGACTGATCCAACAATCTGAGCTGAAACATCCAGAACATCATTAGAACTGGGTCTTAAAGGGCCGGTACCATCTGTTTTCCAGGCACATGGTAAAGTAACTATGTTAAATTCATTTGTTATAAAAATGCTCCAAATAAAAAATGCGACTCAAGAAATTTTACTTCCTGATTTAACTCCTTGAAATTGGGCCTCTGTCTCTTTAAGAAGCTCCTGCTCTGTCTGAAGCTCCGCCTCCAGGAAGTCGTCCCAACATGGCTCCTCTATTAACCCTTTAACGTTTCTACCAGCGATGCTCTGAGCAGCAGCTCCTATAATGAGCTCAGCAGCTGTTTGCTAATTGCTGCTGGCTAGTCTGAAGGAGCTGAGTGGGGGAGGAGCTAAGCCTCATGGGCGGGCTAGGTCCACCCAGGTGTTTTGCAGCTGAATGGTTGCCATGGAGAATAAAGGATTTCTGAAACACTGCAGGTTAAAACGTGACACTGGCCCTTTAAATCTGCTCCACTTCCTGCTGTTATTAAAGCCTCCAGTCCGAGTCAGGAGCCGAAGTCACAACCACTCTGACACAAATCTGAGATGATGCAGCGGAGAGAGGTCAGAGGTCAAAATAAACCTGGCAACGCAGCCGGAGAACGGCTCCAGTTCTGATGCGGGTCAGTGGGCCGAGGCCAGAGCCAGGAGGAACGCCACCCGGCGGATAACAGGAAGGAGGAGGAAGAGAAGAGAGAGGGACGATCAGCAGAAACACGGAGAGACAACAGGAGGAAAGGATGAGACGGAGGAGAAGAAGAAAGGATGAGACGGAGGAGAAGAAGAAAGGATGAGACAGAGGAGAAGAAGAAAGGATGAGACAGAGGAGAAGAAGAAAGGATGAGACGGAGGAGAAGAAGAAAGGATGAGACGGAGGAACAAACATGACTCCAGAGGATCAGAGGAAACTCAGTCGGCTGAAATCAGGTTCTGTTTAAACTCTATTGGATCTGCAGGGGAGAAACAGGTGGGGGAGGGGCAGCTCTCCTTTCTCCTCCTCCTCTTTACACAGATCATCCACTTAATGAGCTCTCATCATCATCATCATCATCATCATCATCATCATCTCAAAGCTTTTCACTCATAATTTCCTTCATTACAGAAACAAAGCAGCCAAAGAATCCGATGGCCAGCTGGGGGCGCTGCAGGCTGCCCTACCGCTGGACCACACTGGTTTTACTGGTTTATATGGTTTTACTGGTTTATCTGAACTGGTTGAAACTTCCTGTGAGTTTGGTTGATTTAATAAAAATCAGAAACATTTTCCCTGATGTTTTTCATCAGATGAAACTCGTCATTTACACTCCCGATTTCCCTCGCCCTTATGGTAACCATGGTAACCACCGTAACCTGTCACTTCCTGTCGCACCAACAAGGCTGGTTTTAAATGTAAAAATGCAGAAAACCAAAGCAGCGGCTCTCATCAGGAACTTTGAAATACTAGCATTTTAAATAATAAAGATATTTCTTCTGACTTCTGCAGACTCTGGAATCAGAGACAGAAGAAAATTCAAGGTCACCTTCAGAGAAAACTTTGTACTTTGGGTTGGAAATGAGACCTTCAAGAAGGTTTTGATGTGGCAAAAAGCATTAAAGCAGGAGGAAGTCCTTCAAACGGAGTGTGTGAGGATGGGAGCGGCTCAGAAAGCTTTTCACCTGTTTTCTTCTCCGTTTGATGTGGCTGATTTTATTTAGAGTGGATCCGCCGTCGCTGTCCAGGTAACATGTTCACCGTCCTCAGGAGCTTCAGCAGGTCAGAGAAGTGAAGTCTGGCCTCAGCTTCTCCTTTCTACTGGTTTCACTCTGGAGGTTTAAAGGTTTGAGCCGCCATGGAGGCTGAGCGGACTGGAACAATTAATCGGATTAATCGATCCAGACAGATACATCAGAAACACACAGAGTCTGAACCATCTGCCCTGAGGTTCTCCGTCACTAACGACCTCAGATTCGCTGCTTAAGGTCCACTGTGTGGCGTTCAGGTACAGCCTTCTAAAAAAATCAAATCAAAAACTCAGAAAACATAAACAATGTAGGGCTGGAACGATTAATCGATCATTTAAGTAATCGTCTGCTAATTTAATAATCGATTAATCATTAACTGGAGTATATGGCAATTTGCTGACAGAACAAAGCACAGTAATGAGTCCAAAACTGAACAAAAACCTTCATATTTTACATTTAAGATGATAAAACGTCTCTGTATGTAAATCTGTTCCACATGAAACTCAGTTTCTGCTGTCCAACAATTAATCAGTTCATAGGAAAATGAATCCCTGATCATCTGCATTAATGACTAAAAATAGATGAATGCTGTGGAAACACAACCTTCTGACACACACACACACACACACACACACACCCACACCCCCACACACACACACGACAGCAGAAGAAACATGAACATGAATCAGACATGAAACTTTCAGTTTCTCCATCTTTTTCTTCCTGAACTAATGATTGTTTTATTTCATAAATCATCATAAATTATTCAAAAATATTTGCTCTATTTATTAAAAATCAACATTTATTCCAGTTCTCCTCCCGTCAGGCTCAGTTTTCCTGGTTTTCCCGACCGCAGCAGAATGTGAATGACCAGCTGTGAAGACGAGTGAAGAAAGGATTCATTCAGCCAATCAGAGAGAAGAAGACAAACTGACGATTAATAGAGCATTGTAGCATTTTAATCGATTATTCTGATGATTAATCGATTATTCTGGTGATTAATCGGTAAATTGTCACATTCTGCTGATTTTTTAAATTTTATTTAACCACTTAAGTGTTTTTAAACAATAGAAATACATCAAAATGCTAGTAAACAATAATCTAATTCCCTTTTAGATAAGAAAATAAACATTTAATTTCCTAAAAGTCAATAAGAGCTAAAGTCCTTCTAAGATGTGAAACACTCAAACTTTCAGCTGAACATTAACAGCGTGTCGGTCTGATCTGGGGATTAACTTATGAATTAGCTGATTAATGACTGGACAGAAGAAGGTGATTAATTGGAGATTTGTTCAGAACAGATGAAGCTAAAACGGTCCAGTGAGTTTTGGAAAGAACAGATTTATTTTTCGTCTTAAAGGTCAAATATTTCTATTTCTCTACAGTTCTGGCTTATTTCTGCTCAGCAAATGTCCTTTTTAAGATTCTGTTAATGATTTACATTTATTTCAATAATTGATTAATCGCGATTAATCGTTTTAGCATCCACATTTTCTCCTTGTTATGCAACCCTGAGCCCATCTGTTAGCGTGTAGCTGGCTAGTTAAAGGTGAGAGGAGCCGCTACCGACAGGCTGAGGCTAATCAGTGGAAGGTTAGCATGTGTGCAGCTCAGTGAGGCGGAGCCTAACGGGTTTACATAAGGAGGCGGAGCGGAGCTCATCCCGACCGCTGCAGGAATCTGACCAGCTTTCCAGCTGATACTGACTGAAAACAGAAACTTCCCAGCTCCGGTTCCGCAGCGTTCCGGGTCCACAGCTGTCAGAACAGGCGTGTGAACCTGGAGAACATGCGCCGCTGCTTGCATTATTCAGGCTGGTTAGCGCCGCTGCAGCTGCAGCGTGACTCTGCTGGATCCGGCCCACGTGTCGGCCGCTAATATCCCAGGAAGCTCCGGCTGGAGTTCTGGGAAAATCTTCCATCAGGCTTTCCGAGTAGTTTTAAATAATACAGGTGTGTATCTGTGCCACACACACAGGGAAACACACACACACACCTCTGACCGCACAACACAGGAAAAGTTTCCTTCATCACTCACTTCTCCATCTGTCCGTCCCCCCTCTACCTGACCTACCCCCCCCCCCCCCCCCCCCCTGCCCCCTCCACTGGGACAGAGGGGGGGAGGGGGGCAGTTACATAAGCTCTGAGGTTTTCTGCTGACTTTCTTTTCCCTTTGGTTCAATTTGAGAACCACTTTAGATGAAATTAGGTCGTCTTCCCCCCACAACGCTTTCCTTTCTGGAGGAACGAGAAACTCCTGCAGCGCTGCAGGTCTGACAGCAACACACACACACACACACACACACATTCCCCCCCCCCCCCCCACACACACACACACGTGTGGGTTTTATTCTTCCCATGAATTTATTTCAATAATTGATTAATCGTTTAATTTCCAACCTAAACCCTCAGTACACGCTAACTGGTCTTCTTCTCTGGTTTCTCCTCTAGAAGTCTAGTTAGTGAAGCGCTGACTGAGCCGACCAATCAGAACCACACACTTCCTGCTGGACCAATCACATCGCCTCAGGACTTTCACACATTCATTTTGATTAATTAATTGCAGATTGTAATAAAATTATTCAGTTTTTTTAACAAATAAAGGTTCCAGTCGGTGTTTATGGTACAGCCGTAAATCTGAAACTCAGCAAAGTTTTCCGTTTTAACTTTGTTAGTTTTATCTGCTTCCTGGTGACATCATCATTTCACGTCTAAAACAATAAAGGTTTCCTCTCAATAATTCCTTCCTGCATAATAATCCACCAAACGTCTGATATCTTCTCAGGAAAACAATCAATAAACCAATAAATCAATAAATCACACGATGAATTAAAACATCCTCAATCATTTCTAGCTGCACGTTTGTTTTTTCTGATTCTACCAAAACAAGGCGACACTTTTCCACCGTTCAGTCGAACCTGAAACACGACACACAAAGCGACTTTGGACTCAAGCTGAATGGTGAACTTTGACCTCTGGAGCCGGTGGGATGAAACAGCAGCTGAACGTGACAAACTGCTGCAGGTCTAGATGCTAAGAGAGCTAGCTTCATCGCTAACGAGCCGCCGTTAGCTTCACCGCTAACGAGCCGCCGTTAGCTTCACCGCTAACGAGGTGGTATTTTTATACTACTAGCTAACAATGGGTTTAAAACAACATCACATTAATTTGTGTCCGTCTGGCAGCAGCAAGTTCGGCTCTCTGCGGCTCTGATATCTGGATAAATATCAGCTGCTTTCTTCTCTTTCCACAGAGAAACGTTTTAGGAATCCCAGACGGCCTGAGAATGTGAAACCAGCCGAACCTTCATGTTTACCAGCTTCTCTCTCAACATGAAGATTTACTGATTTGCTGCTTCGCCTTCACTGATGGATCCTCAGTTTCAGGTCTGCGTCGATCTTAACCTTGATGATGAAACGTTAGCTTAGCTTCAGGGAGGATCCAACAGAATCACTCTGACTCCAAAAATACAGAAATAAAGATAAAACTAAAGTTTGTATAAAATCTGCTGAAAAGCTAAAAATCCTGAAGAATCACAGAAAACATTTGATGTGATGGGAATCCTTCAGGAGCCGTTAGCTTAGCATTAGCAAGGTGGGGTCTGGGTTGGGTATTTAAACTCCCCCCACCTCATCCGATGGCGGGACGGTTGAAACTGGGGAGTCAAAGGTCATGAACGGCCGCCGCACGCCGTCCTCTGGTCGTACCCGAGGAAATCAGAGACCTGTCCATATTGATGTGTCACCATGAGTCTTAAAGCTGCATAGAAATCAAAAAAGACTAAAAACTTCTAAACTGACTAAACCTTTTTTCTAAACAGCAAAATCAAGGTAACAGTGCAAACCCCCAGAATTTACAAGATCCAAACCAGGAAATAATAAATCAACTTTAGGGTCAGAGTTAGACCTAACCCTGACCCAATATCAGATGAGGAAGATGGATGTTTTTATGTCTCCTCCATCCGATCGGTGCAGCTGCAGCTTTTCTTTATTCCCTCTGATATTTTCCTCACAGCTGCAGGCTGTGGATGACCTGCCATCGACTTTCAGCTCGATGGGGGTTAAAACAGAAAGGTCGCCTGTCTCGACCTCGTCGACACCTTGTATTGAGCAGCCGCTGCGCCCCACGCTGCGCGCAAAGGTCGAGTCCTGGGGGGTCGGCACTATCGAGTGAGGAGGAAACAATCGGAGCGCCTTCCTCCAACCGGCCCGGCTGCTTCCTGCTCCGCGGAATAACAGAGGAAACAGACGGCTGCTGCGCCAGGCAGAAACCGGAAAGAAACCAGGAAGAAACCGGGAAGAAGCTGGGTAGAAACCGGGAAGAAGCTGGGTAGAAACCGGGAAGAAACCAGGAAGAAACTGGGAAGAAACCGGGAAGAAACCAGGAAGAAACTGGGAAGAAACCGTGTAGAAACCAGAGGGAAACCAGGAAGAAACAAGGAAGAAAACTAAGAAGAAACCAGACATAAAGCAGGAAGAAAACTAGGAAGAAAACATCCACAATTCTCATTTATCAGAATCGATAATCCATTGTTTGTGGATAAAACAAAATAAAAAACAAGCAGGAGATTTTTTTTCTGCGACTCAAAACTGAGTGAGACTCAAAATCCTCCATTTTCCAGATTCCACCAGCAGATAAACAACAGGATCTGTGTTTCTTTCATAAAGCGCAGGTGTGTGTGTGGGGGGTGGGCGCACGTGTGTGTAGGCGTGTGTGTGTGTGTGTGTGGGTGTGGGTGTGTGTGTGTGTGGGTGTGTGTGTGACCCAGGCCTTGATCGGAGTCGAGGTTAGCTTGTAGGAACTGATTACATTCAGTATTGTCTCCCTGCTGCATCTCAAGCGGCTCCTCTCAGACTCCCAGCAGCTTCCAGTCCAACAGACAATGGAGACAGAAGTTCAGCCCCAACGTCCGCCGCCCCCAAATAAAAACCACATCGCCATTACACGTTTCCAGGCTCCATGAGCGCAGAGTGGTTAACGCCGGATAAAACTCGGCTCTCAGCCGAAGACACCAGAATTCAATCATGGACGACACACACACACACACTCTGCAGTGTCTATGAATGACACACACACCCACACACACCCTGCAGTGTGTGTGGGCCGACGGCCTCGGCTCCTGCCGCTGCCCAGTCTCCACAATGTGTTTTAATCAGAGCCACGCAGGAAACAGGAAGCAGATCTCTGAGCAGCTCTAGAGCCACTTCTGGACTCAGATCCATTTTTCATCAGCCTCCATATTCCCAGGGTGTGTGTGTGTGTGTGTGTGTGTGTGTGTGTGTGTGTGTGTGTGGCTAAAAGCCAGCATTAGCGGCTGCATGCATGGATGAGCTGAAACAATGAGGACGGTGAACAGAGTCACTTCTGCTGCTGAACATCTTCACATAAAAGCAAACATCAGCCGAATCAATTAATCACAATAATCGTGATTAATCGATTATTTAAACAGTCATCAGCTGATAAAGAAAGTGATTAATCGTTATGTATATAGGTTCTAAAATCACAACATTTCTAAAGGAACGGCAGTCAGAGCAGCAATGAAGCAAAAACTGGATAAAAAAGTTTAAACATTTTGCATTTAAGATGAAAAAACGTGTAAATGTGTTTTTTCATGAACTCCTCTGGAGGCGGTTTTAGCTTCACCCGACTCAAATTCTGGAAAAATCTCCTACTAACCACCTTTTCCTTTCCAGCTGTTAATAAGTTAATCCAAAAATAATCATTAATTGATTTCTGTATTGATCAGAAAGGCCTGAGCTTTTCTCATGTCAGATCTGATCAAAGTTCCCTGGAGGAAAGTCAGGCAATAAAATGTTGATTTTCTTATCAAACGAAATGAAATTATTGGTTGATTTGCATGTTGGATGCATTTCTGACCCTGGATAAAAATGTTTAAGTGGTTAAATGAAAAATCTGCAGAATGTAACAATGTTGATCTGATTAATCATCAGAATAAACCATTACAAAATAATTGTTCGCTGCATCTGTAGTTTGCTGAATTTTCCAATTAATTGTCAAGATAATTGATTAATCGTCAGAACAATCGATAGAATAATGATTCCTGGGCTGAAGGTTCGCTGCAGCTCGTCGTGGTTCTGCTGGGTCGGAGCTCCAGCAGACAGAAACGGCTTTAGATTCATTAATATAATCACGTCTTATTATTCTAATCAGTTACTCTAAATGCTGCCTGGTGACAAATTGCTGCATTAGCTAAACATGAGCAAACGTTCGGCCCCTGAGGAGACGCCAGCCTCGGCTCCCACCGATTCAGATCTGGAGACGGGAATGTTTTCACTTATGCACAGAAAACACATGTTGCATGTTTATTATCAGATGCTGTGTAAATGTTCTAATCAGGACAAGCGGCTCTGATCCAGAACAAAGACGGCGGCTCCGGCTGGCAGGAACAGACCAGAATCAGATCCATTATTCACACTTGTTACCGCGGGACGGAGCTGGATTACATCCCACAAAACGCCTCATAATTACGTCTAATTCCAGAAATCCATCTTTTGTCCGTCATAAAGGGACGTTTAGCTAAATCTGGCTGCTAACCGAGGTTCTGTGGAGCCATTAGCAGTAGACAGCGTGTGTCAGAAATGTCACAACTGGTCTGGATTACTCAGCAGGATGATGGCGGCTGTCACCATGGCAACAGCTGAGGTGATCATTATTAGAGACAAGCAGTAAGAGCAGAAATTTGACGTTTTTGGACTAAAACGTGACATTTAACAGGATGTGTAAACGTTTAAGATATTTACAGATTAAAGCTGATCTACAGCAGCTGTTAGCATGCTAACATGGTCATGCAGCTGTTAGCATGCTCACATCATCATGCAGCTGTTAGCATGCTAACATGGTCATGCAGCTGTTAGCATGCTAACATGGTCATGCAGCTGTTAGCATACTAACATCGTCATGCAGCTGTTAGCATGCTCACATGGTCATGCAGCTGTTAGCATGCTAACATGGTCATGCAGCTGTTAGCATGCTCACATCATCATGCAGCTGTTAGCATACTAACATCGTCATGCAGCTGTTAGCATGCTCACATGGTCATGCAGCTGTTAGCATGCTAACATCGTCATGCAGCTGTTAGCATGCTCACATCGTCATGCAGCTGTTAGCATGCTAACATGGTCATCTGATCAGGCCTCTCTGGATGGATTTAAAGTTGAGCAGCAGCTGACGAAGCCTCAGATTCAGCTTCTGTTTCCAGATTTTCTGTCTGGATTTTTCTGCTGCAGAATAAAACAAATCAGATCAAAGCAAAAACCATCATATATGAATCTGGTTTAGTTCGACACGGACGACGGCCAGAATAAGACATTTAAAAATTAGGATAAAATCGTAATATTATCAGGAAAAAATGTTTTTATGAGAAAAAAGATTTTAGCTTTTTTAAGACAGAACCGGACCTCTCTACAGAACCGGTCAGACTGTGATTCTTTCTTCCACACAGAATCATTTCAAAGTCCTGCTGCTGATAATAAATTAATAATAATTAATAATAACGAGTTAAAAGATGAAATGTTTGTTAAACCAGTGAAGATTCAGAAGATGCTCAACTTTCCTCATTTCAGTTTCACGTTTATTCTCCAAACAGACAATAATCTGGTAATTATATTTTATTTTTCGTCTTCACCTGGCCGGACACATGCATGTGGCTCTAATCTAATCGGATCAGAACCGGGCCGATCAGATTGGTCAGATTTGGGTCGCGGTTTCCCGTTCAGAAAGGAGACGAACATGGAGCCGAAGGAAGTTCAACACCCTGACAGGCAGAGAGTCGAGTTTGTTTCAGGAAACCGACCGGCTGACCCGGTTCCGTCCGGCAGCAAAAAGAACCCACAGATCAGAGTACTGTGTATGAATAATTGTGACCCTGTGTTGTTGTGAAATCCTTGAGCAGAACAAATGATTCATGAAACTGAGAGACTGACGGCTTTACAGTTTGTTCCTGCCGAGACGCTGAATCATCGCTGGGAGAAAATCTGAGAGTTTCAGACGAAACAAGGAGAGGAAGAGGAGGAAGAGGAAGAGGAGGAAGAGGCAGCAGCGTCTTCACAGGCGTCACGCTCCGGTTTTTATTCACTACTGTCCAGCCTGTAAACGCTGGACATCGTCTCTCCTGCCGACCAGAACCGACCCAAACATTTCCACCAGCCTGGACAGGAGGGATTTTATGCTTAGGATTGATAATTTAGTTTGTTTTGTAATTTCTTAACCTTGCAGAGTTTTGATTTTCTGATCGGATGGAAACTATCAATCTGATTGATTGATTTTATTGGTTGTGAACAGAGCTGCTTTACTACCTACTTTATAATTTCTGTTTTGGTTTTAGAGCCTTGGAGTCGGAGTAGAGTGAGTGTTTCAACAACAAAACGATTAATCGCGATTAATCAATCACTGAAGTAATTCAGTGATTGATTAATCGTTAACTGGGCTCTGAAAAAATGCCGGTGGCAGAAACACAACGCCGCAGGAATCGCTTGTTCAGGAAAACTGCAGGAAAGGTGAAGTTCTTGAATCTTCCCCCCTTCAGCAGACGGACGGTTCAGAAATAAAACTCAGAGTTTGAAGCCAGTTTGTCCGTTTTTCAGAAAAACCAGAGAAAGATTCAAAACAATCAGTCTCCATGGCAACCAGCTTACACACCGACCATCCTGGGCCGAAAACGGCCTTAGTGGCACATTCCTTCAAATGCCCTTCCACCGCGCGCGCACACACACACACACACACACACCCACACACACATACAGACACACACGCCTACACAGACAGGCTGGTAATTCACTATTAACTCAAGGCACTCCATCGCTGAAACTGTGCCAAGTTGAATTGTCTCACAGATAGATGGAGTGAAAGAAGAGAAGGACAGAAGAGAGGAAGACAAGAGTTTCCTGTGAAACGACATCACTTCCTCTGCAGAAAATAACCTCAACACCGCGGCGATCTGACCAGCAGTGCTCCTGCTGACGACATGAACATCCGCTCCGAAGAGCCCAGTAAAAATAAATCTGCTGCAAAGAACAAAGTCAGATTTAATAACCAGATCAAATTATGGAGAATCAGGAAACACAGAAACAAAAAGTCCAGGAAACTAAATCAAAAGATCCAATAAGCTCTGATAAAACACGAGTTTATCCACCAACCAACCCAAACACCACCCCCCAAACACACACACACACACACACACACACGCACACACACACATAAAGCTGCTTATCAAAGAATCCCAAGATGCAGAAAAACTCTGTGGTGCCGTTTGTGAAGCTACATGGTCAAAAATTAACAGCAATAATTCCTGTCAGAGAAAAAATGGAGGTTAATTTTTCAAAGTGTAATTCATACATTTATGTCACAGATTAAACTAAATATTTAATTAGATTCTAAGTATTTAGAGCATCTGCTCCACCTCCAGCTGCTGTGGTTCTGACCCAAACCAACCTGTTCCCCTCCTGGCCTGTGGGGGCGCTGCACCAAGAACCACTGAAGGAAACGACACAAAAACCTCTGAAGATGCTGAGAGCAACTTCCTGTTTCACCAGATGGAAACAAGATGGAGGCGTCAGATTTTAGTGTTGGAGGATTTCTCTTTAGTCTTTGGCTAAAGACCAGGAGCCATTTCTGCTGCTAGCGCTAGGCTAGCACGTTAGCTTTGGTTGTGTTTACCCAGAATGCCCTGCATTGTAGTCCACTTCCTGCTTCTTGTCCGCTTGGTGTTTACATATCAAACCAGAGCTGGATTGGACCGAACCCAGACAGAGAGGATCCGTTTATGTCAAGAAGTTTCTCAGGTTTCTGTGTTTGTGCTGCAGGTTTTTCCAGGTTTGTCTCCAATCCTCTGATTTTTGTGCATCTGTAGGAAAAGACGTTTATTTAACCAGATCAGCTGGCCGGTTCCTCTGTGGTTCTACACGTCGAAGTTATTTTGTCGTTAAGTGTCAGAGAATCGTTCAGAGGAACTGTTCAGCAGCTGCTCCTCTCCACTCAGACTTAAACTCCAGATCTAAACTTGTTGTTTGGGGAGCGCCGTTCATGTTGCTTTGGTGATTGACAACCTCTGACTGCTCTCCCCATACGACTGATTAATCAGAATCGCTGCTCCCTGATTGGCTGGCTGACACACTGACAGAGTGACTGACAGCAGGATAACCTGATTACCGGAGCGACCTGGCAGCCCGTCCAGGCTGCAGCGCCTCTGCTCTCTGATTGGCTGCCGGGCTAATTGACTTGCAAAGAGGAAGCAGCAATTAGAAGAGAAACAACAGGAGCGCGCTCCACCCGGCCGTCCTCCATGATAACTGTCTGATTGCAATCACGACCGCCGCATAAAGAGACGCACATAAACACACCGTCGCCGTGGAAATGCCGCCTTCATTCAGCCCGTGGCAGAGATCTGATTGGCCGGAGCGAGAACAGGACATGAACGCCAGCAGGACGCTCAGCGCTACCGTAACGTCCAGACGTTACGTTCAAACTGTGATGCAGATAAAATACGACTTTTCACCAGCAGAAACGTCAGCGGTCAGTTCACCTGGAGACGAGAGAGACGGAGGGAGAGAGACCACGTTCAAACCGCTTCAGTGGGAAAGAGGTGGTGAATTATAATCCGTCAAAATGACGGATTATAATTCACCCTTCTGGCCACTTGGAGGAGACATTTTCAACTTTACGCTCAGTAAATGGCAGGTGGATATTTAAAATTCCTTTCCGAGTGTAAACCGGACTGAACTGAAAGCGTCTCCATGCGCCGACGGCGCGTTGAGGCGATACGGCGACTTCGCTGCAGAAGAAGTTCATTCCAACTGACTTTGATCCTTTCAATTACAGAAATACAGATTTCAAAACTCTGGCTGAAGTGGCTCGTAGTTCCAGACTCCAGAGTGGCAGCAGAGCGAGAATTCATCCTAGAGGTCAACACAAATTTACACAAGCAGGAGAATAGATCATGTCCATAACCTAAGTGAGATTATTTAATTTTATTGTGATTATTCTGACTGCAGTCAGCGAGGAAGTTACATGTAACATTTAGGTTAAAAGAAAACAACCTTTCTATGGAAACATCATCGTAGATACCTGCAGCTTTTAGGTGAAAAATTGTAAAGTGAGTGGGAGTGGCTTATAATCAATAGACCAGAAATTACCGTAAATGTTGTAGTAGCTTTGAAACAACTAATTAATAAAACCTCAGTGTTTCCCTCCAAACCTCAGGAGCCAATCACAGTCCGGCAGAGACAACCCAATGTCCAGGATGTTTTCTGACTTTCATCCGCCATCTTGATTCTGCCCAAAGGTCTCCATAAAGAGGTTTGGTATCTACAGCGCCCCCTGCTGACCAGAAACTCAGTAATTTATCCACTTCAAGGACTGATGAGGAACTCAGTAAATCAGAGGTTTGTTTCCATTCCCCCCTCGCTGCCTCTGAGCCTCCAGATAAGCTGACGGCGTGTTAACTCCAGCAGGTCGTTACCGGCCGCTGACCTTCATCAGGACCATCAGCATCACTCCATTTCCAGGAAGCCTCTCCGCAGGAGGCGTCGCTGCGGTCGGGACGCGTCGTAAAGCTGCGCCGCCGGGATTTATGGATTTATTCATCAGCTTCTGAAAAGGTCAGGCAATTTTCCAGGTCGCTGCCCAAACAAACCCACACAGAGAGGATCCGGAGGATCCGGCCGACCGGAGGATCCGGCCGACCGGAGGCCATGTTGGCAGGTGCACACACACCTCCAGCACGTGCGCGCCCACAGCTTAAGTACCGCGCACGTGCTAATGGTGCGGGGAGGGGAGCGGGGTGTTTGTCTAATGCCGGTAGCTGTCTGCACGGCGGCTGCTGTGGTTAATGAGTTTGAAAGGTCAAACGCCTCTCACTGAGATTAATGGGCTTCCCTGGTTTACGAGCCGCAGACCGACACGCCGCGGCGTCAGGAGGCCCGCGGGCCGCCGGCGGACCGCCAGGGGCCGCAGGGTTGGTCATTTCATCATATCAGCGTTTTGTTCCCAGTACATGACTAAAAGTCTCCTTCTGTTGTTCTATAGCATGAGATTAAATCCAGGTGGCTAATTTCCATATGGACTTTGATGTTTATTAATAATAATAATAATAATAATAATAATAATAATAATAATAATAATAATAATAACAAGTTCTGCACACTAAAACTCTTCATGAAGGAGAAAAGCAGGTAAATAATCAGCTGTTTGGTCTTTAATGGTTCAGTAATTCTGACTTTAAGTTGATAAGTGGAGCAGATTTAGCATTGAAGTATTTCCTTATGTGAAAAATAATAATAAAGTAGAACTTCATCAAATGCTCATTTATTTCTCATATTAATGTTTTTATGTTGTAGTTCTGATACAGTTACTACTTTATTCTCTCAGTATTCTGACTTTAAATATAAATCTAAATAGTCTGTGTGGAGTTGACCTGAAACAGAAGCTTTAAAACGTTTGGCAAACAAGATGGCCGCCTTGGGCAAGCTGACATCACCATGGAAACACATGGAAAGCAAAAAAAAAAATCCACATTTTCCGAAAATTAAATCATCAAAAACCAAACATGTTATTGATGAATAAAAATGATCCGGCTTTAGGTCGAACTTCTGATCGGCTCCCGATTGAACATCAGATCCATCAGTTATTGATTCCTCTAACGACCAAACGTGTCTGTCTGCCAGGGTCTGCGTCACTTTGTGGGCAGTACTGGGAGGACTGGGACCAGACTGGCTGAGGCTGATGGGATTTATGGCGGCGGCTGAGGAAGGCCAACACGGTTAACCTTCGTGCTCCTCTTCCTCACCTCGCCTTGTCCTCAGCTGAACCGTTCAGCTGCTCCCTGACACGGAAACTGAGGGAGAAACGGGTCGAGAAAGGTCAAACTGGGGCTTAAACTGGGAATAAAGATCTGGACGCAGTAAATAAAGAAAGAAGAGGAAAAGGTCGGGGAAGCCAGAAAGATTGGATCAGACTTTATCTGCTGCAGATCTAATCGTCCGCACAGAACAGCTTCTCTCACTGTTAGTTTCACAGGAACCAGACAAAACGTCTCTGTTTGGTTCCCATCATGCCCCCCGCATTAAAGCACTGACTGTTTACACCCAGAGCGCCGCGTCCTGCCAAACAAACCGCCATTCATCACATTTACACCCTGAGGACGGGGAGGCTGCCAGCTGCCTCGATCCGTCAGCAGGAAACCGAAACACCAGCAACGCTTCGCTCCGTCCTGCTCTGACGTTCTGCACGCAACCTTTGCAGAACCTTTGCAGAACCTTTGCAGAAACCCTGGAGGTGTTTGAAACCTGAACTTTCTACTGCGGCTTCAGAAAGGTGGGCATATTCATCAGGTGATGAATATGCATCATCAGACGATGCCTCCGTGTCTCATTCGTATAAATAACCCAGCTGGAGAAACTCAAGGCTCTCCAGCAGAAACCAGGTGAAACTAAAACATGGAAACTTCCTGTGTGAACGTGGAGATGATGTATCAACACACAACCTCTGCTGTGACCTTTGCTGCACAGAAAGGTCGTTTGTAGGTCACATGAGTCGGACCGGGTTCAGTCATCTGGGAAATCAAATACGTTCAAACAATACTCCACTTTATGTCACCAAATGATTATTTATGGAAACTCTGATGAAATTTGGTTTAAAAACTGTATTTTATTTGTGTTGGTTGGAACCAGATTTGGGTTTTACTGTTTGGACCAGTCCATTACTCTGACACGATTCCTAATCTGCATCCTCTTGTTTTAATAAATTATAATCCAACAAGATGTTTAAAAATAGTTCAGCTGTTAGAAACAAACTTCCTGCCTCCATGTCTGACTAACAGGCAGTTGATTCTGATTGGCTGACATCGGTTTTAGCTTTGTCTCGTTGAAACAGCGATCAGTAGCAGAGATGTTTTTATTTGGATGAAAACTTTTCTGAAATTGTTTCATGTTTATGATATTTCTTAAAACAATGTGTGGAAAATAATTATTTTATAGAAAACAGGTTTTGTGTTGCTCTGCCTGATAGTCAGTTCTCTTTTCCTCGTCTTTCATTTCATCCTGTTTTCCTCTCCTCCCTCCCTTCATTTCATCCTCCGTTCCTCTGACCTTCCCTGCCTTCCTCTTCTTATCTCAGCTGAAATGACAGCGTCCCCGAGGCTTTGACAGGAGGACGCCGCGGCGGCCATGTTCACAAATCACTCTGACCGCTCGCGCTCTGTGAGGTCACAGACATGTGATCCAGGCAGGAGCAGCGTCTGCCTCCTGAAATGAAATCTGAACCAAAGCTCAACGAATGAAACGCCGATCATGTTTAAAACAGAATACTAGCAAACGGAGGAAAAAATGTCCGACTGGAGCGTCGGACGAGGAAGAGGAGTGAAAGTTTTCACAGAGTTTGGATTGTCCCTTCCAGGCTCCCATACAATGCTGAGATTCTCCCAGATCTCAGTAAAACTCAGAGGTTCTCATGTGTTGAAGCTTTTAGTTTCATTTTGTAAAGTTTAAAGCTTTTAATGGCGTCTCTGACGTTGTTAATGAAGGAGAACCTCAAGGCTGATTCCTCAGCCTCTTTCTGTTTCTGCTTTATTAAGATTCACTAATTATTTAAACTTCCTGTGAGTTTATTCTGCAAACCAGCAGAGTTAACAGGCAGTGCATCGAAGATCTTCACATTTAAGAAAACAGAACAAAGTTTGCAGCTGTGAGGCAAACAGCTGGACAAAGACGTCTGACGACGAACAAAGACGTCTGACGACGAACAAAGACGTCTGACGACGAACAAAGACGTCTGACGACAAATCACGCAGAAGTCAGGCAGCATCGCTTCTCCTCAAACTGTCCACAGACGACATCTCCTGCTTAGAGCCCGAATCTTCACACAGATTTAATCTTTAATTACTTTAACTTCCTGTTCACCTTCGGATCAAACCTCAAGAATTCAGGGGGATTTTAACATCCAGTCCAGTAAATGTTTCTGCTCTGAATGTTTATTAGAAACAGTGAAAAAATGCTCAGAAAGCAGCAGATACTTCCTGTTCCCAGACACTTCCTGTTTGTGATACTTCCTGTTCCCAGACACTTCCTGTTTGTGATACTTCCTGTTCCCAGACACTTCCTGTTTGTGATACTTCCTGTTCCCAGACACTTCCTGTTTGTGATACTTCCTGTTCCCAGACACTTCCTGTTTGTGATACTTCCTGCTCCCAGACACTTCCTGTTTGTGATACTTCTTGTCCCAGACACTTCCTGTTTGTGATACTTCCTGCTCCCAGACACTTCCTGTTTGTGATACTTCCTGTCCCAGACACTTCCTGTTTGTGATACTTCCTGTCCCAGACACTTCCTGTTTGTGATACTTCCTGCTCCCAGACACTTCCTGTTTGTGATACTTCCTGTCCCAGACACTTCCTGTTTGTGATACTTCCTGTCCCAGACACTTCCTGTTTATGATACTTCCTGCTCCCAGACACTTCCTGTTTGTGATACTTCCTGTCCCAGACACTTCCTGTTTGTGATACTTCCTGTCCCAGACACTTCCTGTTTGTGATACTTCCTGCTCCCAGACACTTCCTGTTTGTGATACTTCTTGTCCCAGACACTTCCTGTTTGTGATACTTCTTGTCCCAGACACTTCTTCTCTTATAAAATTAAAGCTGATCATTTCAGTCAGTTTTAGTTTAGAAACTCAGAAATATTCAAATAAATATCCAGACTTTTCCAGGGAGAGTTTGAATTCTGTGTATCTGAGTCTCTGCAGGAACCTGGAAGGTTTTCCTTCCACCAGATCTTAAATCGTACAGAGAGAACTCGGTTGCTGTCGGGTTTCGTGTGCGACTCGAGCGAGTGGTTCAGTGTTTCAGAGAACAGACAGAGCTCTGGTTCCTCACATGGAACCCAAACCAGAACCTCCAGCCCCGGTTCTGCTCCTGCTTCATGTTTCCATCCAGTACAATAAAAACTTTTCCTCCAGTCAAACCAATTCTGACTCCGAGTCGGACAGAAGGAATAAAGTCCTGAACGTTCAACCTGAGCTTTCCAGGTGGAAGACGGAAAACTTTGCTCCCATTTCCGTCAGTTTGGACCGGAACCGACCCGCTGATCCTGATTCTGTTTATGCCACAGAATCTCTGCGTTCAGATCCGCAGCACGTTTTCTTCCACAACAGGAAACTGGCAGCTTGAGGAAAACTTTTCTGTTTCTGGTGAAATGATGAAACCTGCAGTTTCTCCTCTGAGCTCAGATTAAAGTTCTGATGGATTCATTTCAAAACAATTATTACCAAGAATTTCTGTTTAGTTTCTAGAGCAAAAATCTCAGAACATTTGGAATAAAATCAAATCTGGCAGAAACAGGAACGATAATAACGCAGATTATTCCACTTATAGATGAAATAATCTGAACTGCTGCTTTTTATATGAATATTAAGAAACAGAAATAATTGTCATAGATCAAACTTCATTCAACACCGTTTGGAAAGTTGCATAATAAAAAAACACTTTTGTCACATTGATCAGAAACTACAAACAACTAAGTTAGTTTTAAACAGATCAAAACTGCTAGTTAATGAACTAGTGAGTTAAAACGGCTCCTGTGCTGATGAAGGTCAATTATTAGTTAATTTAATAACCAGATATTTAAACCAGAAACCAAACAGATTCAGAGTTTTTACAGTGTAGATGTTGATTCATCTGCTGATAAAATCATCCAGAAAAAAACGCAGCTGCAGGTGATGAAGATGAGGATGAGGAGGGTGGGGGGTAAATGAGATCCCGATGAGATGCCAAGGTGTGTTAGAGCTGAGCTGTGAGGAGACCTGGAGGGAGGAGGGCTGGACACACACACACATCTAAACACCCCCACACACACATCTAAACACACACACCCACACACACACACACTCCGCTTCCTGTCCGCAGGGACAACGGACCCGCTTGTCCTCCAGAACCCCGAACAGAACCTGGACCCGCCGCCGGATCCTCAACCTGATCCGGTTCCCTGAACACTAGGGAACGTTCCGGGTTCGGATCTGCTCGCCGGTTCTCTAACTGATGACTGAGAGCAAACCGGTTCTGCTGGTTCTGTTTGGACCCCGACCCGTCTCTCTGGGTTCTGTTGTCTCCATTCTGGCGGAGTGTGTGTTTGTTTTAGAGAGAGAGAGTGTGTGTGTGTGTGATCCGTTCAGCTGCTTCTGTTCAGAAAAAAATCCCAGATCTGAGTCCTTCATCATCATCATCATCATCATCATCATCATCATCACAGTCCGCCACATCCCGTAACGACGCTCACCCTGGTTCTGAAGGTTCTGATGGTTCTGAAGGTTCTGATGGTTCTGTTGCTGCTTTTGGTTCCAGAACCGGAACCTCCAGGTCCAACAGAACTCAGAGCGGATCAGGGAGGATTCGGAGTTCTGACAGGGATCTGCACCCAGAAACCCAACCCGTCCTGCTGGCCGAACCGCCCGGCATCTGGACCTCAGAGGAACCACAGAAAAGTCCCGAACCTGACCCGGGAACACTTTCTGTTCCTCTGGACCGAACCTTTCAACTTCAGCCTCACAGCAACTAAACTCAACCAGAACCGGTCCAAACCGAACCGAGCACCTCTCCTCCTGACCCAGTTCGGGTCAGGACCAGCAGCTCCGGAGCGAACCGAACCGGACCGGACCGGACAGCGGAACCTACCTTCCTCCGCCTGGCAGACCTGGACCCGTCTCAGCAGCAGGACCCACAGCAGCGCCGCGAGGGTTCTACACACATCCATGTTGGCTGGGTTCGGGTTCGGGTTCGGGTCCAGTCCGCGGGGTTCTGATCATTTCTGGCTCCGCGGCAGAGACGCTCCGTCAGCGCGAGCGCAGATCCGTCTGGTGACGCGCCGCTGCGCGCGCGGGCATTTCTGTGCTCGGGGGCGGGGCTTGAGAGGGGACTGGCAGCAGCATCAGCCAATGAGAGGAGGCCAGTGAGCGCGGGCCAATCAGAGGGCAGGGAGCTGGAACGCGCTCACCTGGAGTTAAAACATGAATCTCCGGATTTTTACACATTAAAGTTGATTTTTCGCTTCCATGATCTGAGTTTCAATAAAATAAACTAAATGTTTGGTTTGTTTTATTAAATGAATATAAAAACAAACCAAACAATCAGATGATGATCAGGATCCGCATTTCCAGCCCGGATGGTTCTGGTTCTGGTTCTGCTGCTGCAGCTCAGATATTCATTCATTCATTCATTACAGTTTTAAATGATCTTGTCTTGACAGAAACCAAATTCTTGAATGTAAATCAGAACTTCCTGGTTTTGTTTCTCTGCTCCAGATTTATTTAATTTTTCATTTCCAGAAACATTTTTCCATAATTTATCTGTCAGCAGAATAAACTCATTTATACAGTTTTATCTTCTGGTTCGCATTGTGTGAAAATTCTCCTATTGATCACCTTTAACATCCATTTATTAATCAATTAACCAATAATTAATCACCAGATCATCAATGTATTGATCATCAGCTGAGCTTTTCTCATGTTGATGTTGAAATGATTGAAGATGAATCATTTGCTACAAATGATCAACATTAATTAAATGAATATTATTAACTTTTAGGCAATAAAATGTTTATTTTATTCCTTAAAAAAAGATTTGAACTGTTTGTTTATTTGTACTTTTAATTTTGTGTAAAATAAGTTTAAGTGTTGAAATGAAACATCTGGAAAGTTTTCAGTTTGAATAATTGATAAAAATATTGATCAGTAAAATAATGATTATCTGCAGCCGTTTTCATCTCAGCAGCTAACAGGTTCTGCAGAACAGGTCGTTTGGACTCCAGGCAGCAGAACCAAAATCTCCTCCTCCTCCTCCTCCTCCTCCTCCTCCTCCTCCTCCTCCTCCTCCTCCTCCTCCTCCTCCTCTTCCTTTTCCTCTTCCTCCTCCTCCTCCTCCTCTTCCTCCTCCTCCTCCTCCTCCTCCTCCTCCTCCTCCTCTTCCTTTTCCTCTTCCTCCTCCTCCTCCTCCTCTTCCTCCTCCTCTTCCTCTTCCTCCTCTTCCTCCTCCTCCTCCTCCTCCTCCTGCTGCGTGCAGAAGCTCGTCTCTAACTCTGGTTCTGCATTATTGATCAGGAACTCGTTGACCTGCAGAGGTCAGAGATGTAAATCACCGTGGAGACCAAGCAGCGGCTGATGTTCACATGAGAGACTCAGGTTCCTGAAGCTCCTCCCCCACCTGTCAGTGGGCGGAGCCAGGAGGAGATCAGTCCGGTTACATGTTGCACTTTGGAAAGTGGAAGATATAAAGATCCACTTTGGACTTGATCAGATTTTTAACTCATTTAGTTTCTGTAATGATCATAACTTCTTTTCATTTCTCATCCTGGATTCTTTTTCAAATCTTCTGAATCTACAGGATTTAGTTTTGATTTTTCTGAGCTTTGAACCAAATCAGAAAAGCAGAAAAATTCAAAGTTTCCTTAAAAAGATGAAACAGTTTATATTAGAATATATTTAAAATCCAGCCAGCTGTTAGAAATAACAAGAATCACAAAAATAATAAACTTTTATCACAAATCTCTATATGACAACATTTGATCATAGCTGCAGCTAACCAGCTGCTTCTCAGCGTTTTATTTTTATTTTTTGCAATCACAGTCACTGATTTTCAGGCAACATTTTTAGAAATACTTTTATTTTATCAAAATTTTTCCACCTTCTGTTAAAAATCTACATATAAAAAAACAGTATTTTTATTCTTTAAAGAACGTATTTAGGTCGATTTTTGTTACTTATCGATATCTGAGCGCAGTAAAGTAAGAAATACTGCCACCTGCAGGTTGGAGTTAATAATGATTTTTACCGTTTGTGGAAAATTTCCAATAAACTTAAAATTACATTTTTCGTCATAACAGTGGAGGTTCAGTGGTGAAGGTCAAAGGTCAGGTTGGGATCTAATTCTTTTCAGATGATGTTATTATTGGAGCAGCAGATTCACGTCTTTTTGTTTTTAGTTAAAATTGGTTCTTAATGCCTTAAAAAACTAAAAAGATTTTTTTGTCTGTTGCTGCTGCTGTTATGGCGTCACAACACGTAAAAACTTTCTGTCCAGAAAATATTTCTGTCAGTTTTAGATCTTTGAGACACATTTAGATGAACGTTTGCATATTTTATTGAATAAAACCTGAATATGTTGGATTGTGAAGAGAATCAACTTCCTCTGAGAGCTGGAGGAGCAGAGAGGAAATCCTGCCAGGTGTTAGTGTCTCTACACGCACACACACACACACCCACACACACACACACGCCGACAGACGGAGAGTTTCTGCAGCTTTAAGATGCGATCAGCCGGCAGACATTAATCACATCAGCAGCTCATAATGAAATCAGATTACAGAGTCACTCCAACAATGTTTCTGCTTTATTTTTATTGCCTTCATTAGTATTTCTGAACCAGGCAGCTGCTGATTTGTTCCAGGATTTATTGCAATCATCCTTTTCTTTTATTAATGCAATCAGAGGATCATTTCCATATGTGGCTGGACTGCAGATCAGATCAGAGCGTCACAACGTCACGGTTCACCTGCTGGAACCTCCTGCAGTCTTTAACGAGTTTCACCAGGCTCTGGAAGGATTTCAGTCAACAAACCGTCTCTGAACATCTCAGATTGTTTTTCCCAGGATCCAGGCCGACCGGATGGAAGAAGATTAAACTCTGGAGCTGAAGTTGGTCAGGAACTTTTTGCCCTCCCTGCAGCCCATGGGATGAGGCTGTCACCGGATAATGAGTCCTGGTGCAGTAATTAGTTCCAGGTAGAGGCTTGGCCGTGTGGTAATTAGCCGGGATGGCGCCGGATCAGAACAGAGTCTCAGAGGTGGAGCGAATCACCGGATTAAAGCAGAGAGACGACAGCTTTCATTCTTCATCTCAAACTTTATCTTTTCCTCCCCTTCTGCTTAAATGTCCGACGGGTTCCTGACGTACGGAGGCCTACAGGTGCAAAAACACACAGCAAACGTGAATGATGCAAACTCAACAATACACAGACAACAAAACTAATACAACAGAAAAATACTGCAACCACAGGAGAAAGAAACAAAAGGAAAAATAACAAAAACAAGAAGAAGTATAAAACACTGCAAAGCAGAGTTCCTCCAGACCACTAGGGGGAGTCTGAAGTTGGTCATATTATTTACACAAACATGCTGCTGGTCTGTAAAACTGTAAAAGACATCAAGTATAACAGCTTTTCTTTCTCTAACTTTCCTCTGGACTTCCTGTCTGTCCTGATCCCAGATGGTGATCGGCTCCCCCTGCTGGGCTGGAGGATTCCTGGACAGAGGAAGTCCAGAAGAAAGTTAAGGAAGATGTGTGTATCTTTTATGGTATTACAGACCAGCCGCATGTTTCCAACAATAATATTAGTGACTCCAGACTCCCCCTAGTGGTCTGGAGGACTCCTGCCAGTTCACTGAGTTTTATACTTCCTGTCTTTGTGATTTGCACCATTTCCCCCGTTGCTCTTATTTCTGGCGGCTGCAGTTTTCCGTTTGCATTTGTTTTGTTGCCTGAAGGTTTTTCCTTCTATTTCTGTAGAATTTATTAATTTTTGTGTTTCTGTCTTTTGTATTTTGCATCATTCCCGTGCTGGCAGCTCGTTGCTCCAGTCAGGACTTGGACAGGATTTAAAGACCTCCGGATGAGGAAGTGATGCGCTTCCAGGCTGTAGATGAGGAACGTTTGTTTGTTTCAGGGAAGAAGAGGGAAACGTCCTGAAGCGCCCGGCGATTCAGAGCGGAGAAAGACGCCGACCTGCAGCCATGTGGCAGTTTGCAGATAAGAGCCGAGACTCTAATCAGGAGAAACTGGAGCGATGCGACATGTTCCTGACATGCGGAGGTCCAATCAGAGGCCGATCCGGACCGACTCGTCCTGCTGGAAGTCCAGCTGATCGTCGCTGTCCGGGTGATGCAGCCGCTCCGCTGCTTTCATATTTAAATGTGGGACAGAGTTTGATCTCATCCTGAATTCACCCGGAGCGGCTGATGGCAGATTACGGAACGCCACTGCTTCCAATTTTTGGAGTCGAACAGCAAACAGCTGCAATCATTTTGCTTTTTCCTCACCTTCATCTCCACTCATCTGTTTCCTTCTCCATCATCAATTATTCTCCTCCGTTTCCATCATCATCATCATCATCATCATCATCATCATAGGGCCGAACATTCACCTTTCATGAAGAGTTTTGAAAAGAGGAAGTTTCTCTAATCATGGAGGATAAATTAGACTTTATAGTTTATACTTTTTCTCTTGTTTCTAAAACAGCAGAAAAAACTTTCAAACCTTCTGAGTTTTAAAAAAATCTGTGGATGGAAAAGGTTTTGTTTTTGTTTCATATTTTACTCTTCATTCATGTCACTGTTTGTGTTTTTCTCCACCTTCATCTCTGCTCAGTAGATTTTCCCTCCGTTTTTATACAACTTTCACTTCAAATCATCGATTCGTGTAGAAGAAATTTGTTAGAGAGCATAAGGTGAACAACATCAAATATTTGTGTTCAAATGTACGGAGTAAAAGTAAAAAATTGTTAGAAAAATAAGTAATTAATTACGTATCAACTCAAAACACAAAACTTTCACTAAGAATTTTGTAACAAACGTAAAGCGATCTTCACAAAATAAAAAAGTAGAACTAAAACAATTTAAAAAATCATTTATTAAAGCTGTTTAGACCCTGAGAACATGAAGCTGGAGCTGCAGCTCAGCGCCTCGCTCTTCGTCCTTCACCGCTTCATTTTCCTCCTGGAGAGGAAAGGGGAGGAGGAGGAGAAAGAGGAGGAAGAGGAATCAGCTGAGCTGAATTTGAGGGAAATAAAGAGAAGAAGAAGAGAGGAAGCAGCAGACAGAGTGAAAAATGTGTTGGTTTGTCTGCAGCGGCTGAACGTCTCAGGAGGCTGCCATGGGAATTCATCATGGGAGACAAATTGTATTGCAGTGGAATCCCTCTTTCTTTACCTCCGATCAATGTGTGTGTGTTGGCGTGTGTGTGTGTGTTTTAGAATCTCATCTTGTAAGGCCATTTTTTCCAACCATGTTCTGTGGATCCACGGCTCCTTATGGAGCTCCATAAGAGGAAAAACTGTTTTGGGTTAAGTTAAGGTTAAAGGTCAGAGTTAGACTATAGAAATTAAGTCAAAGCAAAGTCGATTATTCGCAATATTAATTCCCATGAAAAGGAGTAGCTAGTGGCTGGAGGCGAGCGGCTAGCTGTTAGCAACTAGTGGCTGGCGGCCAGCAGTTAGCAGTGAGCGGTTAGCGGCTAGCGGTGGACCAGACGAAGTAGAAAACGTGTAAAAAGTGAGTTTTGCTCAGCAGGTCAATGTGTCGATGCTTCCTCCTTCAGCAGGCAGGAACAGCCAGACGATGATTCACATTATTCACATTATTCACATGATTCACATTATTCACATTGCTGCACTTGGCTTAATTGCAGCCTGAGGCTCAGAGGAACGAGGAGGTTCTGTCTGTTAGCAACAGAAACCACAACCTGAAGAAACACACACTGCAGTCAACCTGTGTGTGTGGGGGAGTGGGCATGTGTGTGTGTGTGTGTGTGTGTAGGGGTGTGCGTGTGTGTGTGTGTGTGTGTTCCTCCTCTCAGCCTCTGCTGATCCATGCAGCTCAAAGCAGCTGTAATTAGAGCTGCTGCAGCAGCAGCGGCGCTCCGTGAATGAAGCCAATCAGATCAGATCAGATCAGATCTGTGTGTTTGCAGAGATCCAGGGAGTCCTCAGCCTGCCGAGGATAATTACCGGGTTTCTGTTCCTGAAGAGGGAAGCAGCGCCTCACCAAGCTCAGCCGCTCCGCGAAGAGCCGCCTCTCTGCCACCAGTGGCATGAGGACTGGGGCTGTTTACTCTATACACACACACACACACACACACACACACACACACACACACACACACACCCAGGTCAGCTGGAGAGGAACAGCTCAGAAACAGAAAAATATTTTGGTCTTTGTGTATTAAATGCACTTTTTGCACAGAATCAGATTCAGCCTCGTTCTTCTCAGCGGTTTTAGGGCCTCTGTCACTTTAAATCCAGACCAGCTGCTGCTGGCCACGCCCCCAACAGATGTTCGATTACACAACCATACATCTTTGAAAAGCAGAAGTGGAACCTCCTGCACAACCAACCAAGGTGCAGCAAGTGGTTTCTGGAATGTGAGTCAACAACAAACTTTTGTGTTTTCCAGCAGCCGTTGTACCAGCTGACCAAATGGGCTGTATTAGTGACTGTCAAACAAACTAAGCCGCCAAGTTGAACAGGGGAATCATTGTTGACGCAGCAGCTGATCAAAACGTAAATCCAAGCTGCAGTTAAGATGATTTTATTTCATCAATATGGTCAAAATCCAAATCAGAACATCAGTGGGTCAGACGCTCGTGTCCAAAGCAGCATAAAAACGGATCCGCAGGTTTCAACAGAGATCAGATGAAAATCATTGCAGCTTAAAGCGGTCAGCCAAGCGTAGACTTCCCCCATCACAGGTGAGCAACAGGTGATCTACTCTGGATCAACAGGTGATCCAGAGTCACTCCGACCCGCCACAGGCTGGTTGCTAGGTAACGGGTCCCATCAATTTTGACTCAACAATCAGGAGGTTTTTGAAACAATTAATTCTCCAGACACTAAAAAGTAGATCAAATGTAAATATTTACACATCAATCAGACAAACTGGAGATTTTTACATTTTTACTGTTTTTTAAAAAGCTGAAGTTTATTCCTCTGAACAAATTTATTTATAGATTTAATCTGTTCAACCATCAGACTGAAGCTTCAGGAAGCTCTGATCATCCATGGAGCTTCTTTAGCGGCTACATGTTTAGCATTGAGATGCTATTTTAGGCTAGCATAGCTTCTGATAGGCTAACTCCTTTTAGAGAGAAGATAGATAAATCTTTATTGTCATTGTCACAAGCACAACGAAATTCAAAAGGCGCCACCAGTCAGTGCATATGCTTAAAAACAAAAAATAACTGTCTCACAATTCACACACAATGTAAGAATGAACAAATAACTGGTAAAAAAAACAAACAAACAAAAAAACTAATAAATAAGAACAGCCACATTCTCACATACATCATTTATGATGATTAATGGTTGTTTTCGATTGCATTTAGTTTTGTTATTGCTATCGGGTAAAAACTGGACATAGCAATATTCTTTCCCATCAGATCGGCCTGAAGCAGAATTTAACCCCAGTGGACAGAAGCGGCTTGACGTCCGTCGCTGTTAGCTGATGTAGCTTGTGCATCAGATTTACACGCGTACCAGAAACGCACTGATACAAAGGTTCCTGTTGGAAAATTAACTGCATTAAAATCTATGTAAATAATTAATGCATCAAAGTCCCCAATTTGAATATAAAACTAAATCTTTTGTACTGTGAGCAACAGCAGCAGTGACACACCATCACACCCCGACCGGCCCGCAGCCTGATGGAGCCTACACCACTGAGTCAGGCTGCTAACGGGATTCATCAGCCTCTCTGATGGGATTAGTGGGCGGGCTCTGTGTCTGGCCTCTGATTGGACGAGCCCAGCAGACGGTCCAGGTATCAGGGGTTGGTGAGGTTCAGTGTCTCAGTGTTTATTTGTTCATGTTGCTGTGAGAATCGGCTCAGAAACTCGATCAGCTTCCTGAAGCTTCAACACGTTTAGTTTCACATTAAAGCCACAAACCGACTAAACAAACAACCCAAACAGAACGAGGACGGCTGGATTCTGTTGGTCTGACCTGCTGTTGAAAAAATACTCAGTTTGACTTTATGAAAATAAATTTGTTTCATGAAAGCACACCAACCTAGAAAAAACTCAGGGGTTGTTTTTTTTTGCTAAAAATTGTTTTTTTTCTTTTTGCCTGTATCAAAATTTGTGTATTTCTCAAAACTGCATCACACTAATCATGTGATCAACAACCCGACATTATGATTGGTGGAAAAGACAAAGAGGACAACAGGAAGCGGTTGGAAGATGATGTTTGTGTGGCATGTTAGCGTTAGCTTCCTCTAAATGCCATGTTGGTGTAGCGTGTTAGCATTAGCTTCCTCTAAATGCCATGTTGGTGTAGCGTGTTAGCATTAGCTTCCTCTAAATGCCATGTTGGTGTATCGTGTTAGCATTAGCTTCCTCTAAATGCCATGTTGGTGTAGCGTGTTAGCATTAGCTTCCTCTAAATGCCATGTTGGTGTAGCGTGTTAGCGTTAGCTTCCTCTAAATGCCATGTTGGTGTAGCGTGTTAGCATTAGCTTCCTCTAAATGCCATGTTGGTCTAGCGCTTAACTTTTAGCAGAACAATGTTTATGATTAATGCGTTAGCGCAGCTAGCTTTTGTTAGCGCTGTTTTTCTCTGTTAGATTATTTGTATTTTTGCTCCACATGAAGCAGCAGAGTTTTTATGACGGGATAATATTCAGGAAACGTTGCCCGACTTCATATGGTCTCTGCAGCTCGTCCTCATCCAGACTATTTTTAGCGTCAATCATTTATTCTTGTGCCAATCCTCTGTTTCCATCATTCTATCCCACCAATTCTCTTCGTCATTTATTACTCTGCAAATCCGAATTATCTGCAATCTCTCCCTGTGATCCGACCCCCCCCAGCCACTGGCAGCTTAGGGTGCAGTTGGCAGCTGGCGGCGCCCTGGTGGAGGAGGGGCCTGGTTCAGACCGGCCCGGTTCTTCCTCTTGGCTCAGAGAGCTGCTGTTAGATTGGAGCGTAGAGCTGCCGGCGGTGCCAGTGTTGAAGGTTAGGCTGGCTCTGCACCAGTGCTACCAGTTAACCTCCATCTGTTCAGCAGGGGGACGTTCTCCTGCGCCGCGTGCAGAGACCACCACATGCAGGACCCGCTGCAGGAAGGCACACACACACGTTAAACACACGTTACACACACAGCAGGCCCATGAAATCACCCAGTGACACAAATCCACAGGAGCTGGAGTCGCCTTCCTGCCAGCGCTGCGTGGAGTTAAAGCTCCAAACGCCTCATCACAGATTAATGCGTCTGCAGCAAACTGCTGCTTCCTCTGACCGCCCAGGCACTGAGAACCCGACGCACACTTCAGAGAGGAAACACTTCTGCAGAACTGCAGGAGGCAGCTGAAGTCTTTCATCTGACCCGACGCTCCCATTGGACGGTTCTGGACTCACAGACAGCAGGAAAGATCAACACCAACCACCAACCAGTTCCTCCATAAACCTGCATTCCCACCAGTTCACTTCAGTCCAATTTAACCCAAATCCAGTCTGTCAAAGTCAAGTTTGGTTGGTGAGGTGTGAACGCTAACCGACCTCTGACCTCTGGTCCTCCAAACCTCAGTCTGGGTTCGGTTGAACTGAACTCTGGTTTGGTTTGTGAACACCAAGCGGACCAGAGACCGCTCCAAAAGCAGGAAGTGGACTACAGCGCAGGGCATTCTGGGTAAATACAACCAAAGCTAACATGCTAGCCTAGCGCTAGCAGCAGAAATGGCTCCTGGTCTTCAGCCAAAGATGCTAAAATCTGACGCCTCCATCTTGTTTCCATCTGGTGAAGAAGGAAGTTGCTCTCAGTGTCTTCAGAGGTTTTTGTGTCGTTTCCTTCAGTGGTTCTTGGTGCAGCGCCCCCACAGGCCAGGAGGGGAACAGGTTGCTCAAAGTGAGTCAAAAATAATGAAAAAAATAAATAAATTTGTGAAACAAATTTGTCTAATATTAATATTTTTTTCTAACATAAAAAAATTGTAGAAGCTATTTAGTTTCCAACTAAATAGTTAGAAACTAAATATCTAGATAGCTAGCTAAATTTTTGATCTGAAGCTAAATACTTAGCATGCTAAATATTTCCTCTTTGATCATTTCAGTTTAAAACAAGACGAGTCGTTTTAAAGGCGGGTCAGATGTTTACCGTTCCATCTGACAACGACGCGTCATAATTTAAATATTCAGTCATTCATATAGAAGTTCTCCTGACAGCTTTTATTTTGATAGTCCACTTCCGCTTATCAGCAATTTAATTTGCATATTAGCCAAACATTTAGCTCTGTGTTAGCTAAATACTTGACTTGGAACTAAATATTTATGTTGTAAACTAAATATTTAGTTTGAAACTGTGGCATTTATAAATGAATGAATGAAATGGTGAAAACATGGTTCTGCTGAATGAAAACCCAATTTTTTCTCTTATGACAGGATAAAGAACCAAATTGTTGCTGTGCCTCATATTCACCAGGTTTGATTTTGATTTGATGGAGGTTTCTGGGAAATCTGCCGGCTTTCGATGGAAGCTGCGCGACTTAGTCGGACATCTTACATTTGTTTTGGCATTTTGAATCTGAGCTCAGATTTCAGATTTTAGCTTCTCAGCTGGTCCTTTAACCGTTCTCATCTTCACTCTGACAGATTTCACCTCAGATAGGACCAACAGAACCAGAACCATCACAGAACCAGGACAGAACTTAGTTCCAGCAGATCAAAACGGATCGACAGTAAAACGATGCACTGCAAAAGTATTTTAGTTTAGTTTCTATTGTAAATATCTTATTAAACTTGAAATAAGACAAAACCAATTTAAAAGTAACTTTTCATCAGGATACAGGAGCTTGTTGTAAGTCAATAATTAATCTTGATATCAGTATTAGCTCCCACATTATAAGTGAAATAATCTGCCAATGGAACTAATACTTATCAATATTAAGGAATTATTGATAAGTGCATTTTCACTAGAAACCAGATGAAAATACTTGGTAATATTTCCTGTTTTTTGTTTTGCTGTTGATCCGTTTCCAGCAGCTCCAGAGAAAAACTGGTGATCTGATGCTAACAGTTCAGTTTTACAGTGTGACGGTGTCGGGAACGTTCTTCCTTCAGCTGATGAACTTGAACGCAACGGGATTGTGGGAAACCCAACATGTCTGACATGTTTTATTGTTTGGTGGTTTATGAAGTCATAAAGTGTTTAAATGTCGGCGGTCTGCCAGGAAGTGACCCGGCGTGTCCGTCACCGGTGACCTTTAAACCCGGAGGTGCTCGTCTTCGCCTCCCTCTGGCCTCGTTAGCGGCGCTCCGGATGGGCGGCCATTAAGGAGTCCGAGGCCAGAGATGGAGCAGCGGGAAGGCAATAACCGGCCTTGTTAGGAGGATTTTATTAGCGGGCTCAGAGAGCAGCAGCAGCCGGTTTCCCACCAGGACGTGTTTCTGGTAATGGAGCTGCAATAACCTTTGCTTTTTAAATTCCTCTCATGTTTAATGAAACCAGTTAAAAAGACGTTCAGGGACGTCGGAGTGGATTTTTTCCTGCAGCTTTAATCTTCCTGGTGTTTCCTGCGGACCTCGACCCAAACATGAATCATCTTTCTGCCGCTTTGTGTGAAGCGATACAGCAGCAGATTGAGCTATTTGTTATCACAGCAGCTCGTCCCAACGCAAGCAATGAATTCCTCTCCCATCGCCCTGGGATTGGATTTTTCTCTCCTTCCTGCATTTTCTGATGGATTCAGAATAAATTTCTTGTTCACAGTCATGGAGGTCAGAGAGGTGAGGAGGAGGAGGCAGATCTCTGCAGAGATGAAGCCGTGTGAGGAACGTTACCGGCTCAGCAGGGAGCAGAAACATCTGAAGATAATGTCAGGAATATTTCTGTCCGATTTAAAATTCAATATGATGATTAAATTCCCAGGTTGAAGCTTTAAACGCCTGAAACAAACAGCTGCACTAAACCCGTCCAGACCTACGGAAGCCCCGAAAGGCCAAGGGGAAAGATAAGGCGAAATATTTAAACATTTTTAAAATATATATTTTTCATGGATCATTTTGTTCTTGAAGGGGAAAAATGTGTGTAAAATTTGATTCTTTGTGTTTTTCTGTAAAGTGTTTCTTATAAAAGTTGATTTATTTTTATTTTATTGGACAGCCTGTGCTAAGGGCTTAGCTTATCCTGAGCGTTTTCTGTAGCTACGCTGCTACAGGCTAACACCTCTCCTCACCTTTCTCTCCATTCAGCACCGTTTGCTCTATTTATGTTTCATCTGTTTTTTTCCTTCTGGTCAAACTGGAAACACTGGAAGTTTTTCCTTTAATCATCATTTGTCCTGATGAGTTTTCTTCATGAATAGTTAATGTCCTGATCGGGTCAAAGCGTTTTCGTTAAGCTAGCTGACTGTTTCTGAGATAAAAGCAGAAATAAGCTTTTATCTGCTGGAAACTAAAAGTCTCAGTCGGATCTGATTTGTGATAAATGGCAGAAAAATGATTTTGTCAGAGTGTGAAAAGGACTTTATCCCTAAAAATATCCTGTGGGAGAGAAAATGTCAGAAAAGTTCATTAGAGGCGGATCTGGACGGAGCGGCGACTCTGACAGACACGGACGCTGAGCATTTGTCATCCATCACACACGGCCTGCTGTCATCACCTCATGAGGCCCGTCAGCTTCATTACTCCTCTCTGTCTGCGCTCATCGTCTCATCGCCTGCAGCCTGCCGGCGACGCCGCGTCACAGGGAGCGGGAAAGGTCAGCGGCAGGAAACACTGAGACACACAAACACTCAGCAGACAGATGTCCTGCAGAAACTCCCACTGGGAAACGCTCAGCCCCTCCCACAGCCGCAGGCCGCGCCGCCGCAGGTCAATGGGGCCGACCCAGCACAGAGCCGGGGAGCGGTTCTGGTTCTGAATCCAGATCCGGATCAGACAGGCGGGTTGGTCCCAGCACAAACATAATCTGAGGCCGCCGTCCATCACGGATCTAATGAAATGTCTGCAGAGCTTCAGCTGATTTTAATAATCAGCTGCTGCCATAAACTTTATTAAAATCATAAAATCAGAGCCGGAAAAACAGCTTTTCTTTCTGCTGCTGCACAAGTTGGATTTTATTAGAAATCTGTTTTTTTCAAAGTGCAGCCCGAGTTTTTAAAAATCTCCTGTGAACATTTCTATGAATATTAATGATCCTCAGGATTATACACAACTGGATTAATTACAGCACAATAATTCAGCCTGAATTAAATGATTCTGTTACAATAAAACTTCTGTCAGCCAAGTGGTCACATGACGGTGAGCAAACAGACTGCTGAGCTGAGCTTGTGTCTGTTATACATATTTATTCCTTTTTATGCCACTAAATTACATTAAAAAGCCCTAAAAACATCATAAAATATCCCGTTTTCCTAAAGCTAACATCGGCTAAGCTAAATGTGGCTAACAGTTTCAGTAAAAACGTTTCTTCTTCCTAAGAAGAAATTATTTATGGTGTTTCAGACTCACAAATGTCATTTAACAGTAAAACATTAGACTGTTTGTGTTAGCCGCCTCCATGTTTGTCTCGGTGATTAAAATGTGAGAATGAATCCTGGGACAGATTTTCATTTCTACCTGCTCAGGATTTAAAATGAACAAATAAAATCTGATGGAACTGAAACCAGCAGCTGATTCACATTTTACATCCCATAATCCACCAGTCATGTTTGTCCCTTTTATTTGTTCACTGTGACCGTGGGCGCAGCTTAGCTTCACCGAATGACGCTGTGCGTGGGTGTGTGTGTGTGTGTGCATATATATATGTATAAGAAGACATCAGTGTGTGTATCGGAGCGCAGCCAATCCTCTTACAGTTCAACATATCATTATGCATTAGTGTGTTGGGTCACTACAGCCTGCTGAAATATTCATGCAGGATTCCTCTGAGCTGGAAGCCTGACGCTTCACACACACACACACACACACACACACACACACACACACACACACACACACACACAGAGAACCTGGAGGAAATGCAGCAGGTTGTTTCTGCTGCATTTAAAAACGGAGCCATTAAAAACATAAACAGCAACAATTTGTGTTGGTCAGTCATGAGAGGAAACAGGAGATTTATCTCAGTTAGTTGGTTGGTTGTTAGTTCTGAATTAACAACTAATTATGAACCAACCTGCAGGATTAGAGTTTCTGATGATCTGGATCAGAAACAGAAGCAGGTTCTGTTGAAACGCGACAAAACGCAGAATCTCAGTTCGTTTCTCAAAAACAAAAGAAAAAGTGAAGAGAAGAATCTGCAGCTGGTTCTGATTAATTCGTTTGTGGCTGCAGAGGCGAATCAGAGTCCGAAGAGGGAAGAGCTGGAAGACGGATAATCCCAGATAATCCCGCAGGCGGAAAGCCGGTCAGAGAAGAAAAGAGTCAGGAAGCATCAGGGACAACATGAAGGAGAAACCCGGGATCAGAACCAGAACCAGAACCAGGACCAAACCCAGACACTACGGATCGTTCTCAGCTCAGAACCACAGCGAACGATTCAATCACCTTCACCGTCTTTGTGTCTCCGCTTTAATCCTCCACTGATCCCACAGAAACACCGGTTTTACTTGGATTAGGACGGTCGGGTTGCGTTGGGCCTCATTAGCACATCAGAACCAGGACAGATCAGGAAACGTTCCGACGTTTCGGTTCGACTCCTGCCAGGGATCCAATCTGGACCCAAACCTCTCCAAGGCTCACTGAGCAAAAGAAGCCCTGTCTGGGGTCAAAGGTCAACAGAAACCTACAGCTTTTACACAAAGATCAACATTCTGCTGGAAGAAATTCAACCCAGAGGAACGTTCAGATAAAACCAGAGTAACTAGTTACATTACTGGAGTAACTTTCTGGGAAAAAAACTTTTATTTTAAGGCACATTTTACTTTTACTTCAGTAATTTTTTTATCAAGTATTGATACTCAAGTAAACTTGCTGGATCCTCCAAAAGTCAAAATGTTTGAGATTAATCTCAAAATTTCAAGGAAAAACTTGAACATTTCTGAGTTTCAAGTTTTCAACTTTTGGAAATTTTCTGAGTTTCAAACGTTGAAAATGTTCAATTTTTGGAGATCAGAAATGTTCTTGTTTTTTCCTGGAAAATTCCTGAGACTAATCTAGAAATTTCAGAGTTTTATGCAGAAATGTACTCCTTTCCTTCTGGCCCAATGCGCCGTGGAGACTTTTTATTTCAGTAGAGTCGGGTCCAGTCGTGGTGCTGCTCTCAGACTGGTTGGGTCCTCTGGATAAACCAGCAGGTCCTGTTAGCGCCGGGTTCCTCTAACTGCCCCATGCTGCCCCCCTTGTTGCCCCAGCAGTGCAGTAACTGCCAGGCTGCCATGATTCCTGCTGCTGAATGATGACAGAACTAAACACACATTTCACAGCGGCTCGCATTCATCGACAGGCGGGTAACAGATGAGAGGAGGAAGGAAACAAAGGGAGGAGGAGAGCAGGGAGAGCTGCAGATGAGTTATGGACAGAGAGTTTACTGCTGGAGTTACTCTCCGTTTGGAGCATTTAATCAATGAGGCTGCTTCTATGTGTCCGAGCTCTCTGCGGCTTTCTTCTCTGCCAGGGTCGGATTCATTAGTTTATCTAGATGATGAACATCTACAAACTGTCCGCCTGTGGTTCACCTGTGGAGCAGGAGACGGTCCTTCCTGTCAGCAACCCTTTAGGAAGAGAGGCTTTAAGGAGCTGCTGCTGGTACCGGTACCGGTACCGTCACACTGAACAGCGATAAGCCGGGTTAATTACCCTTTCATAGGAAAAACATGTCATATTCTCACAATGTTACTAACTCATTTATAAATTACACAATTTCATGCTAAATATTTATGTACCAAACTAGACATTTAGCTTCAAGCTAAAAACGTAGCTAACTCAGAAATAATTAGCAAGCTAAATATAGAGTTAGCAGCTAAATATAGTTTCCGATAACCGGAAGTGGACTACCAAAATAAAAGCTGGGTCTTCAAACCTCTTTATAAACTCCTGCTTTCTTATTGATTCGTGTCAAAGCTTATCAGCGTCTCTGTTCCTTTTTTCTTGAACAACAGTTCAGCTTAAAACAAAAAAAGTCGCATTAAAGGCAATACAGACGTTTACCAACGGATCTAAAATGACTGTCCCAGCTTTTACTTTGAAAGTCTGCTTCCACCTATCGGCAGTATTAGCTAAATATTTAGCTCAGAGCTACTGAACAGAGATAAATATTTAGCTTCTAACAAAATATTTAGTGTGACGCTAAATATTAATTAGCTTGCTAGCTTAATATTTAGGTTGGAGCTGAACATTTAAGCAGATCTTATGGAGAGCTCACTTGGAATTTGGTTTTTCAGAACCGATCTGCTCTATCTGGAACATTTAGATGTTGAATGAACCCGTTTTGTGCTGGTTGGTCCAGAACCGTTTGTGGGTTCTGCTGTTAGGGCTGGGCGGTCTGGAAACGTCTGGCAGTGGTCATAATGTTCTGACTAATCTGAACTCGTCATGTTTTGCTCATTCGTGATGTTTAGTGGCAGATCATAATCAGAGTAATCTCAGGACAGATCATGTTTCATTTGTTAAATTTGCATTTTCTCTTTCTGAGTCAGAATATTAATATTAAAGTTGTGTGAAAAATTCTCTCTGATCATCATATGAACTGTTGGGGAAGAATCTAATTAGAGTTGGAAGAAATATCTGTAATTAATGTCGGTTATTGGGCCTGAAGCGGTTTGTTGTTCTCATAAAGTTTCTCCTAAAGGGAATAAAAAGCCTTCATCATTTCAGAAATGTAGATTCAAAGCGAATAAAGACTCAAATCTCATCCACAGATTGGATGGTTGGTTCTGCTCTCCTGCTGCTGACCGTCTCCAATCCAAACACATCCACTCAGATTTATCCTGTCTACACTGCGGCTAACTCAGGTAGCGTTAGCAGTTAGCACAAAGATCAACTCTCTGACGTTTCTTCTTCTTTTGTTACATTTGAAAACAAATAGACAAGATAGCAGCGTTGCCATGGAAACCGACGTGTTGTCGGCAGCTGGGCATCGGACCGAAGCGGACCGATCAGGAACGTTCGGGCCAGGAGGACTCCAGTGCAGACAGGACAGAGACAGGTGCATTATGGGAAGATTTAACGGTCAGAAAGTGACATCAGGAAGACGAGAAAGCAGAACAGAGGAACCGGCAGCGAACACGACCAGGTGAGTTCAGTCAGCAGGATGAACGGCAGCCAGAACCGCAACAACGACACTAAACAGGAAGCAGAAGGAGAAAATAAAACAGAAACATCTGATTACTGCGGTTCTAGCCAGAGAGAACCAGAACGTCTAGAAGCTCCAGTTGCCACGTTTCCTAACAAATGTTGGCAAATTTAAATACATTTCTGAAATGTCACAAGACAGAGAGCGAGATTTCGTCAGATGTTGATGCTGCGCTGTAATAAACAGGAAGTGGAGGAAGCTAACTGCCATGAACCAGAGAGACTTCCTCCCTCCATGCTGGAGGTTTGGTGCCTCTGGTACGGCGCTGACCCACCAGTGGACGGGACGGTTCATTACGTCAGGACTTATTCAGGAAATGTGTTTCCATCGACTCTTTTTTAGAAAAGCTAGAAACCATCTGAAGCATAGAAACGTTTTTGCGAACTTGACAAAGTTATTTAGAATTTTTCCGTTTCCATCAACCTTTTTTTTAATGGTTGGCTGCTGAGCCACACTGCAGATAATGATGCTGAAAGAAAAGGCGGGAACTGAAGCTGCTGCGTCGCTTTCCCATCATCAGGAGATTCTTCCTGCTCAGTGAGACGTTTTCATCTGTCCGACCAAAACTACTGAATATTCTGGTGTTTGGTTTGCAGAAACCAGATTATCCTGCTAAAAACAGCGACGAAGATGAATTATGAAATGAAGTTTTCTGAACATCTATGCAGAAAGTCTTTGTTCTCCTCACTGCGGCTGTGACCGCTTGGTGAACTCTTTCAGCCTGGATGACGAGCTTCAGGAAAAATAAGATGATTTCACACCTTTTGAATTTGTTTCCCATCTTTGAAGCTTGAAAGGAAAAGCCGTCTCCCCTCCGTGGTGAGGGTCTCGGCTCTTTCTGTCCTCCTTTCCTCACTTATTACACCTCTTATCTGCTTCTCCTTCTCCGTATTCTCTGCCGTCTCATTTCCTCTCGCTTCTTCTCCTCGACGCTCGCTGAGGAGCAGATGATGTAAAAACTCCTCCAGCCTCTGCAACAGCAGCCTGAGCCCAGTTTAGTTTTATGTCTAGACGTCTATTACTCAGAGATTAGTGAGGAGAAAAAAGCTGCAGCGGTCTGTTGATTGGAGGTTTGTTCACATCTGGGAGGAAAAACCTCGAAAAACAAAAACATCTTTAAACTTCTGTGGATCCAGCGAGCGTCAGGCTGCAGGGCGTAAAGCTGCGCAGGAAAACATTACAGCAACATTTTGGTTTATTTAGCCGGAAATAGAGAAAAAAATGGAGGTTCATTTTTTCACTAGAATTTAAACCACAGATTAAATATTTAAATCCCAACTAAATGTTTAAATCTTATAGTTTACAAACTAAATATTTAGTTCCAACTCAAAATAAATGAAATGTTCAAATATTTAGCTTGCTAGCTAAGTGTTTAGCTAGCAAGCTAAATATATTTAGTTAGCAATCACCTAAATATTTGGTAAGTAGATATTTAGTTAATATGCAAATTCATTAGGAGATGTGCGGAAGTGGACTATCAAAATAAAAGCTGGGTTTTATGAATCTCTACATGCTGCTGGATGAAAATCAGCTTCAGTGAATCGATGTGAACGACTGAAGACATTCGGTTATTTACACAGCTTTTATTTTGATAGTACACTTCCTCTTTTCAATAAGTGAATTTGCATATCAGCTAATTATTTAGCTAATATGCAAATATTATTATATTTTATATTTAGCTTGCACCTAAATATAGTTGGCAAACTAACTATTTAGTTAACAAGCTAAATATTTAGTTAGCATGCTAGCTACTTTGTTAGCTTGTTATATAAACACTTAGGTAGCAAGCTAAATATTCTGATTGGAAAATTAACTTTTTACCTGAATATTTTATTTTCTATTTCTTGTGTCAGCTAAGTATTTAGCTTGTGAGTTAATTATTTAGTTGGAACTGACGTTTATAAACGTATAAATAACATGTTGACTCATTTTTTCTCCGGCCGGCTAAATAAACCGTCTGATTGGTGTGAATATTTTCCTTTCCGATCCGCTCAGATGAGAACAGGTTGCTGTCGGAGCGCAGGCCCAGACGGTTTCATGCTTTATTGTTCTCTGGGTGTAAAGCTCTCTTCTTCTTCTGTTGCTGCTGAGACGCTTTCTCTGAACTATTAGGAGTTTCTAAGCCCGGCTAAGCTCTTAAGCTGCTCTGATAGTTTTGTCACCTTGGTTTCCTCGCCGTTTTCTCCTCTAATTCCCTTTTCATCCTCTGGTGTCTGTGCAGCTCACTGAGACGCTGCTGCTGGGAGTCGGGACAGAGCCGCTTCCTACACACTGAACGCGACTTTACATCCTCCTACTGTTCAAAACAGGCTGACTGTGAGAAGGTGATTGTTTTGTTCTGACTCCTCCTCCAGTGTCTGCAGGGTCTCAGCTCCCTGGCTGCACAGTAAGCTAACATTAAAGAGCTTTTTATGAAAAAGTCTCATTTTAAAGCCAAACTGGGTTGTTTCTTCTTCTGCAGCTTCAGTCTGACTGTTACTGAACTGTTTTACGCTGCGTTCACACCAGCCCTGTTCGCTCCGCTTTAATCCGACCCCAGTCCGTTTGACCCGCTCAGTTTGTCGAGTCAAAGTCCGGTTCGGTTGGTGAGGTGTGAACGCTAATCGACCTCTGACCTCTGGTCCTCCAAGTCTCAGTCTGGGTTCGGTTGAATCCAGCTCTGATTTGATATAACACCAAGCGGACCAGAACCAGGAAGTGGACTACAACGCAGGGCATTCTGGGTAAATCCAACCAAAGCTAACATGTTAGCCTAGCACTAGCAGCAGAAATGTCTCCTGGTCTTTAGCCAAAGACTAAAGAGAAATCCTCCAACACTAAAATCTGACACCTCCATCTTGTTTCCATCTGGTGAAGAAGGAAGTTGCTCTCAGTGTCTTCAGAGGTTTTTGTGTCGTTTCTTTCAGTGGTTCTTGGTGCAGCGCCCCCACAGGCCAGGAGGGGAACAGGTTGGTTTGGGTCAGAACCACAGCAGCTGGAGGTGGAGCAGATGATGGAGTTCTGATCCGGACCATCAGCTGTGAAAACAGCTTCACTGTCTGATGTTTTATCTGAACTTTTTTCCTCAGCTTTTAAGCTAATCTGCAGTAAATCGTCTGCAGTTGCATTCACACAAATTCTCCACCATCTTTTCCTCGCTGCAGCAGGATTTACTGTCATGGGAAACAGGAAGTCAATATTTCTCAGTCTGAGTTCTTAAAAACCTCCTCCAGCTGCCAGCAGGACCTTAATGGCTTCAGTCAGCAGCTGTTCGGTTTCTGACGCAGCTAAACAAGGTCTGATCATCATCCTGCAGCCGCCGCGTTGACATCGGCCATAAAAACCTCCAGCTAATTGAATCATGGAAATAAATAATAGGCTATTTAGAAAAAACTCACATTTTTCTAGAATGTTTTTCTGCGATGAATTGGTTCTTTATTGTGTATTTTACTAAACTGCGTCGCCTCTTTAGGAAACTGAAAACACAAAGGACTGAAGGATGCGGCGAGATTTATGAGAACAAAGCAGAACCTCAAAGTTCACACCAACACGGATCCTAACAGAGAATAAAACTGTTTAAGGATAAACACAGTTTTATTGTTTCCAGTGATAAAACCTGATGCTAGTCTGAAGTTGTTCAAATGAACAGAATCAGTAAAATAATGCTTCACCTGGTAGAAAGAAGAAAAACAGGTGAAACTTTTTCATGCCTGCGTTTCATCTCCTTCCAGCAGCAACAGAGCATCAGAGACAGAAAGGAGAACCTGAATGGTACTGAAGGAGGTGAAGACGAGGACGCCGTTTCATCTCAGCTTCTCCCACAGGTCCTTCCTCTGTTGTCCTTCCTCTCGGCGGAGCGCGGGAATTATACGCAGCTCTCCTCGCTCCCAAACAGGAAGGAGATAACATGCAGCACCTGGAGCGCCGTAGAGTCCCGTTCAAAGGCTGCGATGATTCTCCTTCACAGAGCGAGCCTCGCAGCGCAGAGATGGAGGGATGAGAGGACGGAGAGCCAGATGAAAGAGGGAGCAGGAAGACTGGAGGCCGGGCGGCACGGAGGCTCCTGGTGGGAGAGGAAGAGAATGAAGGAGAGGTCAACACAAGGAAAGTTTGGTGGAAACATAACCAGCACAAACTAATCCTGGCTTTAGATTTTAACAGAAACCTCTTTAACGTAGGATTATTATTTAAACCTTCATTTTCACATTTATTGGCCTATTTAAAGAGGAACTGCAACATTTTGGTTACTGAAGCTGCTCTTCCACCTAATCTGAGGTAAACCTGAGAGCGGCTCGGTTTGGTACCGTCTCTTTAAATAAAACCCCGCCCCCTCCAAGTCGCAGAGCATCCCACTCCGCCCCGGTCGAACTTTGGCTCATCGTCTGACCACTAGGCAGTGACATAACACACCAGCAGACCAGGAGGCGGACTTTAGGATATAAGCAAGGTGTCTTCCATGTTTGAGCAGATGCTGTATAGATTCGGGCCTTTACACTTGACATCCACATAAGCCTGTAAGGGTAAGCGTCTCTTTCTTTTTAGCACTAAAAAGAATAAAATAAGTAAACTCTGATTGTTCTGTGTTGGCTGATTTCCTGTTCGTGTGCTCACACGTTTTGGGTCCGTCGAGTTTAAATCACAACAGTAATAAAACGGTTCAAAACACGATTCTGTCCTCAGGGAGCTAACAGCTAGCACACAGCGCTAACATTAGCAAACGATGCTAATGCTAGCAAAACAACGGCCATGATGTCACATCAAGACAACAAACTCACGTCTGAAGTAAAGGTTGTTGTCATTTTAGCATTGTTAGCAGCGTAGCGCTTTCCTGCATCCGTCGTTTCCATGGAGACAGAAGGAACTGAACCGTCAACCAGACGAAGACTTTTGGTAAATCTTCCCTCTGGTGGAGGTTTCTAAAGTTTTATGAAACATTTCCCTGCTGATGGGGAACATTCAAAAGTAAAATAAAGTTTAACTTTAGCGGTTCTGGTGCTGGAGGACGGTTTAGTTCACAAACCCAACAACCAAACATCCTCACTCCTTGAACTTAGAAAACGAAATCCCCGTTGAAAAAAAAAAAGATGGATTCATGAACCTGGTTATCTGGAAGTTCATGACGATGTGAAAGTTAAAAACCGTAAAAAGGATCAGAGAAAACTGAAAAATGTGACCAAACAGAATCTATCAACGCAGCAGGAGAGACTGGATGGAACCTCTCTGCTCTCAGAGACGTTCACAACCAAAAGACTGAAAACAGATTATTTAAAATCAGAGTCATCTTCACCGTGATGAAGAAACTTTACAGCATTGCTTCACCTCCTCCTGACCCGACCCAGAACCGGCGCTGGAACCTGGCGGCCCGGCCTCCGAGTGAACCTGAACAGGAAGTCTGACACGATGAAGATCCTCCGTTCTCTGCCGCTTCGCACGAAACATCAGACGACTGGAAACCTGTCAGGAATCAACTCTGAAACAATACGTGGGCTGAATACACACCGACACACACACACCCACACACCGACACACACACACCGACACACACACACACACACCGACACACACAGACACACACACACACACACACGGTGAGCTTCTCCAACCTGGAGACAAACACATTTTCTCCACTCAGAGTCAAAGCTGTGACAGCCGGTGGATTATTATGGGATGTTTTATGGATTAAAGGCTGTCAGCGCTGTAAGGCGAACAACAGTTCACTAGAGACAAAACCACCAGAACCACTGGACGGGTCCAGAAGCGAGAGGCCAGCCAACCCCCAAACCCAAAATGGGATTCATGGAGTTCTGGATCAGAAACACAAACGTGTATGAAAACATTTTCTATGCTAAAGTTAATAAAACTATTTTTCAATATTAGTTTTTCTACTAAAAATGTGATTAAAATCACATGTGAATAAGTTTGTTCACATCAGTTATTCATCAACATTCAGCTCCATCATCCTCCAACCACTTCCTGTCTTCTTCTTCTTCATGGTTTCCTCCAGTAGCAACAACCAGATGTTGGTCAATATCTGGTTGTTGACATTTTGTTCCCAAAATGTCAAATCGTGCAACTAAAAGTTGAATGGAAACGCAGCGACTGGAACCGTCAGACTTACTGGAGTTCTGCTGTTCTCTTAGTTAGACCAGCAGATTTCTTATCTGGATCAGGATCAGTGGTTTGGACCAGAACCGGAGCGGTTCTGACGATTCATCATCGTTTCAATCGAGGCTCTGATCTCATTCGCATAACAAGCCGCAGCATTTGGAACCCGGCCGCCGTTTGTTTCTGTTTCAGCAACAGCTGAAGATAAAACTGAACGTCATCATGAGCCAAACTTTAGTTCATTAAACTCACATCGCTGGGAATCTGATGTTTTACCTTCCAAACCATCTGGACCCGAATCCGGTTCTGTTCATTTTACCAGAATGGAACCAAAACCTGCAGCAAGAAAAACAACCTGGCAGAGGTTAAAGGTCATCGAGACGTCTGAAGTCATCATCCTCCAGAGAGGAAGATTATTCCACACATAAAGAAACGTGTACAATTTTAAAATAAGAAATAAAATCAAAGTTATAATCTATTTTAAAAATTTTATAAAAGTAAAATACATTTAAATGACAAAAATGAAACAATTAAAAATAAAATATAATCTTAAAAATTAGTAAAAAATATAAAACATTTTTAAAATAAAAAATAAAATGAGAATTACAGAAAGTAAATTAACATTCGAACATTTAAGTTAAAATAAAAAAATTTAAGATAAATAACATTTTAAATGTAAACAAATGTATATATACTGTATATATAAAGAGAGATTTAAAATTAAAATTAAAATGAAAGAAAATAATACATTTCTAAGTTAAGAATTGTTAAAATGTTTTAAATAATACTGAAACAAACATCATTCGCAGGATGAAAGCCAACCTTCCCAGAAGTGGACGCTCAGCTGCATGTCAATAATCAGCATAAAGGATCAGATTATTGTAAAAACTAGGAAACTCCAACCTGAGAAAAACACGTTCCTGGATCAGAACCGACGCTTTTTAATGAGCGCGGTGAAGCATCTTCTAATGAACGGATCTTTGAGTTCCTCTGCGTTAATAAGACAGAAACATTAAAGGATGTGAAGCAGAAACAAACAGCTCTATGATCATCGCTTAGCAGCAGGACGAATATCTGGAGCCTAGAGAAACATCAACTAGAAACAACCTGACGATCCGAGAGAATCTGGAGAATCTGATTAATCTGATTAATCTGATTAATCTGTCGTCATCGCAGTTCCTCCTGATCCATTTAAACGTTAAGATGGAAAAAGAAATAAACTTTTTTTCATTTCTGGGCTTGAATCCCAAATTAAAATGAAACAGATCATTTTTAAGCAGGAGTGAAATTTTATTCATGAACCAGCTGTTCAAATTTTAAATGACAGAAAGCTTTATGAAATGCAGAACGGTGATTCATCAGCAGCAGATCTACGGAGGTTTTCCTCGACTGAACGTTTCCCGCCCGGTTTTCCACAGAGAGCAGCTTAGTTCCCGCTAACCGAGCGAGTCGCAGCGGGACGGATTTAATCTGGAATCTGATCTGATCCCAGATGGATCTGCAGATTACCGAACAATCGGCGCTTCTTCCAGCAGCAGCAGCACATTTAAAGGGACATTTACGCCCCGTTTCTGCTGTTCCTCACCAGGCCTGAGCTATTTCTTCATCTGAACACAAGTCTACGGAAGCCCTGAAAGGACAAGAATTAAAAGAATAATATCTTTGAAGGCCCATTTTTTAAAGTCTGACCAAATTTTCTTTATCTCTTGACTTTAAGTCATGTGCAACTGAAAAAAAAAATCTAGATTAAAACTTTTTTTTTCTCCTAAAAACTTTGAACAATTGTGTTTTTTATCAAATATTTGTGATAAAAACTATTTTACAGCAAACAACCAACAGAGTGGAAAAGAAAAAAGTTCTCTTCATTTTTCTTTGTCTCACTTGAATCCTGAAGAGCTCATGAAAAAAATGGTTCATTTTAATTAGTCTACTTTTATTTTTTTTTACGTTTGTTTACGTGTCAGTTCTTTTCCATCTCATTCAATTTATTTGCTTAAGTGAGAAAAAAATGTTAGTAAAAAATATTTTATTTTTGTGTGTTCAAAAGAGAAAAAAATACCAAATGGGTATTTTTTCATTAAGGAAAAATACTTAAAGGAATATTTTGTTGGTTGCATCCTGCAGAAATAGTTTTTTTAGTATGCTCCCTTTAGGCATTTCAGGTCTTCCGTAGAATTCATCCAGTCTTTACTCTCTGTTGCAGCTTGTTTCCCTAAACTGGAGTTGCTGCTCCACCTGAACCGGGCCGTGTCCTGGACCCAAACCAGACAGATCAGAACCGGGCCATGCCCTGGACCCACACGGATCAGAACCGGGCCATGTCCTGGACCCAAACCAGACAGATCAGAACCGGGCCGTGTCCTGGACCCAAACCAGACGGATCAGAACCGGGCCGTGTCCTGGACCCAAACCAGACGGATCAGAACCGGGCAGAGTTATTTTGGGCTGCAGAGGACAGATTGAATTAAAGCCGGATTAATCCCGGCTGAATTTGTGTCATTCCTCCAAGCGACACTAAATCCAAATCAAATTACACGACCGAACCGCTGCTGCCACGGCGACCACCATCACCTTCATCTCCACCACCATCATCATCATCACCCCAGGCCATCGTGTTGCTCCTCTCCAGCTGTGTCTGATGCCAGGCGCCTAATTGGATCTGACGGGTTCTGGACCCGACACAGGATCATTACATGGGGGGCGACTCTGGGTCCGCCAGCACAAACAGAACCAACCGGACCCGGACCTCCACCAGCTGCTGCTGCTCAGCCCCGCCCGGCAGTTTTTCATGTGTTTACATTCATTCATGGTTGAATTTGCATGTTATTATGTTTTATTTGGATTAATCCAGTTAATTAAATAATCTGGGATTAATTCATCACTTCTAATCAAAAATCAGGTGTTGATGAAACGGAGCTTCAGTGTCATGGATTTCAATAAGATGAACCAGGAACCAACGTTCTGAAATGTTTCAGAAATCCTCGTTTCTGGTTCCTGGTTTGGACGCTCAGCCTGAAGGTTAGAAACTGAGTCACCTGAAATCGCCTCCATGTGGGCGGAGCTTATCCCCGCAGCCGGCTCTGATGGACCCATCAGGCCTTTAATAAAACCTCCGCTGAATTCTACTCTGCACAGTTTGGACCTTAGGAACCAGAGATTTAGAGCTAAACGCTTCTTAGGCTGCAGTAAATAATGCGGCGCCGACGTCACATTGTTGCCGTTTTCCAGCAGTGGAGGAAAGATGGCCGCCATCATCAGCTGCTGGTTTTTACGTTTCTTCAGAGACTTTTTACTCGTTCATCAAGTTACAAAGGACAAAGATCAGCAGTTTCACTCCAGCTTTCCCTCCCCAAGATGGCGGCTCAATCTGCGTCCGCATGCTGGCGTCAACATGACTCCCAGTCGTCTGGATTTCTTAACTTTGTCCTCAACATGGTATTTAAACGTAGCCAGCCTCTCTGTCTGACACACTAATGAATCTCCTGGAGCCATTTTTCATTCCTAACAGGAAGTGCTGGTTGTTTTGAAGGATTCTGATTGGCTGACAGGTTTTAGCTGTCCCTACACTGCCCCCTATGGGTTAGGCATGTTTATAACAACAATCAGTGGCAAAATTCAGCAGGTTTTTGTGGATTAACACTTTTCTTAAACCGGTCAGGTGTGGAAGAGATTATTTTATAGAAACAAATATACGCTCTCTTTACCTCTTCCTCTCCTCCTCTCTTACCCGCTCAGATCATTCCTCCCATCAGGCGTCCAACCAGCCTTAGAAAACCTCTGAATCTCTTCCAGTCTGCAGCGCTGTGCCGCTTGAAGGCTGAGAGGAAACCCAGAGGGACACAGCGAGGGAGATGAGGAAGACGAGGAGTCCATTCCTGTCATGTTTGCGCTGTTCTACAAGCCTGGGATCTCCTGAGCAGAGCAGAAAACAGGAGGATGAAGCGGTGAGAAGAAACTCTGACAGCAGGAAGTGAAGACAAATGTTTTCCTGGACTGAAGAACAAAAAGCTGACAGAGGCTCAGAGAAGACAGGAAATAAGACATGTTAGGTCTAGTCAAAGTGTTTGTCTGGGAGAAGCTCAGCTGATCTCTGGGGAGGGAGGGCGGGAAAGATCAACGAAGAGGAATAAATAAGAGAAGAAGACAGAAACAGTAGAGCTGCAGGGAGAAAGAAGAGATGAAGGAGGAGAAGGAAATGTTTCTGTGATCCGATCTGACAGAATCGAGCCGCCAGGACCGGAACCGGAACGATTCGTCACGGTGAATTGGATTAACTGGTTTAGCAGCAGTGAAACGATTAATCGACTCATCAGGCTCAACGGCTCAGCTGATGAACCCAACAGAACCGACGTTTGTCTCCTGGATTCAGGTTGTAATGTTAAGAACCTTTTAACCACTAAATGATTCACGTTTGGTTTTCATCTGGAGTATTTTTCTGTTTTCATCTGGAATCTGCTCAGAGACGTCTGGATCCCAAAGCAGAGATCCAGACATGATCAGATTAGAATCAGAATAAATCCAGAAACCTGCAGTAATCCTGCAGCTGCTGCAGGTAGAAACAATACGGCTTATGAATAATACAGGAGCCTGAAGGCAGAGCGGGAACCTGAACGGCTGAGGAAGAGGAGGAGGGATGAAGGTGTCCAGAGATCAGAAACCCTCTGGGTTCTTCACCATCCTCTTCCTCATCCCATTCAATGTTTATATCAGCAGCTGCACCTTGGTGGAAATCCATGCATGGAGGTTTAGAGCCACATGAGCTTATTTTTATCTTCTGAGACTCGCCCTGTCGCCACGGCATCCCCCGGTTCCTGTCCCTTCTCCACGCTGCAGTAACGGGATTGCAGCGCTGCGAGTTCACGCAGAGGCCAGACCGTCTGGAGGACGAAAAGTTTCAGCTCAGTTGGCAGAAAGTTGGAGCGATTTATCTCAGCCTGCAGAAACGGCGCAGAAAACTAAAATCTGATGGAGAGAGAGAGAGAGAGAGAGAGCTGCAGCAGGACGGGATGACGCAACACCAAGCCTGGCTCAAAAGGCGCAGTGAGGAACTGACTGCTGCAGAATCACCTGCTACATATTCAGCTAACAAACTAAACATCTGGCTGCTAAACGTCTGCATGGACGTTAAAACTGCATGTTTTAGGAACAAAAACAAAAACATGTCACCTGAGCAACAACTGGAGAAACCCAGCTGCAGCAGAAGGTTTTGATCCACCAGCATTAAAATCAGAGTAGTTTTTAGCTGTGGTGAGCACAGCTAGCTAAAAGGTTAGCTTTGATAACCACTGGTCCACAAACCAGAAATCTTAAGTTCTGCTAACGCTAAACCACTAAACACATCTTAAAAATTAGTGGAAGATGAAGCTAAACTGCTAAACACTTTAAAAACACTTAGCAGCAGTGAATTTTAAACTGCTAAACAGATTAAAAACTAGCAGAAGCTAACTAGCTTTCCATGCTGCAGCAGGAAGTGAGTCTCCTGGATGCTTTCATGCTGCTGCAGCAGGAAGTGAGTCTCCTGGATGCTTTCATGCTGCAGCAGCAGGAAGTGATTCTCCTGGATGTCTCCATGCTGCTGCAGCAGGAAGTGAGTCTCCTGGATGTTTTCATGCTGCAGCAGCAGGAAGTGATTCTCCTGGATGTCTCCATGCTGCTGCAGCAGAACATGAACAGATACAGATTAGCGCTGAGCTTCCTCTCTGGTTCCTGATGTTCTGGGTTCTGTTTCCATGTCAGCTGCACAGGAAACGCTTTAAGGCCTCACCAGAGGGAAGATCCGCCTGCAGCAACATGTCTGATGTGTGTGTGTGTGTGTGTGTGTGTGTTCTCTACCCCCACAGCAGCAGTAGGAAGTGAAACTCAGAATATATTCAGATTATCGATCGTCTGGCTCTCAGTGGGAGTTTCGTCTGATGGAGGTAAAGAAACGTCTCCAACTTCTGAACAAATGTCATCTGATCTAAAAACGTCTCCAGAATCCTGGTGAGGTTTCATCCTCCTCCACAACCTGCAGAAACTCCAATGAAACCATAAATCATAACCACAGACAAACAGATTTTCATCACTTTTCTAATAAACTGCTCTAAAAGTAGAAGCGGTGATTTCTCCGGAGGAATCTGCTCGAACATGAAGCCATTAAGCAATAATTAGATCCATTATGAATCAACTGATTTCCTGCTGATTAACCAAAACCAACAGAAAATGAAACATGATCTGCAGCCTGTTATCACTCATCACCAGGAGAGCATCCAGCTGGAATCACCCAGGCTGTTTACTGTCTCCACATGCAGGAGGGCAAAGAGCCGCTTCTCCTGACGCCATTTAAGGAAAATTATTATCATTTCTGCAATTTTCTCAGAATTTCCCCCAGTAAAAGTTATTCACGAAGCATTCAGGCCTTAAAGGGGCAGTGGCACAATGAAGTAACTATGTTAGCTTCAGTTGTGATCAAAATGACCTAAAAAATTTAATTCCTGATTTAACACCTTGACATCGGGTGTCTGCCTCTTTAAGAAGCTCCGCCTCCAGGAAGCCATCCAACATGGCTCCTCTGTTTACCCTTTAATATTTTCACCAGCGTCGCTCTGAGCAGCAGCTCCTGTAACGAGCTCAGCTGATGTTTGCTAATTGCTGCTGGCTAGTCTGAAGGAGCCGAGTTGCAGAGGAGGAGCTGCGCCTTGAAGGCGGGGCTAAGTCCACCCAGGAGTTTTTACCCAGCTGAACGGTTACCATGGAGATTAAAGGATCTGTCCAACATGGAGGATCAGGGTCAGCTGTGACGTAACTTTATTCATAACGTTTTATTTTTCATTTTCTCAGATCATCTTAAAACCGTTTGGAAAGTTGGAAAAACATCAAAGTTCATCTGGGTAAACGATGGAAGCCAGTCAGGTCGACTCAGAGGTCGTCCCAGTTCAGCCCAGAGCTGGTGTGAAACCAGTCAGCCGAGGTCCGGGTCCGGTTGTTCAGGAGAACAGCAGGACGAAGAGTCATGATGCAATCGGCGGATCAGAACGCCGCTAATCCGCCTTTAAATCTCTGCAGGATTATAATCTGCAGCTGTTGGCTTCATGGAGACGGTCGCCATGAAAAACATCCAGACCTGAAAACGTGATGAATCGGGAGCAGCTCTGATTCCTGCTGCGTTTGGTTTCCTGCAGACCTGCTGGCTGATCCTCATCAGGAGGAAGGATCCAGTCCAGGCAGCAGCCGCTCCCACACAGGTGTGTGTCCACCTGAAGGAACGTCTTAGAAAAAAAATCACTTCCTGTTTCAGTCCAGAACCTCAAAATGTTTCTGATTCACAGATTCACGACAGCCAGCTGGTTTCTCTGCGTGTTTTCCACCTGAAGTCATCAAAACAAAGCGGTTCTGATCCCACTGAGCTCTGAGCCTCCGGTCCGGTCCGGTCCAGTCCGGTCTCGGGGTCGACATGAAAACGTCTCTCTGTTTCAGTCCCACAGAAACCAGGAAGCAGGTGATGATGAGGAACTGGAGCCGCAATACAGGTTATCAGGAGAAAGGTGAGTCATGTTACCTGGACAGGTAACCCAGGCTGCATTCAGTCCGCTTCAGGCCAACTCCGGTCCGGTTGGTGACGTGTGAAGTGAACTCTGGTTAGGTTTGAATGTGAACGCCAAGCGGACCGGAGACCGCTCCAAAAGCAAGAAGTGGACTACAGCGCAGGGCATTCTGGGTAAATACAACCAAAGCTAATGTGCTAGCCTAGCGCTAGCAGCAGAAATGGCTCCTGGTCTTCAGCCAAAGACTAAAGAGAAATCCTCCAACACTAAAATCCTCCATCTTGTTTCCATCTGGTGAAGCAGGAAGTTGCTCTCAGTGTCTTCAGAGGTTTTTGTGTCGTTTCCTTCAGCAGTTCTTGGTGCAGCGCCCCCACAGGCCAGGAGGGGAACAGGTTGGTTTGACTCAGAACCACAGCAGATGATGGAGTTCTGGTTCCAGTAGAACCGGGTCTACCGGACCATCAGCTGTTAAACGCCCTAAAGCTGCTCTGACTGTGTTTAAATGTCTTTATCTCAGTCATGTGACATCAAGCATCTGTTTGTTGAACCAACTTTATGCATAAATTGCTTTAAAATAAAATAACCAGATCAAAGTGCTGAACATGGCTGCAAACTAGAAACACATTTAAATCAAACATCTGTAAAAATAGGAGAATTATTAAAATGGAAATTTTAACAGAGAATTCAGTCTTAGATGATGAAAACTAAAGAATAAAGATGGCTTTTAAAACATAAAACATGTCTGAGTTTTTTTAAAAGTGTAAATAATATTCTGTTAATAAAAAGAAAATAAAGAATATCTGAGCTGCAGACATCTGGAGCTGAAACAAAAACGTTGATGAAAAACGACTTTTACTGGAACGATCCGGTGAAAATCCAGCAGCCTGGATGTTGGATTTCGTGGAAAATGGTTCAACGCCCAGTGGTGGAGAAAGTACTCAAAAAATGTACTTAAGTAAAAGTACAAATACACAGGCAAAAATGTACTCAAGTAAAAGTCAAAGTACCACATTAACATTTTACTTAAGTAAAAGTAAAAAAGTACTGGCTTTTAAAAATACTTAAGTATTAAAAGTAAAAGTACTTGCTGAATACATAACCTAATCGCTAATATCATTAAGTGTGCCGATAGTATTTAATTTGAATACATCATAAATGTGCCATTTTAATAAACAATGTCACAGATTAAACATGTTCTTATTGTGTTTATTCTCTGTAAGAGTTTAGACTTAGATATGTGATTCTATGCATCATAATTTCAGGGATGGAAACATCTTATTTCCTGTCCTAACGTAGCATGAACTTCATTAGTGACATTTATTTAGAAAGAAATCCAACTGAAAGGGGATGGAACGAAGGTGTGGGGGGGAAGACATGCAATCGAGGAGCCACGTAGCAGAGTTGTAGTGAAGACCACTGAACACGAGACCAAGACCAGCGCCCTGCGCTACATGACACAATAAAATGAAGTGCACCTATCAAAATTGGTTCTCAGATTGATCTGAAAGATCCACATTTCCATAAAAACACCTAGATATAAATACTTAGAGCTGAAATATATTTAACCAGTATCAATTACAACTCATTTCATTCTGTTTTGCTTTCATCGCTGTGCTACAATCCGCAGAGGTCGCCTGCCATCCCTATAAAAATAACGCCCTGGGCGGTTGCCCATATTGCCCATGTCAGAAACCACAACTGTCTGCACCATTAAACCATGAAACATAGCAATTAACTGTAATTGCTATGTTACAATTACAGTTGTAATTGTAACATTACAACAACACTATGAACACTGTCCAATGGCGCAACAAGCAGAAGGAGCACCATGACTGTTCTCATCCTCCCTCCCACTGCATGTTTGCCACCATGACAGGAGACAAAATCAACCAATGAGCATGCTCTGTGTTCATACGTTCAACTTTTACTTATTCGGCAATTAAATAAATGTGTGTGTGTGTGTGTATATATATATATATATATATATATATATATATATATATAGCTATATATAGCTATTGCAGTGTATACAAGAACAAAGAACGGCTCTCAGTGAGGCTTCAGTCCCATCAACCTTAGTAAAGATCCGTCCAGAAGAATCGGATCGTTCCTGAATCCACACAATAATTCAGCGCATGAGTGACAACTTTTTTTCATCGCAGATGCAACATGTGTCTCAGTACAGCTAGCTTTGCTAGCATCACGTCCACAGATCTTACCTTTCTTTAAGCTTTCCTTCCAAGTGACGCTAAAAGTTGGACAAAGTCCCACCGTCTGTGAAAGCGAAGCGCTGCTGGTTTTACATGTCGTCATATCTTATGATTTATGCAGCTATTATCGATTAGTTAGACATCTTCTCCCGCTCAGAGGAAACCACTGCGCATGTCTGGAGCTCCGCGTGCTAGTAAAGGGGGAGACTATGGGTGACAACAGACACTAAGTCACGTTATTGCTTGGATTTTACGGCGCCACCTTAAAGTCCCTGAACTTCATATTTTAACGGACAAAAAGAGAGCAGTGCGACTTGGATGTAACGAGTAACGCGACACTTTTGTAGAAATGTAGTGAAGTAGAAAGTACAGATACTTACTGTAAAATGTAGTGGAGTAAAAGTAGAAAGTACCCATTATTAAATCTACTTAAGTAAAGTACAGATACATGAAAATTGTACTTAAGTACAGTAACGAAGTACTTGTACTTCGTTACTTCCCACCACTGTCAACGCCCCGCTGTGAGACGGTGGGGGCAGGAAACTCCGTACCCCGGAGAGCGACAACGATTAGGTGATGGCAGCATTAACTCCAGGAGGGAATCACAGCCAAACACAACCAAAGACCAGGAGAGGAAATTAAACAAAACGTTAAAATAGCAGAATGTAAGTCAAAGTGGAGAGCAGTAGGAGAAGAAAGTGAGGAGAAGAGCTACAGAGAACGACCAGGATAATCTGAGCTGCTTCTGTAGGTCAGAGAGTCTGAATCTCTGATGTAACACTGCAAAAACACAAAATATTATTATTAATTTTAGTCTCTAGTGCAGTGCTGTCCAAACCTTTTGCCATGAGAGTGGCACACAAGTTTGATCATTAAATGAAATGAAAAGTTTTTCTCCACGCTCAGTGAGCCGAACGCTGAACAGTACAATCTGTCAAATTGGTTTGATTTTTCAGAAAATAGATTGTTATTCATGTTAGAGCTTCTTCAAAAACGTTTGAATATTTTCCACTGCCTCCAACAGTCTGCAAGATTTGCAGTCAGGGGCCTCACAAAATCATTCCAAGGGCCACAAATGGCCCCCGAGCCACATGTTGGACACCCCTCTTCTGGTGCAAATATCTTAGTAAACTTAAAACTAACAAAACAAACTTTATAGATATTGATTGATGAAGTTCTAGTTTCTTTGGCTGATTATTTCATTTATCACATGAACAAAATAATCTGGCAGATTAACGATATTTTTCATCAACATTAAGGAATTATTGACTTAAAAAAGCTCCTGAGGATCAATTTATAGATTAGTTTTGTTTTAATTAAAACAAAACTAAGATCTTTGCAGCAGAAACTAATCTTGCTAATATTTTGTGGTTTTGCAGAGCAGCTGCTGATGATCCTGGTTCTCATCTCCTTCCAGGTCAGGAGGAAACTCCTCTCTGACCTTTGACCTCTCCCGGTACTAGACTGCAGCGTCTCGACTCCAGAACCGAAACATTAAGATCCGATTAACTCCAGAACTCCGACACCAACAGGTTCTTCTCACAGATAAACCTGAATGTGTTGAGCGCGTTAAGCAGCATCAGCAAGGTGCTGCAGCACCATCAGCTGCTGCAGCTCAGTTTAAAGAGCAGTGAAGTGTAAATGCCAGTGGATGCTGTTAGCTGCTGATAGCCCCGGCGGCACCGTGAGGAGCCTGAACGGTTTCTGGGCCGACACCTTCCATCTCTATCTGAGGCTGCGGTTTAACGAGCGCATTAAAAGCTCTATTAATCTGCAGTAATGACGCTGCGTGGTTATTACCGCGCCGCGCTCGGAGTGCTGGGAGCTCTCCGTCACACGAGATGGAGAAAACAAATCATCTTTATTGTCAGCTGCCACGCTGATGTGGGACATTTGTTAACATTTAGAAATGACACCAAATTAATGGAGACGGTCGCCGTGGCAACGACAGACACAGCAGACTGAACAGAAAAGTTTTCTGCTCGTTCTAACAAAGTGAGGCTTTTTCTGGTGGACACTATTTTATATTTCCTCAGTGAAGAGCAGTGATGAAGATGACTCGACTGTAACAGGAAGGGAAGCGTTTAACTTCCTCTGAAAATACTTAAAGGTTGTTTTCCTCCTGATGGTCCGGTCGACCCGGTTCTACTGGAACCAGAACTTCATCACCTGCTCCACCTCCAGCTGCTGTGGTTCTCTGAGTCAAACCAACCTGTTCCCCTCCTGGCCTGTGGGGGCGCTGCACCAAGAACCACTGAAGGAAACGACGAAAAACCCTGAAGACACTGAGAGCAACTTCCTTCTTCACCAGATGGAAACAAGATGGAGGCGTCAGATTTTTCTCTTTAGTCTTTGGCTGAAGACCAGGAGCCATTTCTGCTGCTAGCGCTAGGCTAGCATGTTAGCTTTGTTTGTATCTACCCAGAATGCCCTGCTGCTTTAGGAGCGGTCTCCGGTCCGCTTGGCGTTCACATGCATTCAAACCGAAGCAGAGTTCACTTCAGAGTTTGATTTGACTTTGTGGACAGACTTAATAGTTTCAGAAATTCTTTGATATTGATAAAAGTTCCACTTATTTCACTTATAAATACTTCATAATTATTCAAGAATCATTGACTTACAGCAGCTCCTATATCTGTGTAAAGTTACTTCTAAGATATTTTCATGTCTTGAGGACTTTTTAGCAGAAAGCAGGCAGATTTACTTGGTAATATTTTGTGTTTTTGCAGATTTAAACTTCCTGCCTGTTTCCAGTGGGAAGCAGAGTTTTATGAATATTAAAGTCATGTTTCAGTATTTAATAGATGTCGCCTCTTCCTCATCCTCCACCTTCCACCCTCATGCGGCTCCCAGCGCTCCGGTCCGGTTCCCAGCGGGTCTCATCGGCCCGTAATGACGCCGCTGCTTCCTCAGACGCACGTCTCCAGGTTTGGCTGTGTGATTAGGAGCGGCTGCAGGCGGCGCGCTGCGTGGCTGAGGAGGGGACGCAGGTGTGGCGCAGATATTGGGAACGGCTTCAAATTAAAGCCAGTTTAGGAGGCGCCGGTCTGTCAGGACCGGTCCATCAGAACCACTTCCAGGATCAGGCCTCATTATTCTCATGTTAGGGAAAACTGGGGCTTTGAAATCATTTCATGGAGGGCTGATGTTTCACATGAAAGCCAACTTATCTGCACAAACTGGTCACTGGATCCTAAACTGCCTCTGCCAACCTATTTCCATGGAAATGAAAGTTTAATGCACACAAAGCGTCCTCCAGGCGCAGGAGGAGAAGAGCTGCAGCAGCAGCGAGGACGAGAGGACCGCAGCTAACTGTAGCTAACCACAAATAACCGCAGCTAACTGTAGCTAACCACAAATAACCGCAGCTAACTGTAGCTAACCACAAATAACCGCAGTTAACTGTAGCTAACCACAAATAACCGCAGCTAACTGTAGCTAACCACAAATAACCGCAGCTAACTGTAGCTAACCACAAATAACCACAGCTAACTGTAGCTAACCACAAATAACCGCAGCTAACTGTAGCTAACCACAAATAACTGCAGCTAACTGTAGCTAACCACAAATAACCGCAGCTAACTGTAGCTAACCACAAATAACCGCAGCTAACTGTAGCTAACCACAAATAACCGCAGCTAACTGTAGCTAACTGTAGCTAACCACAAATAACTGCAGCTAACTGTAGCTAACCACAAATAACCGCAGCTAACTGTAGCTAACCACAAATAACCGCAGCTAACTGTAGCTAACCACACACAGCTACAGTTTGCTGCAGCTATTCAAAACTTCCTGGAGCTTAAAGACTTCATTTATACATCATTAGACTGAATCCTGATCCGTTCTGATCGATTCCCTCAGCGAGAGCTTCCAGTAGGTCAGACACACACACACACACACACACACACATACACACACACACACACACCCTCAGGGCTCAGGATGAAAGGGATTTTAAGCAGAGCGCCGTCTGAAGGGCCTTCATAAATATTTCATCAGAAGATTAATTGGACGTTTACTCAGACATCATCTGATTGGAAGACGAATCAGAAGCAGCTTCTGTCTCTGCTCACCTCTCATAACATCACGACTTCCTGTTTCCTTTCTGCAGGTTGAGACGAGTCCTAAAGGTGTTTCACACCTGATGGTCCGGTAGACTCTGTCCTACTGGAACCAGAACTTCAACATTTGCTCCATTTCCAGCTGCTGTGGTTCTTTCTCTCTGCTCTGAGTCAAACCAAACCCCAGTAATTAATACGTACATTATGCCGTCTAATATTAAAGGGACAATATTCTGCATTTTCCAGGCACATAGGGCCATTTATAGCACATTTTAGCTTTTAACTGTATCCTTTGTTTTCACACAATAACAGTATTTTTTTTCTTACATAAAAAATGTATCTACCAAACTGAAAAAGGTGTAATGCTCCTTTAAAAGGTAAAGGTATTTTTATTTATGTAGCACATTTTCAGCAGCCATACAAAGTGCTTTTAAAGCTGTGTCTCTTTACTAAGCTTCACACACAGGCAGCCGTTACTTACTCACCGGATGTCGTAACAAAATGGTTTCTCTGGTTTTTACAATAACCCACAAATAAATGTCCATTTTAAAGAGACTAAAACAACGTCCTGTGTGAGAACCGTTTCAAAGTCAATTCAGAAATCCTCCAGCTGCTCCTCAGCTAGCTCAACACACAGCTACAAAGTCTGCTAGCATTAGCATTAATTAGCCTCCAGAATTACGTCCCGTTTTCACAATACTGATCAGAAACATCACAACGTGATTCACTAATTGACTCTCGATTCAATAAACTTTTCAAGTCTTAAAGGTAAATATTATTTATGCATCTAAATTCATTTTTACTTACCTCTGACACAGAAAAGATGAGACACGCTGTGAGCTTCCATTAGCATCTGACAGGAAGGTTTCTTCTTCCTCTGTGCCACCAATGCGACAGGCGCCCCTAGCGGTTGTACGTGGAATCGCACCGAAAAACTGAAATGACAAATTAAGGCTGGAAAACAAAAATTAATGTTGTGTGCCTATTTTTATGCTTCATGTTTTCATTACCTATAGAAACTTGTTTTTCACTCGTCTACATTAAAGTCAAAGCAGCTGCAGGTTTTTTCTGATGAGGGAAAAACATTAAAAATGATGTGAAACATAAATATTCTGAGGTTCAAACTCAAAGTTTATCACAACATTTCAGTTCTTATCGACTGAGTTGATTTTTATCCTTTTCCTGTAGAACTGCGACGTTCACAATAAAGTTACCAAAATAAAAGCATGTAGTTACAATAAACAAAGGTAACTTTACTCAGTCTGTCTTTACAAAGTCAGTTTTACGTATTTTAACAAAAAATGAGCGGTTTGAGAAAACCAAACTGTGACTTTGACAGAAGGTGAAGGTGAATATTTTTAGGAGTCGCATTAAACGACGCGCTGCATGAATTATGCAGATTGCTGCAACATTTCCCCTCAGAGGGGAGGACTTTATGGGTCCTGGGAGAACGGATTTATGACTGCAGGATGCATCGGCTGCGGCCGAACATTTGTCTGAAGGTTTCATTTGGACTCCAGATGGAGAGCTGATTGGCTGCAGAGTTAGCCGCTCCAGTAAAGAGTTAACGGAGAGTTAAAGAGGAGCCATGATGAGGCTGAAGGGTGTTTGGAGGGCAGAGCAGCAGGGGGCGGGGGAAAGATGTGATATTGTTAATGCTACAGTAAATTAATATTCGCGTGAGTTCATCCATCAGCAGAGCAGGCGAGCCGTGAGGAACATGATAATACAGACTGTGAGCTGAGAGATCCAGAGGTTCAAACTGATTGTTTCTATAGCAACAAACAAACAAACAAACTAATTATTTCAGTTCAATCACATTTATTCTCATTAATCCAGTGCGTTTAAATAAAATTAGTTTCAAAGTTTCTCTCTAATTAACCCCATCAGAGCATCAAATAATTGGCTTGCAGCATTTAGTCCTCCTGACCAGCAGGGGGCGACAGTGGAGAGGAAAACACCCCGTTAACAGGGAGAAAGCCCCAGTAGAACCAGAACCAGAACCTGGCTCAGTTAAAGGAAGAGTTTCAGATATTAACCCTCTAATGTGTATTTTTTGTTTGTTTCGTTTTCATTCTTTTATTTTGCCTCCAGTTTTCCGTCAGGCCTCAGACTCGAACCGACCAGCGATGGAAAAACTCCACATGAAACTGCAGCCAGCCTGCAGGTCCTGGGTGAGGCCAGGATGGAGCAGCAGATGGAGCAGAGACCAGGCTGCATTAATTAGGGTATCGCTCTGGTCTGTGGGGTCAGGACCTTTGACCTCTGGTCCCGACATACGGACCGCCCTCAGTCTGCTGTCCTCTGTGTGAGGAGCTGAGTGGGTTCAGCTCGGCTGCAGGATGGAAACAGAAAGGTTCTGTCTGAGAGCCGGCCTCTTCCAGGAGACTTGTAAAGATAACAATGGGCCAATTACCATCTAATTGCTACAGATAACCAGTTCAATACTTTCTGCTGGACCAATTTCACTTTAATTGTCCAAATTAGATTCAATTAGATGTTGGTGCGGCTGGAATAGATGCTCTGACTCCCAACACGTTTCCCCTGCATGCTGAGAAACGCATCGTCCTCTTCGGGGAATCTGCTGATGATCAGATTACCGACTTTATTCCAGGTTGATGCAGCTAATCCAGCTGGGAATTACTAAAAAATTACAAAATTACAGGCCGTCTGAACCTGAAAAGCAGAAGCGGCTGAAGCACCAAGGATGAAGCCTGGATGCCTTTTTAATGCTTCTGGATGAGAGATTAAAATGTTGTGATCACAGCAGCGAATGCAGCTGCTAAATGTAATTACTGGATTACAGCGACCTCTGAGCCTGGAGGTCAGAGCGGATCAGAACCGACCCGCAGTTCTGCAGGTTCTGTGACATGAAATGACTCTAAAAACAGATCCTGAAGGAAAAGCTGGAGATCAGTTGGCTGGTTTGGGTTTTTTAAAAATTACATCGCTGCTCGTTTTAATCCAGAATCAGAAATTCATCAACAAGTGAGTTTGAAAAGGTTTTCCATTCAGCGTCGTTTACTGTTGCATCCTGGGATAAAAAAACGTTCCCTTCCTGGACGGCAGACGGTTTGGTTTGGTTCGGTCCGGTCCGGTTCGGTTTTGTTCGGTTCAGTATTTTGTGTTTTCCAGCCACATGGCGTCATTTTGTAGCACAATGCTGTATGTATAAATATAACTTTAAAGAACTTTTACTTCCTTGAACATCTTGAAAATGGGTCTCTGTCTCTTTAAGAAACTCCTGCTCATCCTGAAGCTCCGCCTCCAGGAAGTCGTCCCAACATGGCTCCTCTATTAACCCTTTAACGTTTTCACCAGTGTTGCTCTGAGCAGCAGCTCCTGTAATGAGCTCAGCAACTGTTTGCTAATTGCTGTTGGCTAGTCTGAAGGAGCAGAGAGGGGGAGGAGCTGCGCCTCAGGGGCGGGGCTAGGTCCACCCAGGCATTTTGGACAGCTGAATGGTTGCCATGGAGATGAAAGGATTTCTGAAAGAATGAAGGAATAACATTATACGACGATGGAAACGTAAAAGAGATTTCATACGATACTGGCCCTTTAAATCCCAGGATCCTTTGCTGTGTTTGGGACAAAAACCCGACAAAGTGATGAAAATGAGCTGAGAGAGACTGTGGGAATCTGAATGTTTCTCTGAACTTCACTTCACCTCGTTCTTCAGCCGCTCTCCGCCTGCTTTCATCTTCCTCCGTCTGATCCCTTCACTCCTGCTGCCTTCCTCTTCCTCAGAGCGTCTTCTTCTTCTTCCCTTTCATCCCTGCGGCTCGCTCCTGTCTTCAACGCTTTACACACTTTTACCCCCCGTTAGCAGAACAAACTCAGCTTCCTGTCAAACTCTTTAACACGACGAGTTTCATTTTCTGACAGCAGCACCAGAAGAGTTTGAGCGCCGCTTGTTTTCTACGGAAGCCTGGAAGGCCAAGGAGATTCTTTTCTTTTAATAAATCTGGACAATTTTTTCCTCTCAACTTTAAAGTCACATGAAAGTAAAAAAAACAACTTTATACAACTAAAACAACTAAATATTGTCAAGTTGAGCTTTTTTCCAGAAGAGGAGAATAAAATTTGATCAGATGTTTTTTTTCTATTATTTCTGACATTAAAAACATTTCAAACAAAGAGGAAAATATATTTTTTAAATCTTGATTTTGAATGGCAAATGAAGGAAAAGAAGGTTGATGTTTAGATTTTGCTTTTTTTTAATTCAATCAAAAAAATTTTCTGTTTTTTTTTTTAAATCTTTTTTTAGCAAAAAGCTTGAAAAATTCATGACAGAAATTTTTCTGTCCTTTAAAATTTAATTCAGTTCAATTAAAAAATACGTTACTGATCATAAAGGGAAATTAAATGTTGTTGTAAATCATTTAGTATTTTAATATAAATCAATATAAATCAATATAAATATAAATCATTTAATTAAAGGTTTAATGTAGATAACATTAAATAACTTTATTTCGTCCTGGTCGTGGAACGCTGGACCAGCTCTACACCCTCGGCAGGGTCCTGGAGGGTGCATGGGAGTTCGCCCAACCAGTCTACATGTGTTTTGTGGACCTGGAGAAGGCGTTCGACCGTGTCCCTCGGGGAGCCCTGTGGGGGGTTCTCCGGGAGTATGGGGTACCGGGCCCTTTGATACGGGCTGTCAGGTCCCTGTATGACCGGTGTCAGAGTCTGGTCCGCATTGCCGGCAGTAAGTCGGGCTCGTTTCCGGTGAGAGTTGGACTCCGCCAGGGCTGCCCTTTGTCACCGATTCTGTTCATCACTTTCATGGACAGAATTTCTAGGCGCAGCCAAGGTGTTGAGGGGATCCGATTTGGTGGCCTTAGGATCTCATCTCTGCTTTTTGCAGACGATGTGGTCCTTTTGGCTTCATCAGATCGTGATCTGCAGCTCTCGCTGGAGCGGTTCGCAGCCGAGTGTGACGCGGCCGGGATGAGGATCAGTGCCTCCAAATCCGAGGCCATGGTCTTGAGCCGGAAAAGGGTAGAGTGCCTTCTCCGGGTCAGGGGGGGTGTCCTGCCCCAAGTGGAGGAGTTTAAGTATCTCGGGATCTTGTTCACGAATGGGGGAAGAAGGGAGCGGGAGATCGACAGGCGGATTGGCGCAGCGTCTGCTGTCAAGCGGGCGCTGTACCGGTCCGTCGTGGTGAAGAGAGAGCTGAGCCAAAAAGCGAAGCTCTCGATTTACCGGTCGATCTACGTTCCCACCCTCATCTATGGTCATGAGCTTTGGGTCATGACCGAAAGAACGAGATCGCGGATACAAGCGGCCGAAATGGGTTTTCTCCGTAGGGTGGCTGGGCTCTCCCTTAGAGATAGGGTGAGAAGCTCAGTCATCCGGGAGGGACTCAGAGTAGAGCCGCTGCTCCTTCACATCGAGAGGAGCCAGTTGAGGTGGCTCGGGCATCTGGTCAGGATGCCTCCTAGACGCCTCCCTGGTGAGGTGTTCCGGGCACGTCCCACCGGGAGGAGGCCCCGGGGAAGACCCAGGACACGCTGGAGGGACTATGTCTCTCGGCTGGCCTGGGAACGCCTCGGGATTCCCCCGGAGGAGCTAGAAGAAGTGGCTGGGGAGAGGGAAGTCTGGGCCTCCCTTCTGAAGCTGCTACCCCCGCGACCCGACCTCGGATAAGCGGAAGAAGATGGATGGATGGATGGATGGATTAAATAACTTTTAACAATTAAAACATTTCTCTTTTCCATTCTGTTGGATGTTTGCTGTATAAATTTAAATATATTTACTATATAGTCAGAAATACTGAACAGAAAAACATAAAGGAAATATTCCACAAAAAATTAAAATGTTTTAAACTTTCACATAATTTAAAGTATGGAGAAAAATGAATTTTGTTCAGACAGGAAGTTGTTGGACTTTCTGTGTTTTGTTCTGGTTTAAGATTTTTTGTTGTTCGGGCTCGGTTCTGAGTGGGTTCATGTGTTCACCCTCTCATCCTCCTCCACGCAGCTGCTGCTCGTCATTTCAGTCCCTCACCTGTTTCCAGTCCTCAGTGCTGAAGCTGCTTTCCTCTGTTTCTGTCACAATGACGCAGGTTTGCTCTCTGCCAGCGTCGCTTTATCCTCAACATTCAGGACGTTAACGTCTTTAAAACCAGAGAAGAAGAACAAACCTAAACGGTTCTGATCCGTTCTGATCTGCCTTGACCCTACCCTAACCCTAACCCTACAGTTTAAAGTTCAGATGTTTGGTTTTTGTTTCAACATCTTTGATTTATAATTAATAAATTAATAAAGTTCCAAATCAAAACAAATAACATGTTGAAGGAATTAATAATCCAATTAGTTGATAAAAAGGTATTAATCTACAGAACCCGGCAAACAGCACCAAGTTTCAGATCCTCCTGACAAGCATGTGGCGACAGTGGAAAGAAACAAAGCAGAACCATTAGAAACCATTAGAAACCAGTAGCAACCAGTAGCAACCTCCAGCTGCTGTGGTTCTGAGTCAAACCAACCTGTTCCCCTCCTGGCCTGTGGGGGCGCTGCACCAAGAACCACTGAAGGAAACGACACAAAAACCTCTGAAGACACTGAGAGCAACTTCCTTCTTCACCAGGTGGAAACAAGATGGAGGCGTCAGATTTTAGTGTTGGAGGATTTCTCTTTAGTCTTTGGCTAAAGACCAGGAGCCATTTCTGCTGATAGCGCTAGGCTAGCACGCTAGCTTTGGTTGTATTTACCCAGAATGCCCTGGGCTGTAGTCCACTTCCTGCTTTTGGAGCGGTCTCCGGTCCGCTTGACGTTCAAACCGAACGAGAGTTCACTTCAATTGAACCCAGACTGAGGATTGGAGGACCAGAGGTCAGAGGTCGGTGAGCGTTCACACCTCAGCAACTGAACCGGACTTTATAGCAAATGGACTGAAGTCCGGTTAAAGCAGACTGAACAGGCTTGGTTTAAATGCAACTTTAGTTTTAGTTTTCTGACATCTGATTGGCTTGTTTCTCTCCCTCCTTCCTGTGGGAGCTGAATCTCGTTCCGCGCCGCCGTCTCGCTCCGTAGCCGTCAGTCATCATCTGCTCCGTCAGGAGCTGCTGCTCCTCCAGCTGAGGAGGGAAACATGTCGTCTCCTGCAGGCCAATAATTCAGTTTCAGTCCTGATGGAGCTGAAATCCTCCTGGTTGATCAGCTCTTTCTACCTGTCCAGGGATCTCACCGTCTGCTGGATCTGCTGCCTCCTTCCTCCTTCTCTCCATCCTTCGGTCTCATTTCCACAGTTTCTCTTCGATTTTCCAAAGTCTTTATTCGTATTTCCTGTCTGTTTCCTGGTTCACTTCCTGTCTGCTGTTCTTTGCTCATCCTAGGAACCAGAATCCTTTTCACTAATTCAGCTCTTTTTACCAGTTTAGGAAATATTTTGTCCCACAATCTGAATTCTCCTCTTCAGCTCATCTTCACTGAATGAGTCTTTGATTTGGACTCACAGCATTTTAAATGTTTGTGTTTCTGCAGCCACAGCTCACCTGACAAACGGCCGAACTCAGAACCCTGAGGAACGCCGCGGCGTGGCCGGACCTCAGCTTCCTGTTCTGATGCTCAGTTTGGAAAGTAAAACATGTTTAGTTAAATCTGAGCTCAGATCAAAAGCTGAGGCATCAGATGGATCTGAGTTCTGATCAGAACCAGGACCCAGCAGAACCGAGCTGCAACAATCTACAATCTGAACACAGAGACAGAGGAAGGTTCAGCTGACAGACCTGAACTCAAACTCACACATCGCATGCAAATGAAGTCAGAGCTGCCAGTTTACATCACACAGTTAAACAAGCAGCTGCTGGGAGTGTGTGTGTCTGCACACACACCTGCTGCTCTGCTCCCACAGCAAACAGCGTCTCATTAGAGAACCGGATCACTCCAGAACCAGAGAGAAACCAGTTCAAAACGTCGGCGCTCACCTCCAGCTCCTGCTGACAAACCGGGTCCAGTTCCAGATAATAATGTTCAGGAAACCAAACAAACCAGTAAAACGTTTTATGACTACTGGACATCTGAGCAGGAATTCAGAATCTTTTTGCACCAAAAAAGGTCAACAAAGTTTACAAATTGCATCACAGACCCACATGATACATGAATATCAATAACCAGAAACTTTTTCTTCTTCTTTATTGACGTTTAATAGTTTCCAGCATAGAGGTGCATTACTGCCACCTACAGGTAATAATCACCAGGACAGAAATATTTACTGGACCAGAAATCCAACTCACTCCTATGGCAAACATTGATTATGAGCAATATTAGCTGTAAGCTAACATTGCTATTTAGCTATTAGCTGCTTTTCCATTGATTTTAGCGTAAACAAACTGACTTCAAATCTTCGGCACCATGACAGGGTTGGTTTTCAGTCATAACAAAATGATTATCTTTCACAAAACTACAATAAAACACTTTTTTCTCACACACTCCCAGTTCTGAACCAGAACTCCACCATCTGCTCCCCCTCCAGCTGCTGTGGTTCTGAGTCAAACCAACCTGTTCCCCTCCTGGCCTGTGGGGGCGCTGCACCAAGAACCACTGAAGGAAACGACACAAAATCCTCTGAAGACACTGAGAGCAACTTCCTTCTTCACCAGATGGAAACAAGATGGAGGCGTCAGATTTTAGAGTTGGAGGATTTCTCTTTAGTCTTTGGCTGAAGACCAGGAGACATTTCTGCTGCTAGCGCTAGGCTAGCATGTTAGCTTTGGCTGTATTTACCCAGAATGCCCTGGGCTGTAGTCCTGCTTTGGTCAGCTTGGTGTTCACAGATGCATTCACACTGAACCAGAGTTCACTTTTCTGAAATGCAGCTCACTGTGATGATGATGATGAAGGTTTTTAAAGTCAAAGGTCAGATTCACATGTTCAGTTTCTTTCTCCTGCTCATATTCTGTTATTCCGTCTGATCCAGACAGACAGAAGGACGTGTGAGATGGTCTGAGCTCCTCTTCCTCCTCTTCCTCCTCGTCTGTCATTCTCTGAGATAAAAGTGACGATTATGACCAGAGAAGAAGACCTGGAGGGAAAGGTACGGCAGGTAAACAGGCAGACAGGAAATGAAACCATGACTGACAGACTACAAATTGAGAGAGAAGAAGCTCTCTGATTGGTTGCGCTCAGGTCTCTAAATCTCCTTCTGGAGTTTTAGTTCAGCTCCTAAAACAGCAGCAGAAACGAAACCAGGAGAACCAGAGTTCATCTGAACAGAACCAGACCGACCAGAATCATCCACTGGGATCCAGGAGGATCCACAGAAACATCCGTCAGTCAGAGGAACTGCTGGTTTCTCTGCAGGGATCAGATATCTGAATATTTCAGCAAAATCTCTCCATGTGATCTCACTTAATAAAACATTAGCCACTAAAAAATGTTACATTTCTCCAGATGGTTGTAAAGCAACATTTATTTTTGCACTAAATTCTCCAGTATTTTTCCCAGAAGAAACTTTTGGTGTAACCTGCAGATTTACAGTCAGAACAGAAACACGATTAATAACGTTAAAATCTAAGTGATGAATCCGGATTAAATTTAAAAGTTATGATAAACAACACGTCTGTTTTCTCCAGCTTCTGCTTCACTTCTTCATGAAAACTTCTGATCCAAACTTTGTATTTACAGTAAATAAATCAATAAATCGCTGATCAGAAGCCGTATGCTGAGTTTACTGCAGGATAAATTTACTTTAGACTACAGAGCCATGAATAAAAGATGCAGCTCTGCAGCCTTGGCTTTCTCTTTCTCTTAGTCGTGATCATTTTTTTCCATTTGAGTATAAGTAGGAAAATATTGACCTTGGAAATGAGGTTATCTTTTAATTACTCGGCGGCTGTGGTTACACAACAAGAAGCAGTAAGTGAGCAGGGAATAAATTAACATTTAATTACAAGAATCACTTTCTGGCTCTGCTTGTCTTTTTACACTCGTCCAGGGAAACAATGAGGAACTATCAGAAGTATTCTCTGTAATCCGCCGTTTGTCCAGCAGCTTAAGCTTTGGTTCGACACCATCAGTCACCTGGACCAGACTGCCGGGCCGCCGGGGAACCGGACCACAGGACCACCGGACCGCTGGGCCACAGGAGCGCCGGGCTGCCGGGCCACAGGAGCTCCGCAGGGCTCCGTTCTCCCACCATTTACTGTCATCTGCAGAAATATCAAAGACATGGGATAAAATGGGCTGCGTTCACACCAACCCTGCTCACTCTCCTTTGACCCGACTCCAGTCTGTTTGCCTAGAAAGCCCGGTTCAGTTGGTGAGTTGTGAACGCTAACCGACCTCTGACCTCTGTCCTTCAAACCTCGGTCTGGGTTCGGTTTGAATGTGAACACCAAGTGAACCGGAGACAGCTCCAAAAGCAGGAAGTGGACTACAGCGCAGGGCATTCTGGGTAAATCCAACCAAAGCTAACATGTTAACCTAGCACTAGCAGCAGAAATGGCTCCTGGTCTTCAGCCAAAGACTAAAGAGAAATCCTCCAACACTAAAATCCTCCATCTTGTTTCCATCTGGCGAAGAAGGAAGTTGCTTTCAGTGTCTGCAGAGGTTTTTGTGTCGTTTCCTTCAGTGGTTCTTGGTGCAGCGCCCCCACAGGCCAGGAGGGGAACAGGTTGATTTGACTCAGAACCACAGCAGCTGGAGGTGGAGCAGATGATGGAGTTCTGGTTCCAGTAGAACCGGGTCTACCCGACCATCAGGTGGGAAACAGCCTTAAACATGGAGAAAACAAAGGAGATGGTGTCTAGATAAACAGGGTCAAAGGTCAGACACTGTTTTCATGTTGGGAGAAGAAGTGGAGAATGATAAACAACAGTCTGATGGATTCCTCATAAAATGTAGAAAATAACAGAGAACCCAGACCCTCCTCTTCTTCCTCAGTCAGAAACCGTGACCATATGACCCAATATGTCCCAGTACCAGGCAGGACCAGACAGAACCAGAGCTGTGCTGCAACACTGACCTCTACAGGAGGCCTGAAGCTCATCAACATTTAGAATAAAACTTTGTAGAAACTTGGATTCTACAAGTTTCTACAAAGAAACTTTGTATCAACATTTATATTCCATCTGGGATTAATTCTGGATTTTTGGGTTGAATCTTCTCGTATCGTTTTCAGAGTTCAGGTTTCTCCTCCTCTACATGTTCTTCTCCACCTCCTCCTCTGTTCTTTGTCACTGACCTTTGACCTCCTGCAGCCTGGTTGCAGTGCCATCACTGTCTCTGTTTTGTGCTTCATTTGTGAGGAGAAAAGCTCTCGTCCTCCCACGCTCTCTGCGCCGTGTCTTTGTTCGCAAGCTGAGAACCTGCCGAGTTCAACTGAGAGTTTATTATAATTCAGCTGGGATTTTTTAATTCACACGTTCCCTGAGCTGCCGGCGAGAGAACAGACCATCTGCTCTGCTCCTCGCCGAGGCAGCCGGCGCAGCGCCAGCTATTATTACCACGGCTGCATGTCGCATCCAGGTTCACCTCAGACAGTAACATCATCACCTTACGCTGTGACGTCATCACCTTACGCTGTGACGTCATCACCTTACGCTGTGACGTCATCACCTTACGCTGTGACGTCATCACCTTACGCTGTGACGTCATCACCTTACGCTGTGACGTCATCACCCTTTAATTTTAAGTTTTAAAAAGTAATTAATTTTAAGTTATCATGAGAATAATCTTATTCATTTCATTTCCTATAATTTTAATTTTATTATCTTTTACTTTAATTTTTCTATTTATTTATTTTTTTTATATGTCTTTAAAAATTTTCTTGAGTAATTTGGACTTTTTAATTATTATTATCTCCTGAATGGTTTTCTCATCTAGAGAAGTAAGAACTATAGCACACGGAAAACTGATGATGATGATCAGATAATCAATACATATGATCAGAAGTAAAGGCACTGTGTCCCAGCCCAGGGTGTACTTTCTTTTTGCAGGGTGTGCTTTCTTTTTGCAGGGCGTACTTTCTTTTTGCAGAGTGTGCTTTCTTTTTGCAGGGTGTGCTTTCTTTTTGCAGGGTGTACTTTCTTTTTGCAGGGTGTGCTTTCTTTTTGCAGGGTGTACTTTCTTTTTGCAGGGTGTGCTTTCTTTTTGCAGGGTGTACTTTCTTTTTGCAGGGTGTGCTTTCTTTTCTTTCTTTTCGCAGTAGCAAACGTTTCCCTGAAAGTGTGAAGCAGAGAGATGAAACTGTTTTCACGTATCGATGGGCAGAAAGCTGGAATCCTCCTCAGAGCTTCTCAGAAATATTCATGTTCAATATTTGAGTCAGACTTTTAGAAAATAATTACAGCGCCCCCTGGAGGCCGCCGCCCCAAATCAGGCTGCAGCAGAAAATCACTTACAGAGACATTTTCCACTGGGATGAAACTCATTCCAGACTCTCAGATAATAACTCTGCAATGATGGAGGCCGGCGGCGGCGCAGGGCGGCGGCGCAGGGCGGCGGCGCAGGGCGGCGGCGCAGGGCGGATGGAGCCGGGTCGAATTCTGACCCGGCGGCTTTCTTCTCTAGTCAGCAGCTTCAGGACGGATTCCCAGAATGCACCTGGCCCGGGTCACCGCCACCGACTGACATGAATCCGTCTGAGCTGGAGATAAAGAACACAAGACCAGCACAGAGAAACCGTGACCATATGACCCAATATGTCCCAGTACAGAACCAGACAGAACCAGACCAGAACCAGACCAGAACCAGACCAGAACCAGACCAGAGCCAGAACCAGACCAGAACCAGACCAGAACCAGACAGAACCAGACCAGAGCCAGAACCAGAACCAGACAGAACCAGACCAGAGCCAGAACCAGACCAGAACCAGACAGAACCAGACCAGAACCCCTCAGTGTAAATCACCAGTGTAAACAATGAGATTTGGTTCTATAAAATCAGGCCATAATGCCGAAAGATGATCAAATGTTAGAAGCCTTAAATGTCATCCAAATGGATCAGAACCAGAGTTACATTCACCGTCCAGCTCTGGGCCACTTCTGGACGGAACCAGGTGAGACTGGAGAGTCCAACGGGTCACTGAGCTGAGAAACAGAAACTTTAAACCAGGAACAATAAGTTCTGTCCTGCAGTCCGATCCCGACTGGACCCGACCCGACCCGACCCGACTGGACCTGACCGGACCCGACTGGACCGGACCGGACCCGACTGGACCGGACCGGACCCGACTGGACCCGATCGGACCCCTGCTGAGCCTAACTCAGTCCTCTCAGTGGGAGCCGCTCCGCTCCGTCCGGAGAGCTGCAGAATGTGACGCAGGGATCATATTAATCAGAACCGGAGGAACTGGACTCCTGTGTGACTCAGAACCGCTTCAATTTCTGCTCTTCCTCTGATGGTTGTTATTCTGACCTTCATCCCACAAATCGACAGCAGGAAGTTCTGCCAGAGGACACGCAGTCAGCCCAGCTTCCTGCCAGAACCACGGCGAGGCGGAGCGACCCAAACAGAACCGGCAGAGCAACCCAAACAGAACCGGCAGAGCGACCCGAACCAGCAGCGGCGCCAGTCCGGTCCGGTCAGCCTGAAGCAACCTGACAGCAGGTCAAAGAGCCAAAGAGTCCAAATCCACCTGATGGGTCCCAGTCATCCATGTACCAGGACCCGGACGGGACCAGATTCGGGTCAGAACCATCAGCAGGTTCTAAAGGGAAAAGCTTCTCTGTTATTTTACAGCATAACGATGTTCTGATATTTATACCAAATATGATTTAACATGAATTTTGCTTCCTGATTTGGGCCTCTGTCTCTTTAAGAAACTCCTGCTCTTTCTTCCCAACATGGCTGCTCTATTAACCCTTTAATGGAGGGTTGCTCTGCCCAGCGTTGCTCTGGGCAGAGTTGCTCTGCTAAGGGTTGCTCTGCCCAGCGTTGCTCTGTCCAGCGTTGCTCTGCCCAGCGTTGCTCTGCCCAGCGTTGCTCTGGGCAGAGTTGCTCTGCCAAGGGTTGCTCTGCCCAGCGTTGCTCTGCCCAGCGTTGCTCTGCCCAGCGTTGCTCTGGGCAGCAGCTCCTATAATGTTTGCTAATTGCTGCTGGCTAGTCTGAAGGAGCTACTCACAAGTCACAGAGTCTGAAGTTTAAACTCTAAACTCGGAGGAGGAGCTGCGCCTCGGAGGCGGGGCTACGTCCGCCCAGGTGGCGAGTGCAGCTGAATGGTTGCCATGGAGACTAAAGAATTTATCAAACATGGCAGAATGAAAGCAGGTCTCCTTCTGCAGAGGGTGATACCGTCCCTTTAAGAAGCCCTGACAGGAAGCGGCGGCCGGCAGACGGATGGGAAGAGGAGATGATATCAGGTTGCTGTGGATGTTCCCAGCAGAGCACTTTGGGCCGGTTCCGGTCAGGTTCTGGTTCTGGATGACGTCCTCTCCTCATCCTCAGGTTGGAAACGATTCTCTGCTTCAGGTTTCTCTCTCGTCTTCACCTCACGTCTCAACCCGACACGCAGAAACCCGGAAACTTCTGCAGAACTCAGAGGAACCAGAACAGCCAGAAAATAACAGCAATAATTTCATATCCGCCGTTTATAAATAACACTCAGTCATTTATAAAGGTCAGTTTCAAACTAAATATTTATTCTGCAAGCAGCATATTTAGTTTGAAGATAAATATTTGGAGTGAAATATGGAGCTTTGAGCAAAAAATATTTAGATACTAAACTAAACATTTAGCTGGCAATCCAAAAATATTTAGTTTGATTGTAAAAACAATAGTATACAAACTAAATATTAACTCTGACGTCGCTCTGGTTCTGGTTCCGGCTCCGGCTCCGGTTCCGGTTCCTGTCCCAGTTTCTGCCCTGAGTCTCTCAGCAGAGGGTTGGATTCTCTTCTCTGAATTCATCCTCATATCTCCTCCTCAATGTCACTCTGCGCCTCGCCGGTGTGAAGAGATCGATGGTGAGAAACAGATCTGAGATGAAATTAGAATCGAGTAGCGGCGTTTCATCCCGACGTCCGCAGAGGAGAAAAGGAAGGAGGACGGAGAGGAGACGGCCGGATCGATGTCTGCATAAATTACAGCAGCAGCGATCACCAGGCTGCGTCTGCAGCTCGGCCTTCAGACAGCAGACAGCGCCACCTGTGGGTCAGACTGAACCACAGCAGAGGTTCTGCAGAACCATGGCGGTCTGACCTGGTTCACACATCTACTGGACTGCAGAGAGAGACCAAAAGGAAAACTGATTTCTTTAGAGAGCCTGAAAAAATCTGAGCAACCAATCAGAGGACGGCACTCACAGAGATCCAACTAGATCCTCTCTGATTGGTCGAGGTCCAGCTGGTCATGAGCGTTTGCTTCCTGCAGTCAGAGGTGACAACGCTAGGCTGTGCTGTGGTGGCGCCGGGGGTAAGCACAACCCACAAATAGAGGCCTTAGTCCTCAACGCGGCTGGTTCGATTCCCGGCCTGGCGACCTTCGACCTTTGCCGCATGTCTCCTCCTTCTCTCATTACCTTGTTTCCTGTCAATTCACTGTCAAATAAAGGTCAATAAAACCTTTAAAAAAAAAAGAAGAGGTGACTACGCTAGGCTAGGCTAAGCTAAACTAGGCTAAGCTAGGCGGATGTAGCGCAGCTGAGGAGAGAAAACCTAGAAAAGTTAAAGTGTGAACTTGACGACCTTTGACCTGTTGGCCCCGGTTCAGAAACATCCCATAATGAGCTGAAGGCAGCTGACCGTCAGAAAGACTTTCTAAGATTAATCTCAGACATTTTCTAGAAAAAACTGGAAACTGTAAAACTCAAAAATACAAAAATCTGAGGAAAAAAACTCAATTTTATGAGTTTGTAAAGTCAAAAACGTTCAACGTCTGAAACTCAGAAATTTCTACATTTTGCAACTTTTAGAGCTCAGATAATTTCCTTGTTTTCTGATCGTCTAAAAGGTTTTGGTGAGATTTTCTCCTTTTTCTGTCCATATTTTTAAAACGATGTTTGACTCTGAGGTTCTGGTTCTGTTTCTGTTTCTGTTTCTGGTTCTGTTTCTGTTTCTGGTTCTGGTTCTGTTTCTGTTTCTGTTTCTGGTTCTGGTTCTGTTTCTGGTTCTGGTTCTGGTTCTGTTTCTGGTTCTGGTTCTGTTTCTGGTTCTGTCATTTTCACAGATTTTTCCAGAAAGCTGCGAGTGTTTCAGTCTCTTGCGACTCGTCTCCTGTCAGTTTGTTCAGACTTTAGGGTTAATCAATCAGACTGATTATTGGTTTCTGATCAGATTTAAAACATAACGAATATTTTTTAGCTGGTTTATGAATTTATTATTTGCGGTCAAATCAATCCAGATTTCTGGTTTTTATTGTTATTGTTTGTTTTTCAGGACCAGAATGAAACTTTGAAAGTTTTATTCAGTTTTAGTTTCATTTAATTCAAACTAAACTAAACTGAACTAAACTAAACTAAACTAAACTAAACTAAACTGAACTGAACTGAACTGAACTGAACTAAACTAAACTAAACTGAACTAAACTAAACTAAACTAAACTAAACTGAACTAAACTAAACTGAACTAATTATGAATCAGCTGAACTGATGCTGGACTGAAGTTCAGTCCAGCAGAAAATGTTACTTTTCATATTTTTATGCCATAAATGATCAACAGATCGCTAAAGGAAAGATGCTGATTTTGACTTTCAGGCTATAAAATGTTTTATTTGAAAATGACTTGAATTTTTTGTTTTTATGTATTTAATAAAATCTGACGAGGTTCGGTGAAAAATCAGCTATTTTTTACTTTATTAATCGATGGAATCATTGGTAGAATTATTGATTATTATTTGATTTTGAAATATTTTTCTGTTAATTTCTACATCCAGGTTGGAAAAGACCAGGAATGAACCAGAGGAGAAAAAGAGTCATAAATAAATCAGCTGGAAAAATCCTCAACAGGAGGAAGATGAGGCTCAAACGCCTCAGAAACATCAACCAACAACTCCTCCTCCTCCTCCTTTATCTCCTCCTCCTCCTCCTTCCTCTCCTCCTTTATCTCCTCCTCCTCCTCCTTCCTCTCCTCCTTCATCTCCTCCTCCTCCTCTTCCTCCCTGAACCAATTTAGTCTCTCTGCATGGAGCAACACCTCCCTGTCTGCTCAGCTGTTAGCTCCTATTAGCCAAACCGTTCCCTAAATGTCCTGTAGATGTTAATATTGGCCTCTCACACACACACACACCCACACACACACACACACCCCTACAGAGCTGCAGTCTGACTCCAGGCTCACCTTGATGAGCATGCAGAACTCGTCTTCATGCTCTGATCCCAGCTGTGAGACATCAGAGCGTTGCAAGAATAAACCAATAAACAACATGGAGGAGAACGGAGCGAGGGATGACAGGGAGGAAGAGGAGCAGCGGAGGGAGGAAGAGGAGAGATGAAGCAGTAACTGTTAGAGACGTTGAAGACTCCTGACATCGCTCGTCTGCGCTGCTTTTCAGGGTCCAGACAGCTGGACAGACTGCTTATACAGCAATACCCTTCCTCACTGACACACACACACACACCCACACACACACACACACACACACCCCTTTAAGCACCTCTCTACTCCCAGCTTGTCTGCTCCATTGTTTTCTCGTTCTCCGCCTGCTGTCTCACCCGTCTCTGCGTCTCCCCACTGTTTTCATTTCTCCTCCTTCATCGTTGCTCATCCTCTTCCTCCTCTTCCTCCTCTCATTCTGCTGAAACATCCGGCCCGCTGCGCTGCCTGCCTGCAGATTTCAGATACATGAAATCCATTTGAACTTGAAGTATCTTGTTGTCCCAGTGGAGTCCCACCAGGCTCAGTACTGGGACCGAATTTATTTAGCCGACGTCTTAAAGGGGCGGTATCGTGTTTTCCAGCACATGGTGCCATTTCATAAAACAATACAGTAACAATGTTACCTTCAGCAAAAGATGCTGCATATAAAAAGTATAACTTAAAAGATGTAATTTAACTCCTTGAAATTGGGCCTCTGTCTCTTTAAGAAGCTTCTGCTCTTTCTGAAGCTCTGCCTCCATGAAGTCGTCCTAACATGGCTCCTCTATTAACCCTTTAATGTTTCTATCAGCATCGCTCTAAGCAGCAGCTCCTGTAATGAGCTCAGCTGTTTGCTAATCGCTGCTGGCTAGTCTGGAGGAGCTGAGTGGGGGAGGAGCTTCGCCTCGGAGGCGGGGCTAGGTCTCCCCAGTCGATCTGCAGCTGAATGGTTGCCATGGAGATTAAAGGGTTTCTAAAGGATGAAAGAATCATAACAACTTAAAGAGCAAAACATTTAACATGATGGAAAGATCAGAAAGTTTCACTGAAAAAATGACTTTTCTGCAAAAGAATCAGCTTCTAATTTATTAAACTTTACTAAATAAAGCAAACATTTTTACAGAAAGTGATTTAAATCTTTTTTTTTTTTTAACTGAAAGTAAATTTGTTCAGTTGAGTTCAGTGGACTCCAACAGCAAACATGGAAAATTATCTTTAAGTTTTGGATTTACAGTGAAAAACTTCCCCACAAAAAAAACTACAAAAAAAAAAAATCCTGCGACTTTAATTTTTTTATCCTGCGAGAAATTTTTCCTGATTTTGTCCAACAGATGTGTGAGGATCTGCAGCAGCTTTTCCAAAGGAGCATCAACAGGAGGGGGGAATTCTGATGAGCAGTTTTCACATCATTCATTCATTCATTCATTCATTCATTCACATGCCAGACTAATTTAAGTCCAGATGTGATCCACTGCTGACCAGGTGAAGGTGAAATTGTCTGTATTTGTGGTGGATCACCTGGTTGATCTGTTTCGGATCAGTTTCTCTAACTTTGTTTCCATCTCTGCTTCCAGGCAGCAGCAGGTGAAACCGAACCACTGGGCCGGTGTGGGAAGGAGGCAGGCGGACAGCGAGGCGGTCCGACGTGAAAACGGTTCAGGTTTTAATATCAGAGTTCAGCGTCTGGTGGAAGCGGATCGACAGGAAGAGGCAGCGGGACGATTTGGAGTAAAAGGCGCTGAAAGCTTTTCTCCTCCATGCTGCTGGTGACAGCAGAGCCGCCTGCTTCCTGCGTGACGACACGCTGCGTTTACTTTATCTACTGCAGGTTAGCGAACGCAGCACGCTGCCGTTAGCCTACACATTTAAACGCTGATGCAACACGACATCAAGATCACCTCTCCTGTCTGCTGCTGACAGAGGAACGAGCAAAACACACAGGCAGGTGGAAATATTGGTGTGTTAAGATCAAAATGAAAAGAATTCAATTTATTTTCATTTATAATTCAACAGAACTCTTTGCCTTGAGCTATACATAAAACTTGCTGCACTTAACTAAATCCATTTTTCAACCCTCAAAAGAGTCATGACATACCAGTAGCTCCAGAATGACTGGGAAAATGAAACTTGAGAAGATTTTTTTGGCCTCATAATGGTTTCCTCTATTTTCAAAACTAGTTTGAGAATAGAGGAAGAATGCGACGCTGCAGTCGGAGCAGAGGCCGATAGATCACCGCCGATAGATCACCGCCGATAGATCACCGCCGATAGATCACCGCCGATAGATCACCGCCGATAGATCACTGAATCGCATCAGACAAAACAACATTTTCCAGATCAGTTTATTTCAATAAAAAACTGATGAAACTGAACAATAACTGCAGCTGTGAGTCTGTCTGCTGTTGGTGCTGCTGCTGGTGCTGCTGTTGGTGCTGCTGGTGCTGCTGTTGGTGCTGCTGCTGGTGCTGCTGCTGCTGCTGCTGTTGGTGCTGCTGGTGCTGCTGTTGGTGCTGCTGCTGGTGCTGCTGTTGGTGCTGCTGTTGGTGCTGCTGCTGGTGCTGCTGTTGGTGCTGCTGTTGGTGCTGCTGTTGGTGCTGCTGGTGCTGCTGGTGCTGCTGCTGCTGGTGCTGCTGCTGCTGCTGCTGTTGGTGCTGCTGCTGGTGCTGCTGTTGGTGCTGCTGGTGCTGCTGTTGGTGCTGCTGCTGGTGCTGCTGCTGCTGCTGCTGTTGGTGCTGCTGGTGCTGCTGTTGGTGCTGCTGCTGGTGCTGCTGTTGGTGCTGCTGTTGGTGCTGCTGCTGGTGCTGCTGTTGGTGCTGCTGTTGGTGCTGCTGTTGGTGCTGCTGGTGCTGCTGGTGCTGCTGCTGCTGGTGCTGCTGCTGCTGCTGCTGTTGGTGCTGCTGCTGGTGCTGCAGTGCAGCGCTGTGCTGATCTGAAGCTGCAGATGATAAAAAGAACAAAACAAAGATTATCACAGATTAAACCAGAGTTATGAAATAATCTGCACTAAATAAACCATCATAAAATCTGACTGGTTTACCTCCACAGCTGCTCACCTTCCCAGTAACCAACCATGAGGTCACTGAGCTGATGCTGGTTGCCATGGTTACGCCGATCAAACAGGAAGTGGTCACTATGGGTCAGAAATTTAGATGTAAATATTATATTTGTGGACCTGGATGCAGGCAGAGTCAGATCTGGTTCAGCAGCAGATTTATTTTGAAATGAATTTATGTTCGGAGCGCGAAGCTTCAGGAAGAAAACCGGGAACAAGAGAGAGAAAACAAGCCGGACTGAAGCAAAAGCTCATCAATAAATCTTTGGATCAAACCGACAGAAAGGAAGGACGATGAGATGAGGAGCGGGTCGAGCGCTCGTCTAATCCGGCCGTCACGCCGCGGCGGCGGCGCCGTAATGTGATTTGGTCTGAATTAAAACGCTGGGAATTGGATCTGCGGTAAAAGGCCGTGTCAGGAGGGAAGAAATGAGAACGTCGGCGAACACAGGAAGATGAACGACTGTCTGGGAGACGAAGAGAGGAAGAGGAGGAATAGGAGCCTTCATCACGCCCATGACCTCATCATCATCATCATCATCACCTGCTTCACCTTCAGATGGTTGCAGGTTTCCTGTAGCAGTTTCAGCTTCGGTTTAAAGGAACTCGGTGTTTCAGCAGCTTTGCAGTTTTATGGAAGTTTGTCCAGATTGTTGAATTATTCAGGCTGTATTTGGTCTTTAATTTCTTGTTGTTCTCTGTAAGGTTATTCCTGGTTTATTGGGAGAGTCTGGATTTTACTTTGAAAGTGTTACTTCCTGTTGAGCCAACTGTTAGAAAAACAAACTGCAGAAAGATCGATGCAGTTTAGACGCCCAATTCCACCACTCTGTTAAAAATAAAGGATCTCAAAAGATCATTTATTTTATTTTTAACAAAGGGAAACGGAGACACTGAGTTGATGTTTCCAGTCGTGGGAATAAACAGAGAGCAGACCAGAGCGTCATGTTGGTGGAGTAAGAATCACAGTCAGCTTTACTGGCCAAGCAAAGCAAAATCTGGTTCAGTAAAGACGTTCAGAAGAAACATGGAGGAAGGAACATAATGGGAGCTGTACTTCACATCATTTTCAAACAGTTTTCTACAGCAAAGAACAGCAGAAATTTATGAAAACATTACAGACACTAGACTCCCTCTAGTGGTCTGGAGGACTTCTGTTTTGTGGAGAAAGTTTGCGGCGTTTCACATTTTCAGGTTTTTTTCCATTTGTGGAATTTTTTGCTTTTCTTTTCTGTGGTTTAAATTTCATTTTGTTTGCTGCGTTTTTCTGTTGCTTTTTATTGTTTTTATTATTTGTTTTGTTTTATTATCATTTGGGGCAAAACTGTAAATATAAGACAGCTCTTAAACGTGGGACTTAAGTAATAATATTTCTGTTTTTGTTCTTAAGAATTTCAGGAGGTTCAATTGTTTCATATTCATGAAAGACTGAAAAACCTCTATAATAACCAAACTAAAGGATTTTTCTCTCTGACTTCAACTTCTTAGTTACAATCAATATTTTTGTCCCAAATGTTCTTCCATACAGGAACAGCTGACAGTGTGAGGAGAAGGAAGCAGAAACTACAAGATGGAAAACCTGCAAAGGAAAAAGATTTCCTGGGATTCAAAATACAGGAATAAATCTTAACAAGTCAAAACTTTACCAGAAATAAATGTTTTAAAATAATTTCTGTGTTAATTTTTTACTCTAGAGCCAAACTCTAAATAAGAGACAGAATATGAAAAATAGTGATGAATCAATAAGACTCTGCAGTCAAATGCTGCCCTCTATGGGCCAGCAGCGTAACTACATGTTAGACAGATTCAGATGGACCTGACTACTTCCTGGTTTGAGTGGTTTTCCTCTCTAAATGCTCAGAGTTTTTCCAGGAAGTAAAACTGTTTGGCTGTCATCCTCTTCCTCAGCTGCTTTAACTCAACACTCTGAATGTTTGAATCTCTGCTGCCAGGATAAAACTGCTTTTATTTGTGCAGATTTTGCAGAATGCTGAACAGACGTTGGAAAGCAGCGGCTGATCCTGAGCAGCAGATCCAGACCTTCGTCTTTCTGTTTCTGTGCAGGAAGTGGCTCCTGCCGTCAGACTCACCGAGGCGCCTCACACAGGATTTCCACGCGATCCGCGCTCTGCTTCATGATGATGCATGAACTGATGTTTCTGTGCGAGACGCTCTGAGGAGCGATGGGACTCAATGAAGCACAACATGATTCCTACAAACTTTCCCTCCCGGCTGCAGCGTTCATAAATCAGCCGACTGAAGCTCTGCAGGGGGAAGGAAATAAATGTGTTGCTTTGTTATCCGTCAGATCTGTCATTTATCATCATGTTGCTGCTGCAGAGCCGAGCGCTACCTGGACTCCTGCGTCGGTCCTGAATCCATCACAGCGACTCAGAGACGAGTTACCGCAGCAACAGATCTGTTCACACCATCAGCTTCATCCCAGCGAGGAGCAACAGAGACGCTCCGGCACAAACAAAGTCTCTACGAACAGAGAACATCCAGATGTTCCTGAGGTGAAACCAGAAGGAGCGCCGGCCTGCGGGAAGAAATCAGAACCACATGAAGGAGCCGGACGGAGAAACAAAACGAAACTTTTAACAACGAAACATTAGGAGTTTAAACAGCGATCTGGAGAAAAGATCCAGACGAGCCAATCAGATCATCACAGGTCGGAGAGACGAAGCTGATGGGCAGAGAGGACGCACTGCAAAAACACAAAGCGTTAGTTTCAAGTGAAAATATCTTAATACAGTAACACCATGGAGAAAATGTCTCGTTATAAATGAAATAATCTGCAATGAAACCAGAAGCTTTTTCATTAATATTAAGGAATTAGTGACTTAAAATAAGTTCGTATTTCTTTCTGAGAAGTTATCTGTAAGTTAGTTTTCTCTTATTTTAACTGTATTCAGATATTTACACCTGAAACTAGACCAGCAATATTTATTAATATTTTTGTTTTTGCAGTGTGAAGGAAGAGACGACAAACAGAAACACCTGAAACCAAACTAAGAAATCTAAGCAATAAAATAATAAATGAATAAATAAAGGAACAAAACACAAACATGGCAACAGCAACACAATGATAAACATAAAAACCCACCAGAAAGCATCAAAACCTCCCTTTGCATCATGTTACTTTAATACTTTAGTTTTTATCTTCCAATAAAACCTAGAAATGAGAAGATAGAGCAGCGAACAGCATTTCGTTTGAATCCTCCTGCTGACGCCAAACTGCAGATATTGTTTTTATTTCAGGCCTTTGATAAATTATTAAAGTTATTTATTCTTTTTCTGGTGTTTTGAGTCGGAACCTTTTAGAAAAGTGAAATTAAACCTGAGTGACCCGCTGCGCTCCTGGTTCGGATACGATCTGAATCATTTTTCTCCTGGAGAGCAGCGCCAACCTCCTGAACTCCTCAACAACCGAGAAACAAAACGGCTCAACAATGAAACGTTTTCTTTCTTCAGTAGCTTTCAGGAAGCTGCCTTTACATTCACAAACACAAAGTGTTTTACATCCTTCATAAACCAGACAGTCTCTGAGTCTCTTTGTTCACAATTTAGATTTTTAAAGGTCTACAGATTTTCATCAAACTGTTAGTCTGCATTATTCCATTCAGTTTAAATCTCCCTTCCCAGACAGTCTGGGTTTTCTCCCATTCACTTGGATTTTCTGCTGAACCAATCAGTGAACAGAAGGAGGCGTTGTGATGGATGATGTTCATTTTCTGCCGTTTTAGGATCGTCTGTCTGCAGGTTTAGTGACGGCAGAAAACCATCAGTCGCCTCGTTCAGATCAGATTTCTCTCTTCACAGCGGAGGACAGTTATTTACAGACAACACTGCAAAAACTAAATATTACCCAGAAGTTTTGTCCAGATATCTCAGTACGCTTGAAAAAAGACAAACTGACTTAAAAGTAACTTTTAGTAAGATGTAAGTCTGTTTAAAATGAAAAGCTCTAGTTCTATTGGCAGATTATTTCAAAACATTTTTCATTTTTCTGCCAATGGAACTAAAACTTTTTCATCAATATTAAGGAATTATTTACTTAAAACAAGCCTCTACATTTTGCTAAAAAGTTACTTTTAGTTAGTTTGTCTAATTTCAGGTTCACTAAATTATTAGCACTAGAAACTAAACCAAAATCGCTTGGAAATATTTGGTATTTTTGCAGTGAATTTCCAGTTATTGTCATAGTGTTGAACCGGTTCATTTCATAATCAAACGTTAGCGACTGGGTAAAATTTAGAAGGTCAACAGCCTCCAGGAAGCCATCGATCCTGAGTCCGGAGGATGAAGTGCAGGACATCGTCTCTCTGTCCTTCTGGGACAAAACCGACTTCGTTGACCAGAAGTCCAGCTCTTCGCCGGTGGAGCAGGATGGCAGCGTCTCCTTCTCTTCCTCAGAAGCTCCAGGTGTTTGAAGATCCAGTTGTTCCTGCGGCTGCAGGAGCTTCAGCAGTTCGTATTTCACGCCGCTGCTCTGCCCATTAGCTTCAATCATGGCGTTAATAATAGAACAGGTGCTTTGCTTTTGTTACCAATCTGTCTTATTTGCCATTCAGCCACTTACGGCTCTTCCTCTGAACTCATATTGGCGCAGCCGGCCTGGTGGGCATTAATATTGGATGAAGTGGGAGCATAATAACCTGAGCTCCTGTGACTGGAGGCTAACGCCGCGCTCTCCGGGCTCTGCAGGAATATTAATTACTGCCACAGCATTATGAGTATTAGAATGATTCACATGAAGCAGCTTCTGGTGCATCAAGATGAGCAGCTGCGTCTGATGGGGACATCCATGGTTTTATTTTGAAAAATCAGTTAAAACCTCCTCCTTCCTGTTCCTTCCTTCAGCTCTGTTCGCAGGTGTTCAGGTGATCTGGACCCAGAACCCGCCTGCGTCCGGTTCCGACCACCTCAACCTGGCCGAGGCTTTATTAAAAAGTCTTCATGGTGACGGCGGCTGAGCCCGGCTCGCCGCCGCAGGGATCCGTTAAAACGTGGCGATCAGGAAGCAGATGGAGACAGGAAGGCCTGGACCGACGGACAGAGTTTCCTGCTGACCATCAGCAAACACAGGCTGAAGACGATCATCTGTCAGACCCGTCAGAAACATTTCTGGGTTCTGCAGCTGAAAACTCCAGCTGGTTCTGGATGGTTAAACCAAACCGTCTTCCAGCAGCTGAAGGAACCAAACCAGAAGAGAGAAGCCGCCAACTTCAGGCCTGGTCCGCCGCATCCCATCAGGCCTTTCATCCAAACGTAACTGAAGCAACATAAAACCTCCGCTGAATTCTCCTCTGCAGAGTTTGGACCTTAGGAACCAGAGATTTAGAGCTAAACGCTTCTCAGGCTGCAGTAAATGATGCGGCGCCGACGTCACATTGTTGCCGTTTTCCAGCAGTGGAGGAAAGATGGCCGCCATCATCAGCTGCTGGTTTTTACGTTTCTTCAGACACTTTTTACTTGTTCATCAAGTTAAAAAGGACAAAGATCAGCAGTTTCACTCCAGCTTTCCCTCCCCAAGATGGCGGCTCAATCGGCCTCCGCATGCTGGCGTCAACATGGTATTTAAACGTAGCCAGCCTCTCTGTCTGACACACTAATGCAGGGGTGTCAAACTCCGGTCCTCGAGGGCCGGTGTCCTGCAACTTTTAGATGAGCCTCTGCTGCAGCACCTGAATAGAATAATTAGGTCATTAAGGCTCTGGAGAACTGATCTACACCAGGAGGAGGTCATTTAGCCATTTCATTCCACTGTTTTGTACCTGTGGCACATCTAAAAACTGCAGGACAGCGGCCCTCGAGGACTGGAGTTTGACACCTGTGCACTAATGAATCTCCTGGAGCCATTTTTAATTCCTAACAGGAAGTGCTGGTTGTTTTGAAGGATTCTGATTGGCTGACAGGTTTTAGCTGTCCCTACACTGCCCCCTATGGGTTAGGCATGTTTATAACAACAATCAGTGGCAAAATTCAGCAGGTTTTTGTGGATAAACACTTTTCTTAAACCGGTCAGGTGTGGAAGAGATTATTTTATAGAAAAAATATCAGGAAAAGGAAGTTAGAAATGAACCAGAAGGCGTTGAGATAAATGGCTTCGGTTAAAACAGGGGGAGGAGTCAGAGACGGGGAATCCTCAGGTGATTGTTTCTGTGCTCAGGTGAGCTGGACAGTCATGTCTGACCTGCAGGTTTGGTCAGACAGACGGGTTGCAGACAGACAGACGGACTCCAGATGAGACTCTGATTTTCTCCGCTGTTCATCTGAAGGAAGAGTTTTCCCTCTGAGGCCGTTCGTCACGTTGCAGGCGGTTCTGTCTGGTTCCGTCGGGTCTCTGCTGAGCGTTCTTCGTCTCTCCGACAGTTAATGAGACTTTTGATGCTTTTTGTGTTTCTCCAGTTTTGACATGAAGATTTTTTTCTGCACAGAGAAACTCTCTGCAGAGAACAGTTTGCCACAGATCACATCTGTTGTTTACTCGCTCACATTAGAGGAAGAACGGAGAAGCTGTGTTATTGTGAACGTTCGCTCACTCCCACATGCTGTCACGCCGTCTGAAAGGACACTTCACACGTCTCCTCTCTGACTCACAGCTTAAACTCTGAACGCTCTGTTCCTGTTTGGCTTCGCATCACAACGCCGGCGAAAAATGAAATGATGAACTCTGAGCTTCACCTCACTGTGGAGGCCAACAGCTGGGGGCATCCTTAAAAAGTCTTAAAAAGTCTAAAACGAAGGCCTTAAAATGTCTTAAATTCATTTAAAAAATAGATGTAAAATGACCTTAAATACATTAATCAGAGCCTGTAACAATAAGTAATTAATTAATCACATGACGAATTCAAATGAGCTCAATAATTTCCATTCTGATTCTACTTTAAAAGGTAATTTTGTTTGCAGAGACATGATAATATGTTTTATTTTAGGTTTTATGGTTTGTATTCCCATTTTATTTATAGTTATTGGTTCTTCTGTTTTATTTTAGATACTTAAAACATCTTTCAGTTCCAGTGTGAAATTTACTAAATTAAACTAAAAACTTATAAAAATACAAGATTTTTAATATGATACTTGCACCATTCAAGTATTATATTGCCTACATTACATATACATAATCTATATAATACTTGGTTCAAAACAAAAATATTATAGTTTATCACAACAATTATTGGGATCATTTCTCAGCCAGCAAACTGTTTTATCCTGGGAGGAATAGATGTAGAAGCAGTTTGTTTTTCTAGCAGGATTTTCCTGTCAGATAAATGTTGATGTGTCACTGACAGCAGGCAAGCAGCTAATATATGCTAGCTAGCCAGCTAGCAGCTAATATATGCTAGCTAGCCAGCTAGCAGCTAATATATGCAAGTTAGCCAGCTAATGGGTAATATATGCTAGCTAGCCAGCTAGCAGCTAATATATGCAAGTTAGCCAGCTAATGGGTAATATATGCTAGCCAGCCAGCTAGCAGCTAATATATGCTAGCTAGCCAGCTAGCGGCTAATATATGCAAGTTAGCCAGCTAATGGGTAATATATGCTAGCTAGCCAGCTAGCAGCTAATATATGCTAGCTAGCCAGCTAGCAGCTAATATATGCAAGTTAGCCAGCTAATGGGTAATATATGCTAGCCAGCCAGCTAGCAGCTAATATATGCTAGCTAGCCAGCTAGCGGCTAATATATGCAAGTTAGGCCTCAGAAATAAAGATGTTTGTCATAAGTGACAAAGATCTAAAAGTTTTAACGGACTTACTGAAGCCTGCAGGTTTTCCTCCGTCCTCAATCAGCTGAATGTCTTCGTTTAGAAAAACTCCTGGAGGAAGCGGGAACAAATCCTCTCCTCAGGAAACTTCCAGAACTTCCAGCATCAGGAGGAAGTTTCTGAATAGCCGCAGAGTAATGAGACAACAGCATGGCCGACGTTTTGCTGATGCCTGTAGAATTTTACTTTCTAATTAATAATGAAAGCCTCCACCATCCACTTCCCTCTGACACAGGAACTGTTTTTAATTCCTGCTCCGAGCGTCAGCAGCTCCCAGGAGATCGCTCATCCAGCAATCCGTCCAGGAAAAGGTCAGCAGCAGTTCAGCAGATCCGGTTTGTCTCCTGGGAAAAGTCACAGAGGCTCGTCAGTAAAACTCCCTCAGCTGGTAATTTATGGCCTCCAAAACTTACAAAACACACCAAACATTCAGAGCTAAAAAATAAAACTGAACAAAAACACAGAAAATATGCAAGATGTGCAGAAACTTATAGAACTTTAAAAAATGAATGTCAGCTTCGTATTGTTAGAAACTGAAGTTGGCTTTTGATTGCAGTTTCCCATAAAAGGTTAAAGGGCAAATCTGCCTAATTTTTCACTTTGAACATCTTTAATCTAAATCCTTTTAGGATATTTTATACCAATATTTAGAAGCATCTGCAGTTTGTGAGCCTTCATCTGATCTGTGACGGTTCTCTGATCTTTGTCCTGAAACAAGGATTTCAAACTATTCCTCACACAGTTCAGGAAAATATGATTTGAAGTTTTGTAGGTTTTTTAATATTAAAGATCATCTGGGTCACGAAAAGTTTTTTCTTTTGTCATTTCCTGCATGGAAGCTGCTACTGTAAAAAAAAACATGTTTGATTGTAGAAATTAATCCTAAAGAAGGAAAAACCCTGATCCATTAGTTGGACAGAACTCCAGGAACATTTATTGATACATTTAACAATAATTTAGCATCTATGTTTGGATATATTCATCACAATAAGGTCCAAACTGTGTGACGTTAATATTGACTCATTATAGCAGACAAAAAAAAGATTTTCTTCCAGTAATTATTAAACCAAGCAGCATAAAATCTGGTTGTGCTGCTTTAATTTATGACATGTTTGTAAATACAGTGAATATTGAGAAATTAAGAAATATTATTAGACAAAATAAAAAGGAGTTTTATCACAATTTTATAGCAAAACTAAAATCCAGGAATCATGAAAAGTGCTCAGTAGTTTCAGTAAAATTAAAGTTAAGAGGAAGTTTTTCATATTGTTGTTAGAAATTAAAATTACAGATGATACCAAAGAAAATGCAAACAAATCTGATGAGTATTTTGTAAATGGAGATGATTGATGGGCGTCTGGAGACAGAATGAAACGATGAGTCGGTGAAACAGAAACACATGAAAACCTGAGATGAATATAATAATATAATAAATACTTTAGCTTATCATTTATAATGTTTCCTTTCAGATTCACAAATGAAAACAGCAGAACTCACTCCATTTTTTAAAGTGCTGATAAACATCAATTCTCCGGTTACAAACTTCTCTTCTCTCAAATTTCAGAAAAATTGTTTCTGCACTTTATAATTTCATGGAAAAATATTCATTATGATCTGATTGTTGATAAAGATTTAGAGCCAAAAGGTCGACGTCAAAATGTAGCTGGTTTAATTTTGCTACAAAGATTTTTTTTTAGACATTGAAAAAACTTTTAAATGCTTAAAAAAGTTTTTTTTAAATTATTTTTTAAGCATTTGTTTTTGTGTTTTTACATCAAAATCACAGATTTTAAAATTTAGAAATAGCTGTAAGAACTTTTATATTTGTGCTAATGTCTGATTAGACATTTTATTTTTTTATTAATTATCGAATCGATAACTGGACATCCAGCATCACTTCCGATGTTTTTAGCCAATTCTGAGAAAAATCTTCAATAAAAGTCAGAAAAATGTGGCGATTTGTTGATTTTGTGTGACTTTGGCAGATTTGTTGGAAAACTTGAGGGAATTATTTATTTTTTTACCCCTCCAGGGTCTTTTGTGGGCTCTAGTGTCCCTTATATGACAGCAGGCTGACAGGAAAGGGGGAAGGAGAGGGGGGAAGACATGCGGCAAATATCGTCGGGTCCGGGAGTCGAACCCGCGACGGCCGCGTCGAGGACTCAAGGCCTCCAAATACGGGTCGCGCTAACCGCTACGCCCCCACGGCACGCCCACTTGAGGGAATTATTGACGTAATTTGGAATCTCGAGGGCCAAATAAAAATCTACGGCGGGCCAGATTTGGCCCCCAGACCTCCAGTTTGACACATTGATCAAGAATGACTTTGACATAAATTGGATAAATCTGCTGTAAGAGGCACATGCTGGACATAAACTTACATGAATAAAAGACGTAAATATGTCCAAATAAAACTCCGGGGCCCAGTGCAGTACCACAAGGTCCGGTACCGGGCCCGGAGTTTTATTTGGACATATTTACGTCTTTTATTCAGTTTCTTCTTCTGCTGACAGCAGCCTGCCTCAGCGCACTGCTGCCCCCTGCTGGTCAGGTTCACTTTAGCTTCTCCACAGATATAAAGTTATAAATATTTATAACTTTACATTAGTAATAAAAATGAATACATGAAACAAAGATAATTTATGACCTGCAAATTCATGACTTTCTTCTTATTAAGTTTAATGAAAACAAAACATTGAACAATAACGTAACAGATGAAGCAGTAAAAATAAATTTAAAGCCTTGGTTTAAGGAAATGAAGAACTTTATGTTTTACTTTTTGTTTTTACATAAAAATGACAAACAAACAATACGACTAACTGAGGAGCGTCTTCACCAAAATGTGACGTTTTAAAGGTGTTTTTTTTTCATAAAGAGGCGAGCCGGAGCACCTGGAGAGAACCTACACACACACACACCACACACACACACACTTAGAGAAATTTAGACAGACTATCATTAATAAGTTAATTGGTTTTAACCTAAACAAAAATCAAAAAGGCAACACATTTTTGATGCCGCCTTGTTTCTGGATCCAAAACGAGGGGATCCACCGTATGAGGGCCGGGCTTTGGGCCCCATGGGACCCATCGGTCCACAGAAGGTTCAAAAATATGGCAGAAATGAACCGAAGTCAACATTTGAACAAACAAACCGAGAAAAAACATCTTGACCTGAAAACTATGGAGGAACTTTTCCTCCATCCCTCCATTTATTCATCCCTCCATCCCTCCATTTATTCATCCCTCCATCCCTCCGTCCTTCTTCTCCGTTCAGAACAAGTAGTCCCACCATGACTCGGAGCAGGCCGGTGAGGACGTGGTTCTTCCAGAACTTGCTGCTGATTGAGATTGGTCTGAACCTTCAGAACCTGCCGGAGATGTTGGACGTCCGGCGATCAGATTCGGCATGAAACGCGTTTTCTTCCTCGGCCGGCTGTCGGACTCTGCTGAATCCTCCGAAGACTTTCTGCTGCCGGGCGTTTCCTCGGCGGTGGGCTCTGAACTGGCCCTCCTCTCGTCCTTTGAATGGTAGGAAACATTTACGAAAGCTGCTGCTGGTTTCTGCTTCTGGCTGGAATCGTTTATATCTGTTGACTCTTCAGAGTCGCTGTTGTCATAATCTGAATCAGTTGAAGACTCGCTTGAAGACTTCTCTGCTTTCCTGTTTTTAGGAATGTTTCCTGTTTTATTCAAAGGATTTTCTGATTTCGCAGCATCAGAAGAAGCTTGAAGTTCCTTCAGAAAAGCCTCTATTTCTGGTTGGAAGGTTCTGTATTCCTTCTGGAGAGAACCGACTTTGCTCTTCAAATAGTCCAAGTGTCTGGTCAGCCGATCTCGTCCCATTTTCTCTTTTGAAAACGAGAAAAACATTGATTTGGTCCCAAGCTTTGTCTTTGCTTTCAATTCCTCGATCTTCCTGAGACGAGCGTTCATGGCCTGCTGCTGATCTTTGACCTTCTTCTCCACGTCCTGGAAGGCAAACTCCCAGCCGGTGTGATCCGAAAGCCTCTCCGTCAGCGCCAGAATCACCGTCTCCAGTTCGCTGTTGAGGGCGGCGAGCCTCCGTTTCTCGTCTGCTGCGCAGATGTAGCGATACTTCAGCATGGGCACCGTGATGGCCTGCTGGCTCAGCGATCTGAGCGTGTTCTCCAGCTTCTGGTTCTTCCTGATGGCTTCGTTCACTCGTTCATCGTCCGGGTTGACTTTCTTCTTTATGGTGACCAAGTTGTACATTTTTAATTTCTGCCTGATCTCCTTAAAGTGGTTGTCTTGAATCACCAACATCTCTTTGTTTTCCTTTTCTTTGTCTATGAACTGTTCCAACAGTTGCCTTTGCTCCACATATTGTCTGGACGCCATGCCAACGTTTTTCCTTAACTCTTTGTTAACGAGCAGCAGCCGTTCCTGCTGCTGTTGGGCGCCTTTGTTCAAGTTTTTCATCATGGCTTCCTCAATTAGTTGTTCGTTGGTGGTTTTCAGGACGTCGGAAAGCATCACCCTCCTTCTGTATAAACTATCCAGTTTTTGTTCTTCGTCAACCCAGATGTCAGATTCCAAGTTCAGCTTGTAGAGCCGCCTTTCGCAGCTTTTGAAAAACGCCTTCTCATCTTTTTCTAGTTTCTTCCGATTCTGATAGCGGCTTCTGCGGTCCGAGGCGTTCTCCAGCTCCGCGTTGGACCTCAGGAGCCTCTGGAGCGCCCTGTTGTTGTTCTTGCGCACTTTCTCAACGTCAAAGAAAGAAATTTCCGCTTTCTGCTTCTCGAGTTTATACATTTTGAAATTCTTCTGGCGGTTTAAAGTCAAAACTGTCAGAGCAAAATTAAATGAGGTTCAGTTGTGTCGTTCTGTTTCAGTAGCAAAACAGAGAGGATCCTCATCACAGGGTGACATCATCAGGCTGGGTATGTGTGACATCATCAGTGATGTCACACCCGTTTTATCACTGATAATTCTGCTGGACGATGAATTTTCCATGTAATTATTGCGATGAATGATAACAGGAAAATGTTAAGGAGATTTTGTTTGAGTTTTTACTGAGGAGAATCTCGTTTTAATGAGTTTGAAGATCAGATTGAGATTCTGAAAACATCCAACTGAAACAAGCTGAACGTTGTGCTCCGTGTGGGGAATGTTTCAGTGTTTTTACTGTTGAATCCTGACACGTCGTGGCGTCGGTGTCAGTTGCTATGGCAACGGGTCTGTGTGTAGCGTAGCCAGCACAGAGAGCAAGAAAAACAAAGAAAACGAGCAGCTTTCAGTTATTCCTGGACGTTATCTCTCCCTCTGCTCGAGTTCATCATAAACGTTTCATTTAGTTACTGGTTCTACGGCGCCGATGGACAAGAATCCACTTTTTGTCCTCCAGCGTTCTGAATAGACACAAAATTTCCGGATGTAAACAACAACATGCAACGAATTCATAGAGCACAAGGAAAGGATTTACATGTGAAAAGGAAGGATTCAGTCATGGTGCATTAAGAAGGTCTTAAATTCAACTTGCTCAACCCTGCAGAGTCGTATAAAATATGAACCCATGATTATCCAGCAGCATTTCTGCTCTTTTCAGCTGGTTTTTGTTCCGATGTGATCCGGTCTGAGGAGGGCGAAGCGTTAGAGGAACCTCAGACCTGAACAGGGAGGCTGCTGCAGCTGACAGCCCTCATTAGACCTGCAGCGGCTCTGCAGCTCGCTGATAAACGCTGAAACTCTGCAATCTCATCTCTTTATTAAGTGGTCAAAGACACGACCTGATTTAACCGCCTGAAGTTTCCTCCTCCCTCCGCTCTGCTAGCTGCAGCTTCTCCTGGGAGAGCAACAATTTGATGCAATAATCTTCAATGCACAGTGACAAGAAATATGAGTTTTTAATAAACAACAATAAGCAGAGAATGCAGCCTGGAGCTGCGCTGAACGTGTCCTGATCCGTGTTACACTGTGGAGCTTCTGAGTTCAGCTGCAGATACGAGTAAATAAAACCTTTATTACCTCTATTCCTCCGCAGACACACTCAGCGCCGCAATATAAGCAGCAGCACTTCAGGGACCGACAATAAGAGCCTCAGCAAGGTCAGAAATACGCCTCTTTATTCTACAGCCTCTGAAAGCTGGAAGAGAAACTTTATTATCTGAAAGATCCATTTTTCCTGTTGGACTCCAAGGATTGTGAGCCTGGACTCTTTCCTGATGAGTCGGTTTTTGTGCTGCGCTGCACAAACTTCACTCTGATCGGGTCAAACCTGACAGCACACCGTTTCCTTTCATTACCTCCACCTGTTTCCACTCAGCAGCTCCGACACGCCGGCTCTGAGCTCTGGATCCGATCGATACGTTCCGACCGCTCAGGCTCTGCAGCATCGCTCCGGCAGCATCGCTCCGGCAGCATCGCTCTCGCAGCATCGCTCCGGCTCTGCAGCATCGCTCCGGCTCGGCAGCATCGCTCCGGCAGCATCGCTCTCGCAGCATCGCTCCGGCTCTGCAGCATCGCTCTCGCAGCATCGCTCCGGCTCGGCAGCATCGCTCTCGCAGCATCGCTCAGCAGCTATAGGCGCTGTTTGGAAAGTTACAGTCAAATGTTAACAGCAATAATTTGCGTTTATTCTGTCATAAGACAAAAAAATAAAAATTTTCAAAGTCATATTTTCACTAAGTTATTTATTCATTTATAAATGAAACAGTTCAAACTAAAAACTTCTTTACCAAACTAACTAGCTTGGAACCAAATATTTAGCTGAACATAATTCACTTTCCAATAAGCAGAAATGAACTTCGAATAAAAATTCTAAGCTAAATATTTAGTTATTAAGTTAACTATTTAGCTCTGAGTTACTAAATATTTATTTAATACTAGATAATATGCTAATTTACTTGCCAAGAAGCAGAAGTGGACCAATAAAGTACAGGACAATATGCTTATAAACAAAATATTTAGCTTGCTAACTTAATGTTTAGCTTCAAGCTAGCTACATTTCGAAGCTATATATTTAGTTAGCTAAATATTTAGATAGCATATTAAATATTTAGCTTTTGTTTACATTGGAGCTGAATACTTAGTTGGTAAATAAAATATTTAGCTTAATGTGAAACTGACATTTTAATGAGCAACATGGTGAAAATATGACTGAGATATGAGCCGCCATTTTCTTCCTGTCAGACTGAACAACCCAAATTGTTGCTGTTAATCTTTGATTGTGAAGCTTCAGAAACGGATCCATCTGGACCGTCAGTCAAACATCTGGAGAACTTTCTGTTCTGAAAGTGAACTTCTGCCCCAGTTTCACTCAGATCCTGATGGGACAGACACTCGGATCTGTGCAGCTGATCCGGTGCTTTTCCATAATCCAAAGCAATTTAAGGCTGACAGCATCTTACTGCATTGGGATTGATTACTTCAGAAGAAGCAGGCGTGTGTGAGTTTACAATATTTCTACAGGAGCTTTACACCCAGCTTGCTCTGAAATGGATTCATTCTGCTGTCGACTCGCTGCACAAACCAGCTGAGACTTCTCACCTTCCTCACTCAATTTAAATCACATCAGCGCTCCACTTCCAGCCAGCAGAAACTACCTGAACTTTGTTCCACTGGGTCTTTATTCTTCAGGGCTCAGCTGGAAACCTTGTTCTCCAGCTGACGGAGCGTGGCGGCTGTCACTTCTCCTACCAGAGTTTTATTAGCAGCATAGCGCCGTGGATCTGTGGAGAAGCACGAAGCAGCTTCAGTCAGTCAGCTTGAATCAACTCCCAGATGATCGCAGTCAGACTGGAGGAGCGCTGATTCACACCGTCAAAAATTAACAGTTCAGGCTGTTTGGCCTGTCACAGGAAAAATGGGATTCATTTTTAGCAGTCATATTATCACCCCGTTATTCATTCATTCATAGATGTCACTCAAACCGTCGAGCCTGATGTCGTTTCAAGTAGTTATGAGCTTTAGAAATAGCTACAAATCTAAAAAAAAACCCAACTCTGCATGATATTGTTTAACAGAAATTAAAACAAATTCTTCCACCTGAATCTCTGAAGATTCTTAAAGAACTCGGCGCTAACTTAGAGATTCAGACGATTCACAGTCTGAACCGTTCAGAGGATCCAACCGAACCTGATGATTAGTTTGGTTGGTTTTTAGGCCCCGCAACAGTTTTAGCATCATGACCTTTAGCATCACCAGCAGCTTTAGCATCATGACCTTTAGCATCACCAGCAGCTTTAGCATCATGACCTTTAGCATCACCAGCAGCTTTAGCATCATGACCTTTAGCATCACCAGCAGCTTTAGCATCATGACCGTTAGCATCACCAGCAGCTTTAGCATCATCAGCAGTTTTAGCATCATGACCGTTAGCATCACCAGCAGCTTTAGCATCATCAGCAGTTTTAGCATCATGACCGTTAGCATCACCAGCAGCTTTAGCATCATCAGCAGTTTTAGCATCATGACCGTTAGCATCACCAGCAGCTTTAGCATCACCAGCAGCTTTAGCATCATGACCTTTAGCATCACCAGCAGCTTTAGCATCATGACCTTTAGCATCACCAGCAGCTTTAGCATCATCAGCAGCTTTAGCATCATCAGAAGCTGTTGCTGAGAGACATCTTGTCTTTCCGTCCCTCCAGGTTTCTGTTTCCTGCCTTAACGATGAATCCAGCAGATCCTCTCCTGTTCGTAGCGATTTCTCTTAAGCTCCTCCTCGACCTGCTGCTGATTCCTGACGCCATCTTTATATCCACCAAACATCCTGCGGCCTACTGACCTGATTACGTAAAGCGCCAAAGCGCTTCTTCTTCTTCTTCTTCTGTTTGATGGTAACGGTACACTACTGCCACCAACTGGACTGGCTTGTGTTCAGGAAAATTAACATGAAAAAGTGAGATAACTCAATTAAATTACTAATAATGCTCATACTAATTGAATTAATACTAGTTAACTTAATTCTCTCCATTTCTTTTGTAATTTTCACAAAATGACTCGGCCTTTTATTTTACTTACGTCGCTTGTCAAAATATTATCAATTGTAAATTTGATACTAATTTTATTGTTTCCTTTCTGGGTCATAATTCAGTTCATTCCATAAACAGATGCTGTACAATCCTGAAGCATAAATCCATTTATTTATTTAGACTTAGAATATTACATCACACCTTTAAAAACATATTTGATGCAGGAATGTTTTGATTTAATGAAAATATTGTTTCCCAGAAAGCAACTGGATGTTTAATGTTCGGACTTGATGCTTGTTTTAATGCTTAAATGCTAAATTTAGCAACAAAAAACGTTTTATTTGGAGTAGAAGCTGATGCAGCAGAAGAAATGATCTCTCTTCTCATCTGAGGAACTTTTATTTGTCCAAACTCACATAAAGCCCAGCATATAGAACTCTATAATGAGAAAACATTTTATTGCCTAAAATGCAAAAAACATTCTTGAAGTGAAAGTTTGATCATTTGGATGCAGCTAAAACAATCCTAGCATAATCAGAACTGAATATCAATACAGGGCTGATCTGCTCATTAATGTTGGATTAACAGATTAATAATTGGAAATGGAAGATTTTTTCACAGAATTTGAATCAGGAAAAGTTAAAACTGGAGAAGTTCTGGGTAGAACAGATTTACATCTTAAATACAAAATATATATATTTTACAGTTTGGGCTGAATTACAACTAAGAGTGTTGTTCTTTCAGCAAATGACAATTTTTAGATTAATCAATTACTGAGTTGACGATTATTTTAATCATCAATTAATCACAATTAATCTGATTAATCGTTTCAGGTGTTTAAACGATGTTTAAATCAAGTAGTTTGATTAAAGTCCAGAGATGTTCCTGCTGAAGAGCTGCGATGTTTCCAGCTTGGATCATTAGCGCAGCGCTAATTAGCGAATGTTTCCTGGACAAAGGAAGGACGTCTCACTCCAACCTGAATGAGTCACACGGATCCAGAGAAGGTGAACATTAATGTGTCTGAAGTCAAAGTGAGATTTTCTCTTGGAGGACACTGCCTTTGTCTCCTAATGAATTGCTTTGAGTCAGTTTTAGAGCAAATTATCCCTCCCTCTCCACCTAATTTTCCAATTTGCTGTGTCATTTAGCGCTAATAGAGGAGCGCGCGGGGCTGGATTACTCCCACAAATAGGGCGATGCAGTTTATTGAAGGTCTGCTGCTACAGAGAGGCTGCAAAGCAAACATCAATTGGAGAAGAGGAGGCGAGCAAACAGCCTGTAATTATTCCTCGAAGGCTGCAGCGCTTATCCTGGTTCTGCATGGCGGTACGGCCCGACCTGGACCGAACCGAACCGAATAAACTTTATTGATCCCCGAGGGATAAATGATTATTTGTTGACAAGCTCCTCCCATCCAAAGAGTTCAATATTAATAATATAAGAAATTATTTTTTAAAAATTAGTAAAATAAATTAAGCTAAAGAAAATATAAACATGAGCTCGGAAAGATGAAACATTTAGTTAGAAAGTTAATTGTTTAGCTAGGAAGATAAATCTTTAGCTTTAAACTATAATTAGCTTTACTGATCCATCAGCTGACAAGCTGCCGTCACCCAGTTAAATATTAGCAAATACAGTGAGTCAACTTATAATTCAAATATAAAATAAATACAAAAGTATGTACATGGAAATATAGAATATTTAATTAGCAAGCCAACGATTTAGCTTCAAACTGAATAATTAGCTAAATATTTGATTTGGAGCTAAATAAATATTTAATTAATGAATAATATGGTGAAAATATGAGTTTGAAAAATTAACCCCAAACTTTTCCCGACAGCTTAAATAAACCAAATTTTACTTAAATTCATTTCTGACTGTAACTTTACAAGCAACGCAATCAGTTCGGCTCTGTGACGTCACGACCCGACCCGACCATACTGGACCGTCTCGGAACCAAACTGAAAACCTACCCAGAGGTTCAAACATCTCATCTTCCAGCCAGTTGAGTGAAATTGGACCGAATCCGTTCAGAACCAGGAGGATTAACCCACACATGGCGACATGCTGCCCCCTGCTGCCCACGGCGCCGAACTGCAGCGGGATCTGAAAATGTCTCTGCGTTTCCGCCTCAAACTGGTCATTCATTCATTCATTCATTCATTCATTCATTAGCAACACGCTGATGAATGAATGAACGCTCACAGGGATAATCCAGTCATGTTAAGCCACTAAAGAACCAGAGAAAAAATGAGATCCACCTTATCTGGGCTGAGGAGAAAAGGTACCGTTACTGAACAGAACCTGGAGATTCTGTTCTGCAGGTCCGGATTTCTGGATACAAATCATTTTTATGGTGTGGTGTGATATTCTGAGGTTCTGGATCATCAGAACCAACAGAATCGATGATTTCTCTCTGAGGAACAAACTCCACTTTCTTCTTTTTCAACAGAACTCCCGACACTGAGGTTCTGATTCATTAAACCGGACCCGTTCAGACGTGAAGCTGCATCAGAACTGCCCCAGAGATTCTGAAGGGTCGGGTCCAGAGTTCTGGATCCAGAGCTTTGACCTCTCTGGGCTTCATGGAGGTTCTTCTCTCTTATAGAAATAAAGTCTATTTATTTGGTTCTGATGAATTTTCTCCAGGTTCTGACTGGTTAAAACGGGCCGGAGTCCCAACAGAACCAGAAGTGTGATGCTCAGACAGACAGGACCGGCAGGATGAGGTTCTACTGGTTTTATTGAAACATGGAATATTTACAGAACTTGTTCTGGATCAAATGGATCTCAGAGGGGAGAATCAGTTCTGATCGATTCTTTAGCAGGACATTTACAAAAAACTAAAACCAGTAAAAAACGAACCAAAACAAAAAAAATCACATCTAAAAACAAGAACATGAAAGCGGGCCAGAGCTCCAGCTGCTGCTACTCCGACGGGCCGCAGAGCGTGGTCAGGCGGTTCTGTCAGAAACCACAGAAGAAGAGAATGATTCTGGCCCGCAGAGACAGGAAGTGATGCAGAGGAAGTGATGGACCCACCTTCAGCAGCCGGATGCTCCTCAGCGCCGACTCGTCCAGCAGCTTCAGGTCCAGAGAGTCCATCTCACTGGCCAGCAGCTGGATGCTCTGAGGGTCAAAGGTCGGGTTACAGATCCTTTGGCTCATTAGCATGACTGAAGAAATACTTGCAGATTATTCTTAAAACGTATCAGAATCTAAAATATTCATAATATGTAATAATTAAAATGCTCCTTGTTATAAGATCACCTATTAATAATTCTCTTACTGAACAATAATTGTCATAATTTAAGTGGAACATTTTGAGTTGGACTCAGCAGACGGTTAGCCTGTAGCTACTGTCAGTGCGCCCTCTAGTGGACCAATCAGGGACAAAAAGACATTTATTCTCATAATCTTTTCTGAGATTAAATGTGTTTAATGTGAATAAACACCTTATGTTCATAGGAAACAGTTTATTTCTCACGTTTGATTATTGTACGTATTTACTGGATTTTTTCAGAAGCATTCCTGCAAAATGCAGTTAAATTGTTTTTATCTTTATTTCTTGTTATTCGATTTAAATCATTTAATATTTATATGATTACAACGACACACAGGAAGAAAAAAGGAACAAAAATGTCCTCTGCATGTATTTCTGTTAGCACAAGCGCTAATTAGCCGATGGTGACGGGACACAAACACTCACCTCTCCATTGGCGACTGGAACGTTGATGATGATGTCACTTCCTGCCTGGATGGGGGAGCCGTTGACCGACATGCTGAAGACCCGCTCCTTGTGGCGCGGGACTCTGACAGCGGGCGTCTTCGGCAGTCTGAGGAGGCAGAGCCATGAGGCCGGCGCCACAACGCCGCGGCCCGGCCGGCCAGGTGAGTCTGACCAGGTGAGTCTTACCTGGGGTCGAAGCGCGGCGTGATGAGGGGGGTGGAGCCCATCATCAGGGAGGAGTCCAGCAGGTTCCGGGCCGGGGTCACCAGAGGCTTCCTGTTGGAGCTGAACACACAGGAAGCTCAGAGGGCTGGGGCCCAAAAGGGGCGTGGTCTACACAGAGGGGGAGGAGTCAATGCGCTCACCGTCTGATGGTGCTGCCCTCCTTGCTCACACCCAGAACCTTTGACCTCTTTGTTGTAGATGGGGGCTTTCTGGCTGTCCGGGTCTGAATCAGAACCATGAAGCAAACAGAACCAAGACGTCGTCTCGTTACAACCAGGAACAGCTCCTGAATTTATTTCCAAGCTCTGGCAGTTAAACGCTTTCCTATGATCAATATGGCGAATAACAAAACGTCACATTTCCTTCCCTACATAAACACAAAGCGTTCCCTCTGTTCTTCATCAGAATGATCACAGCAACGTCACAATGAAGAATATTTCTAAAGTAGCGACACAAAGTCAGGGACTGATGACAGAAACGATCCTGAAATGCTGGAGGAAGCGACTAAAACCGGCCCAACATGACGAACCTTCCTGGTGGAGTTCAGGACGTTTTCGTCGCAGCCGGACTTGGCTCTGCCTTTCTTCCTGGTGGCTGCAGGAGGAACCAGAACAGACTCAGCAGCAGAAATATACCGCTCCAACAGAACCAGACACTTTCACTGACTTTTCTTGGCGGACTTGAGGAGGACGGCGTGGTCCTCCGCCACCATGCTCTCCAAGATGGCGGCCTCCTCCTGCCTCTGCTCAGAGGAAACAGCGTCGGGTTAGCACAGCCAGACCTTCAGGTGAGGAGGAGAGACGAAGAGCATGCTCACCTTTACATTGTCTACCTCTGCAGTGTTGGATTTGTCTGGATCTGCAGAGAGAAACGGAGCAATCAGAGCGAGACAGAGGAGGGCGGAGCTTCCTGACTGACGGGACTCACTGCCGCAGAGCTGCAGCCAGACCAGCTGCCTCACGGCTCTGGGCAGCTTGATCAGAGCCATGTTGTAGTTGTTATCCACGTCCTTCAGCAAATGGTCGATCTTCTCCCTCATCCGGTCCACTCTGGTCTTCACTGCACAAACAGACAGCGCGGTGAAGAAGGAGGAAGAAGAGGAGGAGGAGGAGGAAGAAGAGATCTCAGTTTCTCAGCGGGTTTAGGGAGTTCAGTGAAACGAGATACTAAGCTTATAATGTTCACTAGAACTAACAAAAACACCAAAAACAAAATTGAGAAAACATTTTTTGTTAACTGAAATAAAAACAGTAATTAATGAAGAAAACTATAACTAACTGGTACTATACTGTAGGTTTATTAAACATATTTAAATTATAGATATAATATCCTTCATTTTTGTGTTTATGAATCCATTTATTAGCCTTTCAAACTGATGTGCAGCTGTTATGTTTTCCTCCACACAGACACTTTCCATCAGCAAAATATCCACAGCAGAAACTCCAGAGTCTGTTATTGTATAACTAAATACATTTTTTATAAATTATTTGTTCTGTTGAGTATTTTTTACCCAATCGAAACATAAATCACCTAAAATGAACCAACGTATGAAAAAACTAAAACTACTAATAAAAACTAAACTGAGCCACATTTAACTAATAAACCAAACAAACCCTCTAAAAACGAATTCAAAATAACTGAATTAGACAAAAGGTCACAACAAAATAAAACTAAACTACAATAAAAAACATAAAACTGTTGATCTGCTGGAGAGGTTTAATCCCCACCAGCGGCTCTGACCGGTTTGGATCTACTGCAGTTTGTCTGCAGGTTCAGCAGACAGGAGGCATTTCCTCTGTTTCTCACCCTGAAGCTGCTAAAACTTTTGCATGTTTCATTTTTATTTATTTTACCTCCTCTTTTAACAGCATACAGCCTCTTTGCTAAAAGGTTTAAAAGTACACCTAACATTTATTATGGTCTCATATTTAGTTTCTTAGCACTTTTTTATCTCAATAAACCCAAAAATGTTGAAACATTAAAACAGGAACATGTCTTGAGATTTTACATGTTTAGATGAAACTAGATGAGAAGAAGAATCAGCAGAAGACGCTTTATGCCCTGCTAAGAAGTCAGACTCTGTCAGAGGATTGGACTTTACAGTTTATCCTTCTCGATAAAACAAAATGCAACTCCATGTAGGAAATGTCTGCTTTCTCAAGTCAGCAGCAAGGATCCAGTCCAACAGAACCATGGAGGACGGGCTGAGATGCTGCAGGAAGTGAGAGTGATGGACAGCAGGAGACTGGAGGCTGGTTCATGTAATAAATTACTCTTTAGGTTCAAATTCACTTTATGAAGAACATGTAAAATAACACCAAGTTAACTGTATTAATCAAACAGTTCAGACTGAGTTAAAAGGTTTGCAAGTGACATAACAAACGGAAGCAAAGCGGTTTCCTGGCCTCTGCAGGTCAGAGAAAATCCCAGAATTTAGGAAGAAAAGGAATCAAGTGGGAACGATTCAGCCCAAACAGAATCGGATCAGATACGGCCCTAAAAACGGATCCACGGTTCGTTATTTAATAGACAGAGAAAATACTGTAACGATTCTGTGTTTTAGTTCTGCTGGGGTCCATATGGTTATTTGTATTTGTTATAAGTTGCAATGTGATCCTTTTTGTTATATGTAGAGTTCTGGGCTTCCCCTGTCTGACTCTGCTGGATCCCACTCACATGTGATAATCCTGTCATGTGGGCGGGGAATCGGGGGAGCGGCAGTACCAGGACCGGAAGTGGGGGAGAGTTCAGGGGGGAGTTAGCAGTGAAGCTAACAGTTGATTGTGTCCGTTTGTTAGAGGCGTGAGCTGCAGCCTCAGAAATAGCAGCTTGTAATTATTTCTAATAAACCCTGTTGGCGGGACTACATCTGCAGTGTTGGCGTCATTACAATAAGTTATATCTATTTGTTTGCAGATACTTCAGTCCAGCAGAAAATGAGTTTCTAAAGTTATTTTCTCCAACTGGAGTCATACCTTCATGGTCGAAGTCCTGCAGAAAAGCCTCCAGCTTAGCCGTTTTCAAGCTGTTTTTCTGCTGCCTCGTGGTTCTTTTCCTGGGAGCCATGTCTGCAGGACACCGAGTCAGCCATTAAACACACAACAGAGCTCGTTTTAACAGACAGAATAACCGTTAAGGGCATCAATATGGAGGGTTTAACGGTAGCAGCAGGTTCTCTCCGTTGGTTAGCATGTTAGCAACAAGAGAACCAGCTATTCATGGCTGATTATCGGTCAACAGCTGAGCTCACAAAACTCACATCATCTCAAAACATCTTAGAAAATCTAACAACCAACCACGGAACATTTTATTGAAGAGTATAATACCTGAAAATCAACGTTTCTTCTTCTTTAGGGCTGCTCTCCCTCCTTTTCCCTGCAGTTTTCAAATCTCTGTGGTGGGAGTGACCGAAACATCCCCTGGACCAATCAAAGCGCACGTTTGTCCTTCGGGATCAGAAAACGTTGATCGCGATTGGTTTGTTTTCATGCTGCATTTAATTGTACATATGAACTCGGAATTTCGTCCATATCGTGTTTAGTTGCGCACATTTTGCTGATAATAATTTGTTTTTAAGATTTTAAACCATTTCAAAGAAAAGACACGTGTAAAGATAACTGTTAAAATTTAACAAAAAATAAGTTTGACAGTAAAACAGCTTGGAAATGGTGAAGGATATTATTTATGAAACATAAAGCAAAACGTTGAGAATATTGGAAAATGTACAGGACGCACAGTTCCTTTGCAGAAAATAGCTCTTTGGATCGTATCCCAACCTGGAGTTTTTCTGTTTGGGATTTCAAGGTGTTCCAGAAATTGAATATTTTACAGAAAAGAAAATTCAAGTTGTTGATTTTCCACAGTATTTTAAGGTACATTGAAGGTACCACAAATTATTGTTTACATCAGCAGACCGGAAACAGTTCGAAGCGTCATGGCGAACGCGTGTTGCAGCTTGGTGGCTTAAAGGCGGAAAGTATTTGGGTTTTTAAATCTTACCTGAACCCTGCATAGATAGAGCTCTGGTTAGTGAATCATTTGACCTTTAACCTTTATGTAAATCTGAAATATTGTGGTATTATTTCCTTTCTCTTGCGGACTCGTGTCTGCTTTAATAGCGAATTGACCATAAACTTTATCGGCCAGATGTCCCTGCAGGGGGCGGTCAGGAGGAGCTTCGTGGCTCTCCGGGACCAGCGGGCGGCGTGGAGGAGCGTGCTGGAGGAGTGCGACCCGCTCATGGAGTCTCTGGGGAACCTGGGGGAGCAGATGAATGCTCTGTCCCGGGTCCGGGTCTCCGACACGCCGCTCCGGGCGTTCCCGGACCTCCAGGAGCGGCTGCAGTTCCAGCTGCTGCAGGCTGTGGACCTGCTGCTGCAGAGACTCAGGGACAGGATGTGAGTGGACCATCAGGACCGACTGAGACACCCAGATGTCCCCAGAATATGTAAACCACAGGTTGTAATGATTGAAATGGTTACTGACACCTAGTGGCCGTGTTGGAGACAACAATGATGACAAGAACAAGTCCAGATATTCCTGAAGATTATTATTATTATTCTCTGAGAAGAATAATTCAGCAATCAGCAGACATTATTGGTCATATTTAATAACAGAAATCAATAACCTGGTCAATAAATTAAAAATAGAAGTCCTAAAACAGCGGTGTTCAGCGTGTGGCCCGGGGGCCATTTGAGGCCCTTAGAGGGGTTTTGTGTGGCCCTCAACCGCAGTACAAAAATGGCACAAACTGGGCTTTCTGTAGTAAGTTTGGAAATTGACGCAGTTACAAAGAGCTGAGCTTCTACACTGCAAAAACACAAACTCTGACCAGGTCATTTCTGTCTAGTTTCTCAGTACATTTGAAATAAGACAAAACTAATCAGTAAGTAAGTTTAATATACGAGTTTGTTTTAATTCCTTCATATTGATGAAAAAGTTCTGGTTCAACTATTACTATATTATTTCAGTTACAACAAAACATTTTTCCCCTGTTGAAGGTGAAATAATCTGGAAATGTAACTAAACTAGCCCAGTTACTTATTAGTTAGTTTTGTCTTATTTGAAGTGCACTGAGATATTTGCGCTTTAAACAGACCAAACGTCCCTGGTAACATTTTGTGTTTTGCAGTTTAATCTAAAGAGACTCCAGACTTCAGCTGACGGTCCGTTCTGATTGGTTGTCTCCTCCAGGTCCTGCCTCCAGTCCATCAGAGACTCCGTCGGCGGCCATGTTTCTGCCGCCCTGCAGCTCTACCAGGACTCTGCAGACGGCCTGGATGTTGCCGTGGCGACTCAGCGCTCCTCCGTCGCTCCGTCGCTCGCCGACATGTTGGAGTGGCTTCAGGACGCCGAGCGTTTCTACAGACGGCAGTATCCTACCTGCTCTCCGTGAGGCGTTTGAGTGCCGTAGGGTTTGTGAGTTCTCCTGAACGCTTTGCCAGGTTCCTGCAGAGGAAGACTCTGCTGCTGACGCTGAGGCGGGACGACCGCGCGCAGCTGGAGGGCGCGGCCAAGGCCTGGAGGAGTCTGGACTCTCCTGATACAGAGCAGCAAATCACAGGTGAGGTCATCACTCACCTGAGTCATGAACCTATGGCAGGCCGTTATTACATAAAATCTGCTTCACCGATATGTGAAATGGATTAATGACTAGAGATAAAAGTTAATTAAAGGGCCAGTATCATTTAAAATCATCATGTTATAAAGTGTTTTTGATTCTTCCATTCATGTTTGAGAAATCTTTTAATCTCCATGGCAACCATTCAGCTGTTGCCTGGCTGGACCGAGCCTAGTATGGAAGCTTCAATTCAAGATGTCTGCAAGAAATTAGTGACTATCTGAAACATGTGTCAGATATAAACAGTTAAATTGTGACACGTCATGAAGTAGATTTAACACATCTGACTTTTTGTTCTGACTAGAAAATACTCAAAATACCAAAAATGTAAACATTTTGCACTTAAGATAAAAAACCCTAATTTATCTGTAAATCTGTTTACAACAAAACATGTTTCTGCAGAAAGTCTTCTATTAATCACATTTTACATCCAATTATCAATCAATAATTAATCATCAGTATTGGTAGTAGGGCAAGAAGAAAGAAAACCTGATGTTGATTTATTTAGCTGCAGATGCTACAAATGAGCAAACATTCACTAACTGAATGCTTTTTTACATTTTAGGCAATAAAATCTTTATTTTCTACTCCAATAAAGAAATTGGCAAAAAATTCTTCATATGCAGTTTTTTCTGTTTCTAATATTGATTAAATAAGCTTAAGTGGTTAAATGAAAAATCTGAAAATTGATCAATCATCAGAATAATCATCGATTACTGAAATGAACGTTAGTTTCAGCCCTAAAATGCTGATATGTTTAATTATCGTTCAGGTTGGTGGTGATGTAGCCGTGTAGAGTCCAAACTGGACACCCGGAGTGTAATTACAGGAAGGCAGACGAAACCCATTATATGCTAAAACAGCCTGCCATATGAAACTGGACCGGGTCTCTGTGTCCTTCCAGATAATCTCTGCAGACTGGCCTTCTTCCTGGAGTCCCAGTGATCCGACCTCTGACCCGCTACTGGATCAGAACCGGCTGGTATCAGAACCGGCTGAACTGATTGGACCCAGAAAGAGACACGTCTTCATGTCTAAGTTGGTTTTATTGGACCACAGCACACGCTGACACATCAGGGATAAGAACTGAACACAAACCAGAGAAACGGATCAGGAACCAGGAAACGATCAGGAACCAGGAAACGATCAGGAACCAGGAAACGATCACGACTCACTGCAAAAACACAAATATTACCAAGAATTTCTGTCCAGATTCTCAATCGGTCGCATCATAAATTATAATCATTTCCATTCTGATGGAAATGATGCAGTTTTGTTTAATCCATTTGTTTATTTATTGTTTTTGGTTGTTTTGTTTTTATTTTGAATATTGAACATATCTCCTAGTTCAAATCTTTAGTGTTATTTTAATAAAATTAAAGTTTATTAAAGTTAATTTATCAATTATTTAACTTAGAAATGGTCTGTCACAATAACACATCTTACTGGACGATAAATTATCCCAGAAGTTATTGCGATAAACGATAATATTGTTATAAAATTACAGAAAAATAATGCAGAACACACTCTGAGAGACAAATACACTTTAAACTCCAACAAACATTCAACAGTGGAGCTGGAAGACGATTTAAATATTCACAATAAATAAACAAAACAAATAAAATCAATTATTAAAAAAACACCAAACTGAAGAATTTTATCATCCAGTTTCAAGTAGAAAGAGAAAAACCAAGCAAATATAAATTGCTTGTCGTTTTAATTTGTCAAGTGGTTAATAGATTTATTGTTTATCGGGATAATTTATCATATAATTTGTTATTGTGACAAACGGAGTTGGAAGTTGGTTCAGTTTTAATCCCAGAGAATCAAAGAACGAGACGAAATCACTTGGTGAGGGTTTGTGTTTTAGCAGCGTGAGGAAGAACTCCTCCTCCTCCTCCTCTTCCTCCTCCTCCTCCTCCTCTTCCTTCTCCTCTTCCTCCTCTTCCTGCTACACGTACTCCTTCATCGGCAGGCTGTTGGAGGCGATGGGTTTCAGCGGCTCCGGCGCCGGCGAGTTGGCGAAGCTCCTGCCGATGTACCCTCGGCGGTAGCGGCCGCCGCGCTCCATCAGAGGGCAGGTGCTGCTCAGGACGGCGCCGCTGATCATCAGGATGACGGCGGCGGCCCAGCCCAGGTAGATGGCCTGGCCCAGCTCCCGCTTGTGCATGACGGGAACGTTGGGGTTGTAGAAGTCCTGCACCACGGTGTTGGCGGTCCAGGAGACGGGGATGAGGACGCACAGCCCCGTCAGGATGAAGAGGACGCCGCCGGCCAGCGCGATGCCGGCCTTGGCGCGGCGGTCGTCGCCGGCGCAGGTGGTGCACTTCATGCCGCAGCAGGACACGGTGCAGGACAGCCAGCCCATGAAGATGGCGAGGCACATGAGGGCGCGCGCCGCCTGGATGTCGGGCGGCAGCGCCAGCATGGAGTCGTAGGTCTTGCACTGCATGTGTCCGGTGGTCTGGTACACGCAGTTCATCCAGATTCCCTCCCACTTCATCTCCGACGTCAGGATGTTGTTCCCGATGAACGCCGACACCTTCCACTGCGGCAGCGCCGTCACGGCGATGGCCATGATCCAGCCCGTCACCGCGCAGGTGAAGCTGATCAGCTGCATCCCCGTGTTCACCATGGCAACGGACTCTTCTGGAACGTCTGCTGGGAACTCTGGTCGGACTGGTTCTGCTGGCTGCTCTACGGTCCGCAGGCGGCCATGTTCAGGTTCTCTTCCGGACCCGTCCGGACATCCCGGCCCCGGTCAGAACCCTGATCCGCCTGTCTGCTGCTCGGGTGACAGAAACTGATCCGACCCGCTGCTGTCGCTCCAACAGTGAAACCGGGCTGTGGTCCGGCCTCGATCCGGGTCAGAACCGCCGGCTTCAGGGTCCTGAGTCAGTCCTGCTGAAGAAATTCCCAGTTTTCCAGATCCTGGACAGAGCCGACTGCAGCTGGAGGGTCTGCTGGGAACAAAGAGTCGGTCTGAACGGAGAGCCTCCCCTCCCCCGGCGCCGAGCCCAGACGGGTCAGACGGGCTTCAGACGGCTGGACGGACGGATTGGGTCTGGAAACACGGACCCGGAGCTGCTGATAAACATTCGCTCCATGAATTAAAGATGGAGGCTTCCAGGTTCTGCTGCTCGGGTTTCCTTTCTCCGGTTGCCGGCCGGCTCCTCGGTAACCGTGGCCATGGCAACCGGAGACGGTAAACGGACAGCAGAAAGGAAGGTGCTTTTTGTTTCTCCAGCGAAATATTCAACGTTCCCCAGATCCAGGGTTCTGGTTCTGGTTCTGGTTCTGGGAGTGAGTCACATAGAGACTCACTCTCAGAACTAGACACCTCTGTGTGTGTGTGTGTGTGTGTGTGTGTGTGTGTGTGTGTGTGTGTGTGTGTGTGTTTGTGTGTGTGTGACCTTCTGCCAGAGGTCAACTGGATTTATTTCTGGGATTGTTTTGTTTTTTCCTGAATAATTAAAGTTTTTATTTTTTTGAAGGATAAATTAGTTTCCATAAACTTCGTAATTCATTTTATTTGATGTTTATTTATTTTTCAGTTCCACTGCTAAATGTTTATGAGAATTTAAAGTTTACTGATCTGTGAGAATCTGTTCTTGCTTTATTATATTACTGGAAAATGGTCTCAAAACAACAATATTATCCTTTATCTCAATAACTTATGGGAAAATTTATCACCAGAAAAATGTGTAACTATAACAGGTTTATGAACCAACTAATGTTTCTAAATATAGATTTAATAACAAATGCAGTTTTTTACTCTCTTTTTCTGAAATATTTGCTTTGAATTTCAACATACACTAAAAATACTAGAAATACATTCTGACCTGTTTGTTGGAAATTATATGAATTATTGGATTTATCAATCCATTAATTTTTCTGGTATTTTTTTAAATTTGCTTTGCTGCTGAGTATCTGTTTGAAATCCAGAACTTTCATCATTTCTTTGAGTTTATCTCAGTTAAAACTTTGCTGTAAAATTTCTCTTCATTTAAATGGCATCAATTTAACGCAACATGCAGACATTAAAGTAGTAACAGGTCAGTGGAATATTAACCAGTTATGTCTTCAGGAACAATAATCTCTGGTCAACATTGAAGCAACATGAACAAAGTAATTATTGAAATTTCTTGAGCTTCATTTTTCTATAGTTTTAAAGTGTTTATAAGAATAATATGGACATTTATTTGTCTATATATTAAATTGATTTTAGTACCAGTACGTAGCAAGTAAAACGTTCAGTGCCAGCAATTCCTGACGCCAAGCAGCAGGGGGAGCTGTTGCGACTAAACGACAAGTAGTTTTGTTTTGGTCTTTATGTACAGCTTTTGTTAAAAGCTGTAAATCACCTGTTATTGATCAGATTGGAGCTTTGTTGTGTTTTGAACCAATTAAAATATTATAAATGATTTTATATCTAAACTCTTTTGAAGGCGGTCCCACGACAGATTTTTTAAACTACTTCCGCTTTTCCAGTCGGATCTATTTGCATAAACAGCAGCAGAAAGAGGAAGGAAGAAACAGCAGCAGCGGCATATTTATAATAACACCGGGATGGTGGGAGCAGAAAGAGTTGATCCTTAGCAGCAGCAACTCTGATCAGCTGATCAACTCTCACTCAACACACGAAGAAGAAGGAGAAAGTAAGACTGAACTCCGGACAAATTCACCCGCTTATCAGCTGATTTCTGCGAGAAAGGTGAGCTTCCGGTCCGACATGTTGACCTCAGGTGTGCTCCGTCTGCTCTTGAATCAAATGACCGCCGGCAGGTGAGCCGCTGGCCCACACAGGGAAACCAGAACCGGTACCAGTTACACAGCCATAAACCGGTGGTACCGCAGATTTCAGAGTTGGAAACGAGAAATGATTCAGGAATTAATGAAGCCACTGCCGGTCCAGAAATACATTAGTAATTTATGTCCCGGTTCTGGATTCATTTAAAAATATATTTACTATATATTACTAAATAATTATGAGCTTTAATAAAACGAAAAATGGAGGAGAGATGGAAAAAACACTGCATGAAAAAAGAAAATAATTCACAGAAAGACAAAAGAGATAAGAAGAACAGAACATAATCTATCATCATGGAGAATGTGAGATTATAGATTATTTAGATCAGATTACTGCGTCAGAAATATGAGGTAGGCCAGAACCGAATTAAACTGAAACTACATTTAATTTAATTACTGGTAAAAACTCAGGATTAAATGTCTTTGGACAAAATGTAATATTTATTAGAGATTGTGATGGACCGAGTTAAAGACAGGAGGAGTTACAGGATATATTAGAAAAATAGTTTTGTTTTCTGTTTTAACCCAAAGATTATAAATGACCAAAGATAAACTGAGCTCAAAGAAACAAACTGTAAAGACATTTCCTTCCATCTTGTGGCCATTTGTTTGTGGTGGGGGGGTATTTGTTTGGTCATTTCACAGTAAGGGTAATGCAGCAAAGGATTATGGGTATTTAACTGAACCAGTGGAGGCGGTGTGATCACTTTTACAACAGGTAAAGAAATGTGTATAATGTTAAATTTTACCGTTTTTTAGAGACTGTCTGTCATTTCCCCAGATTTCAATTCCCTCATCTGATGAGTGGGAGGAGACATTTCAACGTTACACAACGTCTGAGTGTGACCTCTGACCTGGACTCTGAGCTAAAGGCATCTCGTTTTCCCAGAGACATTTACTTCAGTCCAAGCAGACGCAAAAATCACGTCCATGTTCAAAGTGTGATTGTTAAACTTATTGTTTATATGTAGCTGCTGCAGTCAAAACCTTCCTAATCTTTATCTTGGATTAAAGGGCCAGTGTCACATTAAAGCAGCTTTGTTTTTATCTTTCCTTCATGTTTTCACGTTTTTTCCTCATTAGAAACAAACCTGCAGTGTTGCTTTCATGTATGTTTGAGAAATCCTTTAATCTCCATGGCAACCATTCAGCTGCATAACGTCTGGGTGGACCTAGCCCCGCCTTCGAGGCTTAGCTCCTCCCCTACTCAGCTCTTTCAGACTAGCCAGCAGCAATTAGCAAACAACTGGTGAGCTCATTATAGGAGCTGCTGCTCAGAGCAACGCTGGTAAAAAACCTTAAAGGGTTAATAGAGGAGCCATGTTGGGACGACTTCCTGGAGGTGGAGCTTCTTAAAGGGACAGAGGCCCAATTTCAAGGCGCTAAATCAGGAAGTCAAATTTGATACATATAGCAGTTTCTATACCAACTGAAGGTAAACAGTTAATGTGCCTAGAAAACGGATAACACATTTATATGATCGGATGCAACCGTCCAGTGACGCTCTGGTCCAGAACCCAGACCAGTTGGTGCCAGTAATGACCCAATTTGTTCTTTGCCAACCACCAATAAGGAGAAGGGGAACCGCCGGGTGTTCAGATCCCAGGTGAAGGTCACATTAAGCAGCTGGACCAGTTAAACCAGTAGAGGTCCAATCTGGACCAGGTGTTCCCAGCTGCTCCCCCTGCTGGCCTGACTCTGAATGTGTCTCTGTGTTTCTGCTGCAGCCTTGCTCAGGGGAACCTCGGCAGGATGCTGGAGCAGCAGGCCGACCGGGTCATGGAGCTGTCGGAGTGGAACCAGCGCTGGCAGGAGAACAAGATCGGCTTCCATCAGCCGGGGGTCCACAGGTAACCGTGACTACGGCGTGTCCGGAGAGCCAGCCGGGTCAGAACTCAACCGAGGTAGAACCAATCAGAACCTGAACGTCTCCCATGTCCAACAGTATGCTGCAGACGAACTATGAGGCGGTGGTGAACGGACGGAGCGGCGTCCGGTGGTTCTTCCCTCTGTGTGGGAAATCTGTGGACATGAAGTGGTAGGAACCTGATCCGGTCCGATCCGGTCCGATCCGGTTCGTGTTCATCAGCTGGCTGTGTCTGACCCGGCTCAGGTTGGCGGATCTGGGTCACTCGGTGGTCGGCGTGGAGATTTCAGAGACGGCCATCAGACAGTTCTTCCAGGAGAACAACATGACGTTCAGCGAGGAGGACGTCCCCGCCGTCCCCGGGGCCAAAGTCTTCCAGGTGGGTCGACCCGGGGACCCGAGTGGCTGTTTGGGTTCATTCAGTCTGACTGGTCCTCCCAGTACAGTTGTCTGACTGGTTTCCAGTTTATCTCCAGAGATGATCTGGAACTCAACAGGTTTAACTTCTGATGCCGGCGGTTCTGCAGGATGCAGGTCAATCAGTGGAGCTCAGAAAGTTCTGCAGCTGCAGCCACCTGTAGATAATCTGCAGAACCCAGCTGGTTCTCCTGCTGGTTCTCCTGGTTCTGTTTGGGTGTGCCTGCTGTCAGTAACAGTAGATCTCCATCTGTGTCTTTATTCTGTCCAGAACTCGGACCGCTCCGTGTCCCTGTACCAGTGCGACCTGTTCATCTTCTCCAGGTGAGTTGTCCCGCTGGACGTTCAGGGAGACGTCTGCTGTCTCTGAGCTGTTCTGTTTGTGCTGCAGCGCCGTGGCGGGTCGGTTTGGGGCGATCTGGGACAGAGGCTCTCTGGTGGCCATCAACGCCCAGGACAGGGACCGGTGAGTCCAAACGTCCCGGCGTCCCTCAGCGTGTCTCCCGGTCCTGACGTGTCCTCCGTCCTGCAGGTACGCGGCTCTGATCGTCTCTCTGATGGCTCCAGACTGCAGATACCTGCTGGACACGTTGCTCTACAATCCAGAGCTCTATAAAGGTGGGTTACCGTGGAAACCGTAAGACGCGGCGTCGTGCTGTGGCGCTCACCGTGTCCGTCCTGCAGGTCCTCCGTTCTACGTCCCCGAAGAACAAGTCCAGAGTTTGTTTGGTGAGTCTGAGCTCCAGTCTGGACCAGGAAGTAGCCTGATCCCAGCAGCAGCAGGTCCTGGGTATTTACTGGGACGACTTGTTGCGTTGCAGGCAGCAGGTGTGATGTGAAGCTGCTGCAGTCTGTGGACGCGCTGACAGACCGACAGAGGGCCTGGGGGCTGGAGGCGCTGACGGAAAACGTCCACCTCCTCACCCTGAGGGCGGCCAACTGACGTCCGACTGGCCAGCCCGACCCGGCCCGCTGACCCGCCAGCCTGACCGGGCCCGCTGACCCGCCAGCCTGACCGGGCCCGCTGACCCGCCAGCCTGACCCGGCCCGCTGACCCGCCAGCCCGACCTGGTCTGGTTCTCCTGTCAGCCACACAATAAAGCTGCTTTTTAAACATCTGTTCTGTCGCTTCTTCAAGTTGGTCTCCATCAACTCTTCTAAGTTTATGCAGCAAAAATTTAGTTTGTGCTGCTATAATTTTAAAGAACCTAATAAATGTTTCCAGAGGTCATGAAAGGTCAACAAGTTCCTCCACCTTCTTCAAAGCAAACTAAACTACGACCAGGTTTGTGCAGCAAAGACTTTCGTTTCCCTGCTCACATTTACAAAATAAACACATTTAGTGAGAATCAGGAAGTCATCAATGTTTGTGCTGCAAAAAAAAGTATTTGTGCTGCGTTTGTTCTGATGATGAAGTTTTTTCTTAATATCTTTCAAATGGAAGCAGCACAAACAAACATTTGACACCAATTTGGTTTGATTTTGAAGAAGCTTGGAGGGAAACCGTCTCTCAGGTCGGGTTGGACCGGTTCCACCCAGATCCAGTCTGAAGGTGGAGTTGTTCGCTCTCTGAATGAAGACCAGAGATCATCATCATCATCAGTGAAGGCGATGAAGCTTGGACATGTGTGAGCATAAGCCCCGCCCCCAGGTCTGCTCTGCCTCACCTGCTGCAGCAGAAGGAGCTTTGTGTCCTAATTGGCTGAGGAATCTGGGACAGCAGAGGAGCTAATCTCCAGGAGGAAGAGGAGGAGTGAGGAAGGGAGGGCTGGGGGAGGAGCTTCAGGAGAAACGACTCAATGATCCGGATCTTCTGGAGATCCAGAGTGAAACCTGAAGCTCACAGATCTCAGAGATCCTGCCGAGACAAAACAGGATCCGCAGCAGAGCCTGGAGGTCAGGCGATGACCCTGAGAGCTGTTCAGGCTGCAGTTCTGTTCCCCGACCAGCAGGGGGAAACATTGTCTGACGGTGAGATGAGCAGCGAGATGTATGGAGCTAAACTGGGGACATAATGTCTAAAAAAAAAAAAAAAACTCAAATAAATTTGAACAATTTTTTTTTAGCTACGTTGCATTTTATACTATAGTGGGTAAAAAAATGATTTTTGACTAAGTTTCAAACATAAAAGACTTGAAACATGTGGACATGTAACGTCTGGGGAAAAAATTAAACTGAAACAAAATATTTGAATTTGCAAAAAACAAAAAAAAAGGTTCAAAACTACTCTTCAATTTCAGATTATTTATTTTTCTTTTCAGTCATTTTCTTAAATTACGTGACCATGCGGAGCTACAATGGGGCCAAACAGCTTGAAAAAAAAATTAATGAGGCTGGACAAACTTAACAAAGATTCAAAACCATTTTTTAGTTTTATTTTACTGTTTTTTTGTTTCTGTGATCTTATGAAACTATACTGGGATCAAAAAGCTTGTAACTTGAAAAAATGTAAATAAATAAAAGATTAAACTTTTTTCTTCAGTTTAAAAAGTATTTTGAGTTTTAAAGCTTTTTCACTCTTTAAGTTTTTTTCTTTTTTGGTTGCAGACTTTATGACCCCAGTGTAGCTCCATAGTCATACCTGTACATGACTCCTCTGGATGCTGCAGCAGGAGGAGCCACCAGAAAACCTCCAGCTGGGAGGAGAGAAGCTCAGCAGAGACTCTGCTGGAGTTTCAGCAGATTTATCGTTTTGGTTCTGGTTCTGGATCCGAGTCCAAGCTGTTGAGTCTGGGTCACACAGATGGTCTCAGGTCTCACCTGCTGTTCCTCTGCGCATGCTCAGTGAACGGTGAGCTCAGCAGATAGAGGCTGCAGTGGACCAATACCTGCTGGGTGTGGCAGAACAGTCCCCGCCCGGCCGGGCGCCGCCCGATGCGCCGCTGATGGAATGATGCGCAACCATGACGTCTCCAGCCGGATCTGATCCATAATCAATGACCACTGCTGATCATCAGCTGCTTGAATCTTCTCTTAGCTCTCGTGCAGGTCTCTCCGAGTCTCGCGGTGACTCGCTCTCAGAAGTGCGCACGCGCTCGGCTCCGTGCTCGTCCCAGCCGGCGCGCGCTCCCGCAGAGCGATCGGATCGACGTGTCTCGGACAGAGTCGGGCTGCGGTCTCACGCGCTCCTTCACTTTGAATTCGGTCCGATTTCCGGAGCTGAGGAAGAGGAGGAGAGGGAGGAGGAGGAAGGACCGGGAAGGATCCCAGTCCGGAGAACCGGGAGAACCGGGAGCAGCTGGATCACGACCGGAGCTGGAAGAATGAGGAGCGGCTGGATTCTCCTGAGCCTGGCGCTGAGCTGCCTCTGCGGGGCCGCGGTGAGTGGGGACAGGGCGCTTCCAGGGACCGGGGTCCGCGGGGGGTTCGTGGGGATCCGCGGGGGGTCCGTGGGGGGGCTGGTGTGTTCAGGTGCAGCTGCGGGGCTCAGACACACCAGTTGTTATGATTTCAGTCTGGTTCTGTAAAGACTTCATGACTTGAGACGCTTTGCTTGGAGACCTGAGTGTGTGTGTGTGTGTGTGTGTGTGTGGGTGTGTGTGTGTGTGTGTGTGATTTCTGACCTCTCTGCTCCTCAGAGTTTCCTCTGCTTTCACCTTTGACCTTTTGCTCCTGTTGTTTTCCCTGATGAAGAGACTTTTGGTTCATTCTCAGGTCTGCTAGGCCTGATGAAGACTGAGCTGCTCATTACTTGTTGCTTTCCTCCTCCTCCTCCTCCTCCTCCTCCTCCTCCTCCTCTTCCTCCTCCTCCATGTGTGTTGTTAATGAGTCAGCGTGATTTGGCCTCCAGAACGTCGGTTCTCGTGTTTCTGGGGGAACCGGTCCAGGATGTTGAGGTTCTGATCCAGGAATCCGTCTTGGTGGGTTCCAGCTGTTTGTTGTCATGTGAGGTTCTGGTCCGAGTAACGATTAATGGTGATGAATCAATAATTGAAATGATCTTAAACTAATTAAGTAATCGATTAACCGTTAACTAGGCTTTACAGACTCAATAAAAAAGTCCAGCAAATAGTTTTTAGAGTAAAAAATCCTAAGTATCTGGAGAAAGTGCCGCTGTTCAGATCAAATGATTAGTCATTGATTATTCAGACGATTAATTGATTAATCGTCTGAATAATCAATTAATCATCAGAATAATCAATTATTCTCCTTCCTGGAAAACACCTGGAGTTAATCAGGAATTGTTGCTGGATGTTTCTGGTTCTATTATCTACAAAATTAAAATAAATGCAGAAGCTTAAAAAAAAAAAAAATCTGGAAACTTTTTCATTTTAAGATTTCATTTGTTTGTGAAAATGTCATCTGAAAAGGAAGGACCTGCATCAACCCCCAGATTTACTTTATTCTAGAATTGTGGTCTGGGGCCATACAAATTCATTCAGAGGGCCACAATCGGCCCCCGGCCCACACTTTGGACACCGCTGTTCCACCAGGTCCGGTCCTGAACTTGGAACCGGTTTGGAAAAGTGAACAAAGTTTTTGCAACAGAAGTTGAAAACTCTGTGAGGCTGTGAAATTGATAAATGTGACCTTTGACCTCAGCTTCCATAAACGACTGATCTGATTGGTCAAGAAGGAGCCAATCACAGAGCAGATTGGTCAGGAGCCAAACCTTTCCAGCCCGGATGGTTTGGATCAGAGCGGCGACTCGGCACCGCAATGCCGTCTGGTTCTCGTCAGAATCATCAGCGTCGCCATGGTTACCGCCTCCGTCTCCATGACGAGCATGTGAGCTGTCATCATGTCACGTTTTCACACCTGACCCAGATTAGTCAGAACCGCCGAACCGTCTCTGTGAGGCCCGGAGGGACCGACCCGGCTCCAGCAGTCCGACGCCTTCAGACCTGGAAACACCTGGAAAATACCTGGAAACACCTGGAAAATACCTGGATAGACCTGGAAAACACGTGGATCAACCTGGAAAACACAGAGGAAACACCTGGATAGACCTGGAAAACACCTGGAAACATCTGGAAAATACCTGGAAACACCTGAAAAATACCTGGAAAACACCTGGATCGACCTGGAAAACACCTGGATCGACCTGGAAAACACCTGGATCGACCTGGAAAACACCTGGATAGACCTGGAAAACACCTGGATAGACCTGGAAAACACCTGTAATGTTTAGTTTCTCCTCCATGGTGATTCTGAACTCGGTTCTGACGCTCAGCCAAACGCTGGAGGCCATTTTGAAACGTTTCTGAAGCTCAACATAACGGATCAGAAAATAAAACCAGTTTTAAGCGACAATTATTGTTTTAATTTGGAAAAAAACTTTATTTGGAAAATAAATGTTTGCGTCTGGGTCACATTCTTACTGGGTGAACAAGGATCGGTTCCCTCAGCCGTCATTTAGATTCAAACTAAATATTTAGTAAATATTTATGTACCAAGGTATTTAGTTTGAAACTAAATGTTGAGTTTGCTCACTAAATAAATATGTAGTTATCAAGCTTAATGTTTAGCTTAAGCTAATTATTTATTAAGATAAATATGTTTTTAACTAAAAGCTCCAAATTAAATATTTAGTTTGAAGCTAATTTAGCTCAGAGTAAATATTTAAAATGTATTTTTACGGTTTTGTTGGTTTCAGTGTTTTATTTGACCGATTTCAGACAGGAAGTGACTGTCGGCTCCATGTTTTCACCGCCTAGCAGCAGGAAGTAGACTACCAAAATAAAAGCTGCCAACAGTCTCTGTGGAATCTATTTACTTCCTTCTACCTTCATACCAGAACCAGAACCGAGCCTGGGTCGCCATGGCGTTGCTGACAGACTTCACGGTTCCTCTTTGGGCCGGTTCTGTTCGGTCCGGTCTGAGAAAACTTTGGATCTGCAGGGATTCATTAGTGAACGCATCACGTTCTGTAAGAGCATGTGGGCCTGTCCATTCACACAGAACCAGGTCCATTCACACAGAACCAGCAGTTTCTGAGCCTCCTCTGAAGAGCTCATTAATATTCACACAGTAACTTGTTTGTCCCTGGATCTGGACCGACTCCAGAACCCAGAACAACCAGCCTGCTGCTGCCTGACTCTAACCTCTGACTGACCCGGTCCACAGAACCGGTCCTATGGAAACTGAAGGAGTCTGATGTTCCTTGATCTGTCAGACGCTTTGACAGAACCGAACCGGACCAAAGAGTCATCAGAATGACTAGTCCATCTGTTCAGAGATCCAAAGACGTTGAACCTGCAGCGGTCGGCGTCTTCCTGGATCAGTTCCTCTGGTTCCTTCAGAACCGGCCCAGTTAGACGATCAGCTGCAGGAGAACTCAGTGCTGGATCCAACAGGGAGGCTGGAACCTCAATGCAACCTCAGGACAACCTCACTGGAACCTGGTGTGGGTTTAACAGAACCATCAGAACCGACCTGCTGTTTGGACCTGACGGTTTGCTGCTTCAGGTTCTGGTTGATGGAAGAAAACAGCTGAGCTATTGGACCATAGCGGTTCTGTTCCCCTTCTACATATTTAGCTCAGAGCTAAGTATTTAGCTTGCTAATGAAATATTTAGTTTAAACTGTCTGTTATGAATGAATGAATGAATGAATGAATGAATGAATGAATGAATGAATGAATGAATGAATGACACGGTGGACATTTTGATAGATTTTTATCTTAGGACAGGATAAAAAACCTAAATTAGTTTTTATTGTGTAACTTTACAAACGGCTCCATGGATCCGTTTCTGATTCTGGGTTATTTATCACTGAGGGTGGAACCACACCAGAACCAGAACCAGAACCAAACTGGTTCTGGGTGTCCTGCAGCAGCTTTCAGGTCCGAATGGACACACACACACACACACACACACACACACACACACACACACACACACACACTGACCCAGAGAGACTCACTCTGGATTAGTCCTGAGTGATGGGATCAGAGATCACCACCTGTCGGCCCAAACCACCGCCCTTCACCTGGACCTCCTCTCCTCTTCTTCCTCCTCCTCCTCCTCAGGAGTTTCTTCCTCTCCTGTCTCTGCCTGACCCTTCCTGCTCCCAATAATCCTCTTATTGCTGGGACTCCTTCTGGGCCGGGCCTGAACCCGACCGGCTCCGTGTTGATGAAGAAAGGGACAGGAAGTCACCATGGCGCTTCAGGTTGCTATGGAAACAACATGGCCCAGGTTGGAAACGGCTAGAACAAAGTCTGGTTCTGGTTTTTCAAAATTGTCATCAAGAAATTTGGATTTTTGCTCTAAAATTGCCAATAATTATCACAGATTATTGGCAATTTTCCATAGGAATGAAATTAAGAGATTTTAAAATTTTTCAAGATGGCCGCCATGGTTGTCATTGAAAATTAAAATCAGCAGCAGCTTTAGCCACAGATAACAAAACGCTTCAGAGATCAGGGAAAGTCTTTGGCTCACGTTTCATCCATCCATCTGTTCATCCATCCATCCATCTGTTCATCCATCCATCTGTTCATCCATCCATCCATCTGTTCATCCATCCATCTGTTCATCCATCCATCCATCTGTTCATCCATCCATCCATCTGTTCATCCATCCATCTGTTCATCCATCCATCCATCTGTTCATCCATCCATCCATCCATCCATCCACCCCTCCTGCCTGTAATCGGGTTCTTTTGGTTCTGGTTCTGAACAGAACCAGTCCAGTTCTGGTGTTTCTCAGGTTAAACTGGAGGTCTGGGATGTTAAACTGGTCTCCATGTTGGGAACCAGTCGGCTGTTAAGTAGAGAATCTGGTTTCTGTCTCTGAGTCTCTGGAGGTTTTGGGTTCTGGAAACAAGCGGACTTTGTTTGTTCCTGAGTGACACGTCTTGAGGTTGTCATGACGACCTTCAGTCTGAGCCAATCAGATGTCAGAACAGATTCCAGTGACCTGAAGGTTCCTCTGCTGGTTTCCAGGCGGCGGCCAGGAGCTCCTCTCCGACAGACGACCTGTACCTGGACGATCCGGGTTCGGGCCGCTACTACCCAGAGGACGACGACGACTTCAACTCCGGCTCCGGCTCAGGTAGTCCAGAACCCCCCATCTCGTCCGGTCCAGTTCCCGTCTCGGTCAGGTTCTTCTGAGGATCCGGTTCTGTGTTCTCAGGTGGAGATGAAGCGATCCTGGAGGAAACGGTGACTGTCAGTAGGATTTACATGGAGCCCAAAGCAGCAGAACCCACCAAGGACTCCAGCAAGTTCTTCAGCCCCAGGATGGAGCCGGGGCCGGAGGGAGGGGCCGGAGACGGCACAGCCAGGAAACCGGTCCGGACAGAGGTCAGAGGTCACGCTGAGTGGGTCCGTCATTAGAACGGTTCTGTTGCTGTAATTACAATATATTTCATTAACAAAGGGACCACCTGCTGGTGGAACCGAATGGAGCCGATTTTAGGATCTCTAATCACATTTTAATCAAGAACTATTGACAAAATTAGCAACATCAATTCAAAAACCATTTTTGCTGTTAAATTATTGAATAAACAGACATATTTATAGAAACAAACATTTATAGTTTTAATCTGTTTTTCAGATTCTTCAGTCAGGAGATGATCATCCATGGAGCTTCTTTAGACGCTGCCATTAGCATTAGCTGCTACATGGTTAGCACTGAGATGCTATTTTAGGCTTAGAAAGCCTAAAAGGCAAACTCCTTTTAGCACATCATCTTTTCCATCGTCCAATCAGATTGTTTCCAAGCAGAAATGAACCCTCAGTGGGCTGATAGACGCAGATTCCTTGTCCATCGTTGCTGCTAGTGGATGTAGCTTTGCGTCAAGAGAGTCCATGTTGGCCACACTTCCAAACACTGAGCAGTTAAAGTTGGAGTAAATTATTGCAAATATGTAATGGTCCATGCAATCTGGTAAGCTTCATAGTGTAGCTGGGAATTACATGCATCACGGCCAAACTTTAGCAATGGGGTGAAATCAGATCCAATCATTTCAAACTCCAACAGAGGCCACGCCTCCAGGGAGAAATCGTTTCTCAATAACTGGAAGTTTAGACTCTCTGGACGAAGTGAAGCGTAGAACAAGGTGCTAGCTCAACGCGGTCAAAAGGATTTTCTGCCGGTCGGGGCTTCGAAGGCCAGCCCTTTTTAAATCTCACTTCGCCGGAGTTCCAAGCGTCTCAAGTCGGGGTAAAACCGTGATGTCTGAAGACTGTCGGCCCCTGATTGGTCAGAGGATTGAGATGGTTGCGTCTCAAGCGTATGTGGAGTTTTTAAGAACTGCGCAGGATGTTGCCATGTTTCTCCTTCGGTGCGCTGATCCGGTTGAACTCTGGGACTGACCTGACCCAGAGCTGCCGCTCCGCTGTGACGGAAAACCAGCCACACTGCAGCGATAAGCCCAGTTCAGAAGCTCATGGGAAAGAACCAGTAGTAACGCTGTGTCTCGTTTTCTCCCTCCCACAGCTCCCAGTTCCAGTCACAGAGGACCAGCAGAGGAACCAGTTAACCAGTACCACCGAGCCTCCGGGTTCTGCGCTGGAACCCGTTGAAGTCCGGACTGAAAACCTCTTCCAGAGGACGGAGGTGTTGGCAGGTTGGTGCTTCCTCCGGTGTTGGTGGATCAGGTTGGAGCAAAAAGACAGTTTGGTGACGAACTGGAGCTGAGAGCCGCAAAGAAACCAAAACTGTAGAAAAACAAAAAACATTTTGCATTTAAAAAAACAACTTCTCTGTCTGTAAATCTGTTCTACCCAGAATGTCAGAGTTTAGCTTTAGCTTCACCTGGTCTGTAAACTCTGTAAAACAAAAAATGTCCAATGAAGAACCTTCTGCATCTCATCAATAATCAGTGAATCAATAAATAATCACCAGATCAGCTCTACGCTGTGTTGAAGTTCAGCTTTTCTCATGTTTGTTTATTTAGCTGCAAATGATCAAACGTTCACAAAGGGAGGACTGTTCTCGCTTTTTAGGCAATAAAAGGTTTTTTCTTATTTAAAGATTAATGAAATTGTTTATTTGCATTTTTTAGTGTATTTAGGATTTTGCATATAAGATAATCTAAGTGGTTAAATAAAAAATCTGCAGAATATGGCATTTTAAAAATGTGAATAGTTGATTAATTGTCAGAATAATTGATTACTAAATGACTCGTTAGCTGCAGGTTGGACCAGGCGACCTCCACCTGTCTCGGCCCGTTCGACTAAACCGCCATGTGACCGGTTGACACCAGTTTAACCTTTGACCCCGTGTCTCTCTCTCAGCTGTTATTGCAGGCGGAGTGATCGGCTTCCTGTTTGCCATCTTCCTCATCCTCCTGCTGGTTTACAGGATGAGGAAGAAGGACGAAGGCAGCTACGACCTGGGAGAGAGGAAGCCTTCGGGAGCAGCCTATCAGAAAGCTCCGACCAAGGAGTTTTACGCCTGAGGCGCCGCCGTCTGCCACCATGTGGAGCCGCGGCGGCGCCTGTCGGACCCGTGGTCCAACAAACAGGAACCGTCTCGCTGAAGTGGCTCAGAGAAGAACTTTTCTTAGAACTTTCTTTGTTTCCCCAGTAAAGCCAGAGGTTCTGCTCGGCCCGGAGTTAACCTGTTTGTGTTTTAGCATGTCTAAAGACGAGTTCACCTTCTTCACCTGTTCCTCTCCAGGTTCTAGATCACCGTCTGTCCTCACCCCACACAGCCTCTCACACCGATCAGAACCCAAAACCTGCTCCAGTTCTGAGTCCAGAACCCGTAGGAATCCGCTACAGGGTTCTGGTTCTAACAGGAAGTAGATCTCTGCGCTCCTCTTTATTAGAACCGGAGAACCACAGACTCACATGTTCTGTTGTTTAGTCGCTCTCTTGGTTCTGAGCTTTCAGTCCAGTTGTTTCTTGTGTATGTAAAGAAAAATGAAGATATATAAATGTATATTCACAAATGTCTGAAACCCTCAAAGTGCCTACATGTGTCCGTGCTCGAGCAGTCACGGATCTCTGGAACGTTTTTTAGTCGTATGAAGCTGACTGTATTGTTGTACGTGTAATCTGAACCAACACTACTGAATAAACTTTGTGGCCTAAAGTCCGACTCCTCCTCCCTGCACATGCGTTAATGGCAGAGCTAGTCTTTCTTTTAGCGCCGTAGCATTTTTGCTCATTTTAAAACTGTTAACCCACCTAGATTCCTCTAAATAAATTTTCGGGATAAATTATAAAATCTAAATTACTTGACTCTTTTGTTTCAGTTGAATAAAGTTCAAAGTTTTGGTCATCAACCAATGTTTAGTTTCATTTCCTGTCCTTTTGTTACAATTCCCAGAATGCATTGTTGTACAGCAATTAGCTGTTTTCTGACTGTTAGCAAAACTAAACTACAAAAATAAAACTAGAAAAGTTTGTTCCAAAGAATCACTTCCTGAAGCGCAGCCGTCCAGCTAGGTGTGTAATACCTGATTTAACCCTACTGAGGGCGCTATGCAATGTTGTGGCATGTTTTGTCATTTGTATATAATGTGTGTCAGAATAGTTTAATTTAGCACTTTAGCATTAGCTTCTGCTGGATATCATGTTGTAACACAGAGGCGGGCCGCTGTCCTGCCTCTGCTGCACCACCTGAACAGAATAATTGGGTCATAATTGGGTCATTAGCAGAACTCTGGAGGATTTATCTACACAATAAGGAGGCGATTAAAGCATTTCATTCCGGTATTTTGTACCTGTGGCACATCTAAAACCTGCAGGTCAGCGGCCCGCCAGTTTGACACCCCAGTAGCACTTCATTGTTAGCAGAACTAATGGTGATGATTAGCACTTTAGCATTAGCTTCAGATAAATACCATCTTGTTGTAGCGCGTTAGCGTTAGCAGAACTAGTATTTATGATTAGTGCCTTAGAGTTAGACTTTTTAGCTAGCAGTGCTTGCTAGCTTCACTTTTACTTTGGAGTTCAGGCTTCAGAGGATCCAGGTTTAACAGAAGCTAGCTGCCCTCAGACGTCCAGAGATGATCTTAATGAAATCACACATCATTGTTCAGATTATTTTCCACCTACGTCTGAGTTTGTTTCCCTTCTTCATCCTCAGCTAAACCCGTCCTCTGGTTAGATTATGTTCTGTCAGGACTGATCAGAGTTATTCTGACTGTTGGAAACCTGATGAGTTAATAACCCAGTTACAGAGACCAACCCCCTCTGGGCCTCATTTCTCTGCAGAATTAATCCGCTCTGTAACCGGGTGAGATTAGGACGCTGCAGTGATATGCCGGAGCACATATCCACAGAGGATTACTCATCTGCTCTGTGATAATCGCCTCAGACTTTAAGTAATGTGCTGCAGGGAATTACAGGCCGCCTGTCATCTGAACCACGGCAGCCGAACCGTGTTTCTACGCCTTCATGGCTCAACTCAACCACAGGAACGTTTCTACAGTCCCCAGATCCCAGCAGAGCCTCCGCATGGCACAATGAGGCCAGCTGAGATCCACCTGAAAGTTTTACTAGTGGGAAGAACACGGCTGGTGATCAGCTGATGTTGGTATCATCAGATTACAGGCCGTTTGTAAAATACAGGCAAAAACTTACAGCAATAATTTGGGTTTTTATCCAATCATGAAAGAAAAAAATAATTTCTCAGTCATTTTTCCACCATGTTTTGCATCCATTTATAAATACTACAGTTTCACAATTTAATTAGTAATCCATATATTTAGTTTACCAACTAAATACTTGGATCCAAACTAAATAGTTAGGCTAATTAAATATTTTAGGAGGAGGTAGCAAGCAAAATATATAGCCGAGCTAGCTTAATGTTTAGCTGGAATGGGTAACTATTAAGTAAATATTTATTTAAGCAAATAAATACTGTAAACTAAACATTTAGTTCACAATATTTATTTTGTAAACTAAACATTTAGTTTACAAAAACTACATCTTATAAATAAATTTTTATAAAAATAAGTCTCTGCTCCCTGTTAGTCCAAATATTTGTAGATAAATATTTAATTTACAAGCTAAATGTAGGAAACTGAACATTTAGTCTACAATATTTAGTTGTAAACTAAATATTTAGAAAGCTAACTAAATATTTAGCTTGGAGCAAAAATATTTCTCTTGCTACATATTTAGTTTACCAACAAATTATTTAGCTCTGAGCTAGCTTAATATTTAGTTAACTCTATCAGTTTAGTTTGTAAGTTTGTAAACTAAATAGTTTACAAGCTAAATATTTAGATCGTTAGCTAGCTACCTAAATATCTGGTCGGAGTTCTGCTGTTTGTTTCTCATCTCTCTGCTCTCCATTCGCTGTTCTGGTTTAGTTTAGTTTAGTTTAGTAGTTTAGTGGTTTAAGATTAGCAAAACTAAGATTCTTGTTAGTGAACCGAAATTTTTGATTAGCTTTGGCTAATAGCTACTGCAGATTTTAGTGCAAACATATATTCTCTGTTACAACCTGGGCGGCCATTTTGAAAAAGGAAACACAAAATCAAGAAAATTTATATGATTTCTACGGTTCAAACTGCATAAGCAGTGATTTGATACCAAACATATTCATCTAACCGACTGGACAACACGGAGGCCATCTTGAAAAATAAAATAATCAGTAAATATTTCATTTTCCAATTATATATGACTTGCCACCAAAATTATTTATCTGTGATAAATATTTGTACATTCAATGAAAAATAAAATTTCCGGATTGACCATTTTGAAAAATTGCCGCCATTTTGACTTTTTTAGTGGCTAATTTATGGTTTTTGATGAAGATCAGATTATAAATATAAAAATCATCTCATGTCTTCATATCTAACTATTTATCTCTGATTAGTCTCTAAATATCCGACTCGTTGTCATTTAATCTTTTATCTCTTTATTAAAATGAGTTGAAGTTGATGGGAGCCATCAAGCTGCCTGATTTAAAAACGATCTCAGGAGAACACACGCTGTTCTCATCTTCCTCCTGCAATCACTTCATCGGCGTCTCGGCATCGTTTCACGACGACGCTCAGACGAGGACAGAAACACGCGCTTGTTTCTTTGTTAACGTCCGGATCACTTACAGCCGTCAGCTGAAGCTGCAGGTGGTTCTGCAGAGGCCCGGTAGCTGCAGCATCTTTATGCTGCGCCTCCATCAATAAAACAAACCTGTTGGGTCGCAGCAGAACCTGGCAACGCTGACCGGCGGTCTCACTCCTCACCCGCCCTGAGGATCATAAATCCAGCTGAGCTGAGAAACAAGCCGGGTCTGTTTCTGAGTGAGAGCGAGAGCTGCAGGGGTCGAAGCACGAAACAGCAGATCAACGTCAAACTAAACGAGGAAGCAGCTGCCTGGAATCTGCAGGAACACTTCATCTGCTAAAAGATTCAGCCAGTCGTATTTTTGGTCCAAGGCCGTCTGCCATCATCAGGAAGACCTCTGGATTCAGGCTTTACATTTTCCCACTGGTGGCTGTGTGCCTTCCCAAAGGATCAAGTTGGCCACTCACTCAAAATGGTGTGCAAATGATTCAAGACGAATTGTCAGAAAATTATATTTCTCTGAGCAGGAGCACTGAAATTTAACAAACAATGTCTTTTACGATGAAGCAACAAGCTAAAAGGCGTCGCTTGACACGTTGTGGGAGGCAACGGGTCGAGTTAAGACGACCTTAACTCGACTTAAGGTTCAAATCAAACAATTCGGCTAAACAGATGGTTTGCTGTGAGTCTCTAAGATCCTTTCCTCCTGATGGTCCGGCAGACCGGTTCTATTAGAACCAGAACTTCATCATCTGTTCCCTTTTTAGCTGCTGTGGTGTCAAGCAAACCAAATCCTCTGACCAACCTGTTCCCCTCCTGGCCTGTGGGGGCGCTGCACCAAGAACCACTGAAGGAAACGACACAAAAACCTCTGAAGACACTGAGAGCAACTTCCTTCTTCACCAGATGGAAACAAGATGGAGGCGTCAGATTTTAGTGTTGGAGGATTTCTCTTTAGTCTTTGGCTAAAGACCACGAGCCATTTCTGCTGCTAGCGCTAGGCTAGCACATTAGCTTTGGTTGTATTTACCCAGAATGCCCTGCGCTGTAGTCCACTTCCTGCTTTTGGAGCGGTCTCAGGTCCGCTTGGTGTTCACATTCAAACTGAACCAGAGGTCAGAGGTCAGTTTTTTTTCTGGTGCAGAATTATGACACGTCTCACATTAAAGTCATATAAAATGCAGCATGATCATTCAGACTGCAGACGTTTGAAAACAATCAAATCAGATTGAGTTTTTGGGGTGAGAAGATTAGAACCGGGTCGAACAAAACCAAATGGGTCGATTTTTTTCTGTGTTCAATACTGACCATGATGGATGATGGATGGATGGATGGATGGATGGATGGATGGATGGATGGATGGATGGATGGATGGAAGGAAGCTGATTGGTTAATGAAGACACATCTCAGTAAATACATTCAGAACCAGAACCAGAACCAGAACCAGTGGTCCTTGGTGATGTTATGGTTCTTGCCTTCTGTGTTTCTGGTCCTTTAATATTGAATGTTTCTGATCTGTTTAGTGGTTTTTAGTTTTTCTCCTCTGCAGGACTCTCTCTGTCTCTCTCTCTCTCTCAGGCTTCCTGGTTCTCCTCCAGGGTTTTCAGATTCTTTCAGATGTTTTTAAAGCTGTTAATTCATCATGAGTTCTGATTATCTAACAGCATAAGGTGAATAAATGAGTCTGGCCTCCTTCCTCAGGCTTTGGCCGGTTTGTATTTGGATCTAAGTTTCTCTGCTGCTCACAGTTCAGGCCCACTGAGGAGAAATGTCCCTCATTGGTCTCCGTAGTCCCATCATCCCAGCAGGAGTGTGTCCTTCAGAGCCACTCGTCTGCGCTGCAGCTTCCTGGAGCAGAACCGGGGAACGCCGAGCGTCAGACGTCACCCTGTGGTTTATGTAACCTCTGAACAGCTGGGCTTTCACATCAGCCGGGATGAAGAAGTTTGTGTGAGGAAGAGAGGCAGGCGGCGCTCTGAGTGGGCTTAATCTGGGCGGTGAGCCTGGTCTGTGTGGAGCGTTACGTCATGGAGATGCTTTCTAATGAGGACAGACGTGATCTCACTTCAGAGCAGATGGAAATAAAAAGAACTTCTGACTGAAAATACAACCTGTGAACATATTTTGGTTCTTTCCAGAGAAACCCTAACCCTAACCCTTTCCAGAGAATGCTTCTCATGCTGATTCCTGCTTTTACGCTCTGCAGGACTGAAATTTAGAGAAATAAAAGGCTGAAAAGACAAAAACTGGCTCTGAATTCAAGCTAAATGTTTAACTTTAACTTTTCCTCTGTAAAACAGACAATAATTAATGTGTCTAAAGAATCACATCTTATTAGTTAAGCCAGATGAAATATGAAAAGTTCATGTGTACATTTAGCAAAACAGCTACAGGGTCAGTAATAATTTGAGTTATTTAGATTGTAACAAGAGGAAAATGTATTATTTTCACCATTATTTTTTTATTTTCACCATGTCATTCATTCATTCATTCATTCATTCATTCATTCATTCAGGTCACACTTTCAAAGTATTTAGCTAGCAAGCTAAATACTGAGCGTTAACTTACTGTTTAGCTCTGAGCTACCTGAATTTGCATATTAGCTAATATTTGGCTAATATACAAAGTCACTTGCCAAAAAGTGGAAGTGGACTATCAAAATTAAAGCTGGGTCTTAGGAATTTGCATATTAGTTACATATTTTGCAGTGATCTAGAGCTAACTGAATATTTAGCTAGCTTGAATCTAAATATTTCGTTAGCTTTGAGCTAGCTATTTAATTTCACTCTAGCTAGCTGTGAGATACATATTTAGTTTCTAATTAAATATTTGGCTTGTTTAATGATCTAAAATAGGTTTGAAGCTTTATATTTAGCTTTCTAACTCCAGTATTTTGTTTGGAGGTAAATATTTAACTTGCTAACTTAATATTTTGTTTGAAACCAGTTTTTCTTATTACAGGCTAAAAAACCAAAAATATTGCTGTAAATTTTTGACTGTAGCTTTACAAACAGCAACTCATGACTTTTTAAAGTATTTTTCTTTTTTCTCAGTCTTTAGAAATGTTTTTCCCAGAGCCTGGTTCTGCTGACAGGTTTTATTTGTGACCCAGTGAACAGAAATGCAGAACGTCGGGTGAATTACTGGTTAGTGAACCTAACAAGATTCTTAGCTCCAGTAAAGTTAGCCGCTAAACACATAAAGAAATCAGAGGAAGCTAATGCTAAGCTGCTAAACATAATAAATTAGCAGAAGCTAACGCTAACCATTAAGTCGGCCGTCTCTTCTTCTCCTTCCAGTTGACGACTGGATATCATTTCTTTAGTTTTATGAAACATCACATTAAGTTTATCTAAGCCATTAAAATTGGAAACATTTTATGTCACTAATTGGTTTAAAAAGCTCAAAGATGGCGGCCATCTTGAAAAACGTCCACCGCCTGAATTTCACTCGGCCTGAACTTTACATCCACGGCTGATGACTTTCACGAAGCATGCTCTGACGTCTGGATAACTCAGATTTCCCAGATGTTTGGAAAATCTGAGTGGCTCTTAGTCTGTGAGTTCAGCGAACTCTCAGATTTCTTCCGTCGTTTACTGGCTCATTAATCCGAACTGTGATGGTTTCCATGGTGACTAACGGGTCGTGTCTCTCCAGTTCTCCTGGTGCTGCAGTCAGCAATAAATGGGACATTTGTTTTCAATAAAAATGTAACAAACAGCGAATCCAGCTCAGCAATTAGAGCTGGATCTCTGTTGATCTGATCAACTTTTTCTCTCTTTTCTGACGTTAAACCATCAAACGGCTGCTGTGGATCTGATGCTAAAAGCAAAACAAAAAGCTGCGTCTTCTGACCGAACTCTGCAAACTTCCAGACATGCAGATGAAGAAGTCTGGATAATGTTCCTTTGAGCTGGAACTGACCTCTAACCAAACCAATAGACAGGATTTTATTTTGACAGGCAGACATATTTTTTAACTGTTGGTTAAAGAAATAACCGCTGAAATGGCCGCCATGTTGGCGTGTCGTCATGTGACCAGAGAACGTCCTCGTCGTTCCAGCTGGTCGATATTTTTATCTTCCTGCTTCTGCTGCAGCCTGAGTGACACAGAACACCAACCTGTCTGAACAGAGTTCAGGACTTTGACTTTCTATGAACCCACACACACACACACACACACACACACATCAACACCCCCCCCCCCCCCACACACACACCCCCCCACACACACACACACACACGCACGCACACCCACACACACACACACACACATCAACACCCCCCCCACACACACACACACACCCACACACATCAACACCCCCCCCCCCCCCCCCCCCCCCCACACACACACACACATTAACACACACGCACACACATTTTTGGGGTTGCGCTTCGGTGTATGTTGCAGTCCAGAACCTTTTTACAGCTCTGGAAGTTTTATTTAGACCCACATATAAAGCAGCCAGTGAACACATGAAAGTTTCCAGTGACAGCATGAAGGCTGCAGGATTTCTGTCTCCGCTGATCCGGTTCAGACTGCAGAGAATAAATCAACTCTGACCTGCAACATCTGGAACACCTCAAGGCTTTGACTTGAGCACTTCTTGTTTTTGCCACATTTTCTCCCCTTGAACAAACCTTTAAAATATTCCATAATATCTCATCACTTTTATGCAGATGACATCCAAACATGCAGCAAAGACTCCAAACACACGAAGGACAGAAACTCTGAAACACAGACATGAGAAAACAAATTCAAAATAAAACCTGAAAACTAAAATTCTGCAATCATAGAAAATAGAAGCAAAAACCTGAAATCAGCAAAAATAAATCCAAACAAAATTGCTGACAAAGGAAGAGGAAAAAGGAAAAAAGCTGCAAATTATGGAAGCATTTAACTGCCAGAACTCGGAAATAAATACAGGAGAAACATTTTCATTAAAACGAGAAAACCTTGTTAAAATGTGAATCTTTGTAGTTTCATATCACATTTTAATGAGAAACTTTCTGGTTTTAATGAGAACCTTTCACATTTTTACGACAATCTTTCTCGTTATAAAAAGACGAGTTTTATATTTCATTTTAACGAGATGTAAAAGTGTACTCCTCTGACAGACTACAGCTTGTTAAAAACATGAAGGAGCGCTCTGCAACTCTCCTTCCTCTCATCATGTTTCTTCTAGACGACATCTAAAACCCAAGAAGTGTTGCTGTTTTACTGTTTTTTAAAGAGAGACTATTTTGGTTTTAATGAGATATAAATGTCGTTATAACAAGTTTTAAAAATCTCATAAAAAACAGAGAAACTTTTCTTCTTTAAACCAGATACTGCTTCTGATTTTATTTCCAAACTCTGGCAGTTAAGCACTTCCGTAGAAAAAAGGCATAAACAACATAAAGTATAAAACGCTGTGAACTCGCTCCACAAAACAGGAAGTCCTCCAGGCCAGTAGGGGGAGTCGAGAAGAACCTTGGAGGAAAAATTACATGTATCTTTTTCAAACATTCAGGTTGTTTTACAATATTATAAAACAGGAGTATAGTTACAACAGTAACATTACTGCTCTAAGCTCCCCCTAGTGGTCTGGAGGATTTCCATTTTCTTGCTGTTGTTTTTGCTGTTTGCATCATTTTTCTTTGTGTTTGCCACTGTCAGCCACCATACATTCAGCACTCAAATGGTGGAAATCAAGAGAAACTTGGACGTTTTTATGAAATTAAACTTGAAATTCACTCGTATAACCTCGTCTGAAATGGTTTGTTTCATTTTGAAATAGATTTCTCCGGCTTCAGCATGCTTTGTTTGTCTTTTCAACCCTGTTTTAATTTCCCCCTAGGGTAATTTCTGTGCTCTGTTGCAGTAAAACGTTTTGTGAAAGATGATCTATAAATAAAATTGAGTTGAACACAAACACTGAAACACACAGTTTTTGTGTTGGCTCAGAGAGGAGTGTGTCCTGGCAGTCAGAGATGAAAATCCTCAGGCGTGTTTCATCACTCAGCAGCAGACGGACAGAGTTTCACCTGAATGTTTCTGAGTTGGACTTCCTGGACCGGTGCAGCTCATCCAGAACCGCGTCTGAAGCGGCTGACTTTCTGAAAACCTGGATCTGCTTCAGCTTCTCTCTGCTGCTTCGCCTGCATACCTGAATAATGATGTTTATGTGGTCAGCGAGGCTGTGACCTCTCCGTGACCCCAGCTGAGTCTAAACATAACTCACAGCGGAGCCTCAGGAGGAACTTCTTCACGCTCAAGACTTTATTTCATGCATTAAAGTCTTTCACTGTGTCTTTAATGTCGTCCGCCGACGTTTTCCAAAAGGTCAAAATGTTCAAACGTCCGGATTAATCTGGAAGGTTCTGGATCAGTTTGTTCTCCGAGATCATATGTCTGAATCTACGGAAGCCCTGAAAGGCCAAGAGAAAAAAAATATATCTCTGGAGAACCATATTCTAATAAGTCTGACCAAAATTTCTTTTTCTCTTGACTTTATGTCAAATGAAAGTAAAAAAACCCTATATTTAAATATTTTTAATTATTTTGGAAATTTTATTTTCTGAAAGGAGGGCATTAAAAATGTGACATGCAAAATTTGATCAATTAATAGAATATAAAATCTATTTTATAAATACATAAAAATAGATTTATTTCATTTTTACCACAAACAACCAAAAGAGTAGAAAACTTTTTTATTTTTCTCGCTTAAGGTCTGATATTTAGTTTGAAGCTAAATATTTAGTCTGCTAACTAAATATTTAGCTTTCTAACTTAATATTTAGCTTGGAAGCTAAAAAATCAACTTGTTAATTTATACCAATATAGCAATACTTTTCTAACTAAATGTTTAGTTTGCTAAATTGTAGCAATAGATCAATATTTAGGTTGGAGCTAAGTAATTAGCTATATGCTAACTGTTAGCTAACTAACAATATTTACCTTACTAATTAAACATGTAGCTTGCTAAGCTATAGCAACATTTAGCTATTGTGGAAACTAAATATTTAGTCAGCAAACTAAATATTTACCTAACTACACATTTAGCTTGTTAATATGTAGTTAATGTATAATTTCTGACTATATTAAGCTGGTTTTGTCATGAAATGTTTAGCTTGCTAAATTATAACAACAATAGTTAGATTGCAAACTAAATATTTAGCTTGCTAACTAAATGAGAAAGATGGCCGCCATGATAACTGATTCTGTTTCGTCTCTGCAGTAAAATGGGACGTTCCTCTGTGACTTAAAGAGACAGCGCAGCGCGGACGGTTCCAGTGAGCGCTGACCAGTGTCAGGAAGGTGACACCCTGACCTCTGGGCGGGTGGAGCCGCCTCCGCTGCAGCGCTGCATGAGCGTTGGTTTCTTTGTGATGAGCTGAGGAGGATTGAAAGTGTAATGGACGCTCTGTAATCCCATCAAACAGCACAGGAAAGGCATAATCTCTGGACCTTTGGCTCGCTGACCCTCTGCTCGCCCGAAATCAGCTTTTTATGGCCCAGATTGAGTGTGTGTGTGTGTGTGTGTGTGTGTGTGTGTGTGTGTGTGTGTGTGGGGGTGTGTGTGTGTGTGTGTGTTCAGCGTGTCTCTTTCTGATTGAAGTGGATCTGAAGTCGTGCGGTGCTGAAACAGGAGCAGGAAGTGAGCTCTTCAGGTCACCTGACTGAACTCATGAAGAAGAACCAGGAGGATCCACTCAAGAGATTTTATTTAAAGATAAGAAAATAAACGTTCAGTTTATTTTCCACTGATTAACTTCAGAGTCCAAAGGAAGCTGAGATTACCTGGAGAATATATTCTGTGTAATACCAGAACCAAAACGCTCTTTAATCCAAAATGTTTCGTAACACTCCAGCCAGTAATCCCACTCCGGACAGAGAGCGATGACGCAACGTTAATCTGGGAACCGAAGTCATCGAGTCGTCGCTCCAGGAAACGTCCGCTTAGCAAAAGAGACAAATGTTTCATTTCTGAAACAGGATTTGATCCGTTCCTGCCAGTCCGGTCAGGGTCATGGATGGGTTGGAGTCTGAGGTCAAAGGTCATCATCACTCCATCAGTTATTTATTTCTGAAGCATTTAATTCAAAGCTGTAGTTAGCTTAAAGCTAACTAACTTTAAGCTAACTAAATAGCTAAGTAGTTAGCATAACTATAGATCTAAGCTAAGTAGCTTGAAGTAGCTAGCTTAAAGCTAACTATTTAGCTCTAAGTTAAATAGCACATTCCCTTGCTGATGACCGGAAGTGGACTACCAAAATAAAAGCTGGGTCTTCTGAACCTCTTTAAAACTTCCAGTTTTCCGCTTCATGTTTTTATCTTCGTTTCTTTTCTTCTTGTTCAACATTTCAGTCTGAAAAAAGGTTGAGTCTTTTAAAGGCAATGAGACGTTTAACAAACGATCAACAGCAACAGTGACTAACCCAGCTTTTATTTTGACAGTCCATAGGAAATTACATATTAAATGAATATTTAGCTCAGAGCTAGATATTTAGTTTGGAGCTAAATATTTAGCTAGCGTGCTAAACATTTAAATGGGTAAGTTACTATTTAGTTTATATTTAAAAAATAGTTTGGCAATAAACAACATGATGAAAATATGACTGAAAATGATCCCACATTCATTTCCTCTTATAAAAGGCTAAATAACTAAATGCTTTGACATGGTAACTTTACAAACATCAGTCCATACATGACCTGAACATTTTCCTCATTATTAAACAAACTCTGTACTGTCGCTCTCTGGACTTTGGTTCTTCACAACCTGCAGCAGTTCACACTCATGCAGTCCTTGGAATAAATTAAAAACATAAAATTCCCCAAATCTCCACTGAAGTTTGTGGACGAAATAATAAACTGGAGGGAAATGATGTGAGCTCTTTACCAGAACTGGCTGAGCTTCCCGGAGAGCAGAGACAGGAAAAGAGGTGAATCTTTTCTGTAAGATGTTCCCTCGGTGTCTAAAAGCTGCTCTTTGGGAAAAGCTTTCAGCGAACATCACTGCAGGACACGATGTGCACGAGCTCCACTGAGCACCGCCAAAGCCCGAAAGTGGCTCTGTGCATCAGTTCTGCTGAACTTTGTTAATCATTAATGTGTGTGTGTGTGTGTGTGTGTGTGTGTGGGACGGGGAGCTCCTTCCTTAGAAAACAGTTTCTGTCTCCATCTTCTCTTCTTGGTCCAGTTGGTTCGAAACTCAGTTCAATCTCAAATGAACTGATTCGTGTTCATAGTTCACCATGGCTCCATAAATGAACCAGTTCTTTAATCATTTATTAATTTGTCTGAAATAAATCTAAAAGAATTATGGGTAAAATGTCAAGATGTCATTCTATAATTAATGTAGACAATCCCGTTACCTAGCAACCGTTTTGTCTTTTCTTTTCAAACTGTTTTATCTCTCATAAATATATATATTCATGTTTTTACTCACAGAAGATAAAAGTTTGATCCAAAATGTTCCAGTCAGACGCTTTTAACCTGAACATCTCTCTCTCTTTCTGTCTGTCTCTCCATCTCTCTCTCTCTCTTCCTCTCTCCCTCTCTTTCTCTCTCTCTCTCTCTCTTCCTCTCTCCCTCTCTTTCTCTCTCTCTCCCTCTCTTCCTCTCTCCCTCTCTTTCTCTCTCTCTCTCTCTTCCTCTCTCCCTCTCTTTCTGGATGAATTTTTAACGGACCTCCTCCCTCCAGGCAGCGGGGCTCTAAAAGCCTCTCCCCCGCCTCCCTGCCGCCTCCAGGCCGCCGCTGCATCCCGTAAAAGCTGCCGGGAGGCGGCGAACAGCGGAGCTGCTGGACAAACAGGAAGTTCGTTTCTAAAACCGGAACATGGCTGAACCTGCGGGCTGCAGCCACGTGACCAAACACGAACCGTCTCCAGATTATCCAATCAGAACCCAGCAGGACGCCCTGCTTCTTCTTCTTCTTCTTCTGCTTGAACAACACTGGAGGACTGATGATATCAGTGATGCAGATGATTTCTGCTGATACCAGATTGATCAATAAGTAATAATCAGCTCTATCTTTGATTAACGGGATGTAGGTTATTTGTATGGATTACTGACATTTTGGTCCCTAAAATACCAACATTTCCACTTCATATTTTGGTCCATCTGATGATGTGATATGGAACACCAAGAAGGCCAAAAAGACACAACATTTTATGTGTCTTTCCCAGTAAGCAGCTGCAAAGCGTAAGTAAAGGAGCCACACCACCAGCGAACCACAGACCATTTTCATCCAATCAGTTTATTCCTTGGATGAAACAGAACCAATCAGAACCATCAGGCCAAAATACTCCAGGAAGTGACAGAAATTACAAAATAAATCTGAAGGATTTAAGAAAAGAGAACATAAATCTCTAAATTTTGTTGCCCAGTAATTGAGCTTAACAAATACATATTTTCCACAAATCTGAACCCGAAGTGATCGGCGCCATCTTGGTAGGCAAGCACAGGGAAAAGCGTAGATGAACGACTTCCAGATCGACAAAAAGAAAAGATGTGGACGCTCTTTATTAATCTGTAAGAGAAAGATACATGAACAAAATGGCTGCTGTCGGGATCGACCCGCCGGAGACGGAGAAGGAAGACATGTCAGACGATGTGGAGAAGCTGCCTCTGATCTCAAACTATGACATCATTCACTAGTTAGTGAACATGAAGACTGAATACACCGCAGACGCACAGAAACAGCGGTTAGACGGATTTGTAAATGACGTACAAACTCTATGTGGACAACCAGGTTCTGGTGACTGGCAGAGGAACAAATATGGAGGCTACATGTCGGTCAAAGCTAGCAGATAAAAGCTACGTTAGCTAACCTAATGCTGCTAGTTCGCAGTAAGGATCCCTGAGCCCAGCTCCTCTGAATCCTGCAGCGATCGCCCTCTCTACTCTAACTGCTACCAGATGTCCCGTTGTGACCACTTACAGCTAACGAGGCCTCTGGCTTGGCGTTCACAGACCAAAAATCTCCCCGTTTCAGCCTGAACTGTTCTTTAATGTGTGGCTTTTATTGCTGCTGGGAGGCAGATTGTGTTCTGAGCCACAGAAACAACCACAGAAGAGTGTGTGGGATTTTAATAAGGTAATTATAGTGAAAACACACACGAAAGGGAACGACTGTTAAACTCTCCTCCAGCTCATTACTGAGGCCCAGAAATATCCAGATTATTGATGACTGAGTTAACCACGTCATGTCCAGTTAAAGGGCACACATCACATAAAATACTCTTTTCTTTAAATACATTTTGTTGTGAACCTGGAGTCTGTAGGAGAGCAGAAAAGCGTCTCTGGTTTCTGTATAAATAGGTTTTCTGTTTGGGTCACATTCTGCTCCTTTTTATGGATTTTTTACGGTGGTTGAACTTTTACGTCACACTATTTTCTGCAGAACTGCTGATAAAGGTCATAAACTTCCAGCTAACCAGCTTCATAAATTTGTCATTGTAATTTCTCATATTGATTTTGTAGGAATGTTGAAGCTACGAGTGGAAAAGTCAGAATGTTTGGTTGTTGGGTTTGTGAACTAAACCGACCTCCAGCACCAGAACTTCTGGTGTATTTTACTTTTAAATGTTCCCCATCAGCAGGGAAAGTCTTCTTTGTTTCACAACACTTTAGATTTACAAAAGTCTTCATCTGGTTGATGGTTCAGCTCCTTCTGTCTCCATGGAAACGACGGATGCAGCACAACGCTACGCTGCTAACAACGCTAAAATGACAACAACCTTTACTTCAGACGTGAGTTTGTTGTGTTGATGTGACGTTATGGCCGTTGTTTTGCTAGCATTAGCATCGTTTGTTAATGTTAGCGCTGTGTGCTAGCTGTTAGCTCCCTGAGGACAGAACCGTTCTGCGTGTGTTTGAACCGTTTCATTAAACAGTTTGGTATTGTTTGTTTTTGACTTGGAGAACATGATGTTCTTGGTGCTAGCATTAGCTAAATGGCTAACTAGTTCGCTAAGGCTTTGTCTACAGGCATGTTCATTCATGTTGTGGCAACAAGCTCTGACTTTACGAACAGAAATTCAGGAACAAAACGTTTCTGCTCTGCTGTCAAAGTACAAAAATGGCCGAATGGTGTGGATTTAAAGAGACGGCACCAAAACGAGTGGCTCTCAGATTTACCTCAGATCAGGGGGCAAAGAGGAGCCGGTGGAGCTTCAATGACGAGGAATTCAGACCAAAACTTCACAGTTACACTTTATTTTATAGACAACTGGATGATTGAAATGTGAGAAGGATTTAAAAGCATGATATGTTCACTGTAAGCTGACATTCCTGATTCTGATGAACGTCCTCCATTTTCAGGCTCCAGTCTCTGGATGTTTTTCTCCTGGTATTGCTGCAGTTTGTGATTCATATTGAAGGAATGAGTCAAACTGTGAGGACGATGCGGATCGGATCATTTATCTGGATCAGAAAGCAGGTTTCAGCAGTAAGCATGTTCACTAAGACAGAGCAGCTGGGTTCCCACAGAAGCTGTGTAGAAATCAGCTGACATCATTTTAATTGATGCTTTGGACGGACAGAACCAGAACCAGAACCAGAACAACACCAGGTGCAGAACCCTGCAGGCTGCGTTGGAGCTGATTCAGTGTTTATGAGAAATTAAAGGTTCTGGTCTGATTCCAGATCCAGCTGAAGTTCAGGACTGAGAATGAAAAAGCCGAACATCCTGGGAGGATTTTCAACTTTCCGGGGAATTTACAGCTTCAAAGGAAGTTTCTGCTGAATGAATAAAGTCTCTGCTGGCTCCACCGATCCTGACGAGCCAATCAGACGCTGAGGGTCAGACATGTTTTCACAGGTGAGTCTCACCAAACGCTGCCAGTCGGACGGTTAAAGCTGCTGCAGTTTCTGGAAGTTCGGTCTTTACTCAGCGGCTGGCGGCGCCGCAGCCACAAACCAAACCAAACCGCTCCCAAACATACACTGTAAAAAATGAATGGCACCAATTTGATATTTCTAGCCAGAGACAGGAGGAAAAAATGGGGGTTCATTTTTCAGAGTGTTATTCATTCATTAATGTCACAGTTTGAAAACTAAATATTTAGTTGGTAAATTAAATGTTTAGTTAGCAATATAATGTTTAGCTTTAAACTAAACAAATATTTAAGTTGGAGCTAAATATGAAATAATAATTAGCTTGCTAACTATTCAGTTTAATAACTAAATATTTAAGTCCAAACTAAATACTTAGCAAACTAAGTATTTATTTTCAAACTAATATATATAATTAGCTAGCTAAATATTTAGCTTCGAGTTAAATTATTTGCAAATTAATTAGTTTGCAAACTTTATTTACTAAATATATTTATTTTATTAATGTTTAGCTATAGGTTTAACATTAGCATAATAACATGTAGATTCAATATATAAATATTAATTTAGATTCAAACTATTGAGCTTGCAGTTAAACATTTAGTTTTTAAACTATGTATTTAGCTTCAAATTAATTAGTTAGCAAGGTATTTATAGTATAAACTATATTTATACTTTGCTGACTAAATGTTTTGTTGCTAACTAAATATTTATTTTGAAACTGTGACATTTATGAATGAATGAATAATGTGGTGAAAGTATGACTAAAAAACCAGGCTAAATAAGCCAAATTATTGTTAATTTTGCAAACTGACTCCGTCTCCAGCGTCTGGTGGGAGAGTTTAGATTTAATCTGACCAGAGGATTCATAATTCAAATGTTTATTAGTCTGAAAATGTGAGTTTTAATGTTTAGATCTGAACCTGAAGCTCTGTGAAGGTGAAGCTGCAGGGAACAAAACATCAGGAATGAAACGTGACCCCGTGACCTTTAGGACTTCAGCCTCTCAGGGTTTTTCCTCTGGAGAGAAAACCAGCGACGGTCAAACGCCATCCTCTGTAGATGCTGCCATCTAGTGGCCATCTTTGCTGCTGACGCCTCGTGTGGCTTCCTGTAACATTCAGACATTTTCACACGCTGTGTTTGCTTGTTGTTTGTTAAATTCAATTCAAATTCAACTGGAAAAAACTGAAGAAATAATATGTCAAAACTCAAAAAAACACTTTGTGTTTATTTGACAACAAACCGTATAGAAATGTTTCCTCTCCATTGTTAAAAATCTACTGCAAAGTTCAAATCTGTCATTTCAGAGCTAAAATTAGAAAATCTGGATAAATATAAAGAGTTCAAAAGAAAACAAAAATAATCTGACAAGAGTATTTCTTTCTTCAAATTGTAGTTTTAATATTTTCTCAGATTAAATCTCAATTTAAAATGTACAAAATTAAAAACAGGTCGACTGAAACAAATTAAATTACTGATGATTAAAGTTTAGAGGAGATGCTTTGATGCATAAAGACAAACAGAAAATCTTGCTGTCACTTTATTTTTGTTGGACTCAGAACTGCTGAACGTTTTATTGGTAAAATAGAAAAAATAAAGTTTTTAGATGATGATTCTAAAAACCTGAATAATGAACCAGAAACTGAGGGAATAAAAGGAAACATGAAACATTTCTTTCATTTCATGGAGAATTTGATCAGAATATGACTGTCTGAGACTTTGTTCCATCACCGCCCCCTGCTGGTAGCTTTGTTTATGGGTGTCCAAACTGTGGCTCCAGGAACAATTTTCTGCCCCCCCCCCCCCCCCCCCCCCCCCCCCCCCCCCCCCCCGACTGCAGTTCAAGTAAGTTTTGTGAAGAAATTTATCATTTTCAATGTCGGGAATAAATTAACAGAATTTCCAGACTAAATGAACTGAGAAAAAATTATTCCAAAAGGTCGGGGAAAAAATTCACAACAAAGTTATTTTGAGTTTAAAGTTGGAAAAACAAAATGGCCTCCGAGTCTTTCAACTTTGGGATTCTGATTCATGTTGGAAAAAGTTTGAACACCCTGCTTTAACCTTGAACGTCAAGCGGACCAGAGACCGCTCCAAAAGCAGGAAGTGGACTACAGCGCAGGGCATTCTGGGTAAATACAACCAAAGCTAACGTGCTAGCCTAGCGCTAGCAGCAGAAATGGCTCCTGGTCTTCAGCCAAAGACTAAAGAGAAATCCTCCAACACTAAAATCTGACGCCTCCATCTTGTTTCCATCTGGTGAAGAAGGAAGTTGCTCTCAGTGTCTTCAGAGGTTTTTGTGTCGTTTCCTTCAGCGGTTCTTGGTGCAGCGCCCCCACAGGCCAGGAGGGGAACAGGTTGATTTGACTCAGAACCACAGCAGAAGGACGTGGAGCAGATGTTCTGGTTCCAGTAGAACCGGGTCGGCCGAACCACTTTAAACCTGATCTGGAGTTTGTCCACATTCTAGGGTTTCCTGGGAAGTGAAGGTAAGGTGTGTTTTCCCTTTAATCCTCAGCTGTCTGCGCCGGTGGAGCTGCTGTCGCTGCTGCGTGTTTGAGCTGCTTTGTTTCCGTCGGTGTTGACAGATCTGAAGTCAGCAATGAAATCTCAACTTTCACCTTCTCAGAGCCACACAGAGGCGCTGGAGATGCTGGTTCCCGTCAGTCCGGGTTCATCCAGGATCAGACGTCAACAGCTGGTCGCACCGTTTCTGCAACACACTTAGAAAGCAGGAAGGAGAAGTTACAAAGCTTGACAGGGACGTCCCTCATTCTCCGACTGCTCTTCATATCTGCAGCTGCTAAGTGAAGCTAACGCAGCGCAGAGTGGAGATAAATCCCAGCTGACGCCTTTATCTGCTGCGCCGTCCCGCTCCGAGGGTTCAGTCCTGATTAGAAACCTCAGACACATCCAGGTGTGAGAAAAACCTCTAGAGTCTCATTCTGCTTCACATGTGGCTACTTATCACATGTGAACACATATTTCCCACATGTGCACCACTTATGATCTGATTTTCTACATGTGAACATCAATATGTGAAAAATCCCATTAACTTCACATGAAAATCATCTAAATGAACATGTGAAGACATTTTCACATGTGAATGATGTGATTCACATGGTTTCTCCTGTATCACAGGTGTGACACCTGCTGTCACTGCAGAGTTTATTAGAAAAGAAACAGAAAGATTCACGTTTAATTTCTGATCCGTTGGATCTGAGCCGACGTGTTTTCCTGTTTTCAGATGAGAGGCTGGCCGGCGACGCTCTGCGTTTCCCGTACAGAAACAGAACGGAGCTGCGGCAGCGCGGAGCTGCAGCACGGACTGCATCTCTGCAGCCATGTTTCTGCGACTCTGAAAGGATGTGACCCGAACCGCTGTGGAAACTCTCAGACACGTAGTCGGGTCAGAGGGAGCAGCAGCTCTGCAGCCAACTGGAGAATCAGAAACTATTTCAGCCCTTCAGGCTGAAAGATACATGATCGCTTCACTCTACAGCCGTAACTGATTTACTCCCTGCAGTCTTTTGTTGCCTCCTTTATGTTATGCTCATTTTCTTTTTTTTTTACCCCTCCATGGGTAATGTCGTCGGATCTGGGAGTCGAACCCGCGACAGCCGTCGAGGACTCAAGGCCTCCAAACATGGGTCGTGCCATCCGCTACGCCACCACGACATGCCCATCGGATTTTTAATATCTCATGTATTCATGCATGTTTGTTTTTTCTTTATGGTTTTATTGGCTACTGGATGCTCAAATTTCCACCAGTTAAATAAAATATCTATCTAGCTACCTTGCTGGCTAGATTGATAGATTCAACATAAAATAATGCAACCACAGTAGACAGAAACCAAAGGGAAAATTCCCCAGATTGCAAAAAGTATGAAAAGCTGCCAAACAGAAGTCCTCCAGGCCACCAGAGGGCGTCGACCGTCAGTAAGGATTGGATGTCATGATGTCAAAAGGAAAGCATGAGGGTTTTTTTGCAGTAAAATAGAACAGCAGCATATTTACAAATGTAATATAAGCTTCCATTTTATAGAGCATTTTATTCTTGTTGTTTCCATTTGCAGCATTTTACCATTTTCTTCTGTCTTTTGTGGTTGCAGCATTTTTGTTTTTTTGTTTTGGAGTTTTGTGTGTTTGTGTGTGTGTTTCAGTGTGGGTGTGTGTGTCGGTGTGTGGGGGTGTGTGTGTGTGTGTGTGTGTGTGTGTGTGTGTGTGTGTGTGTTTGCAGCCTTTAGGCCGTCCTAAAGCAGCTCCATTAGGAAACACCAAGCTGCTGTCGTGATGGAATGAGTTGAGTTCTAACTCACTGGTGCTTTGAGTCCAGGCAGAAATGTAAAGTGCAGATGATCAGCGGTCTGGTCCAGGGAAGCGTTTCCCAGCTGGAATAGAGTCAGCATGCTGCTGAACAGCTGTCTGCGGTAAAAATAGAAGCTGTGAGAGGACCTTCATGCCTCTCAGTCCCAACACCTAACGGCAGATATGAAGCCAATTAATGAAGGAGCTCAAGTCCAAACTTTAGTTCTCTGACACTCAGCGAGATCTGGGCTGGAAGGTGAAGAATGAATCACCAGCCACTGGGTCTGCTGCGTTACTGCTGCTGGCTTTAACGTCACCGTGTGCAAACAGTTCAGCCATAGAGTCATGAAATTCATGCTTTATTTATACATTTCCTGCTAGGTTATGCTGCGTATTGTAGCATAACCGTAGCAAAGAAAGGTAATTTATTTTCACACAGTGAAGAACAAAAAGCTGCAGCAGCAGCAAAGTGGCAGGTTAATTTTACCAACTGAATATTTAGATCCGATTTAAATATTTAGGTCCAAATTAAATATTGAGTTACCAAGCTAAACCAAATATTTAACTTTCTAGCTAAATAGAAATTGATAATAAAAAATAAAAAAAGCTAAATATTTGGTTTAGAAACTAACTATTTAGCTCCAAAGTAAATATTTAGCTCTGAGTTAGCTAAATATTTTTTGTCCACAGGCTAACTATGCAGCTAGCTGAGAGCTAGCGTTTAGCTCTCAGCTAGCTACATCTGGATTGTCTTTAAAATGTCTCATCCTTTGTTTTAAGCTGAAATGTTGGACAAGAAAACAAGAATAGAAATGATAAAGAAGAGACTCGAAAGCAGGAGTTAGAAAAGAGGTTTTTATTTTGGTAGTCCACTTCCGGTTACTTTGAAATGAATTAGCATATTAGCTAAACAGTAAATAGAGGTAAATATTTGGCTTGCTAATTAAATTTTTAATTAGCAAGCTTTTTTTCTTTCAACAGGCTAAATATCGTAAATTATTGCTGTTCATTTTTGACTTTGTGATTTTACAAACGTTTTGCTGACACGATGCTCCTACAGCTCAGATGTTTTTGTTGTTTTTCCCTCAGATGTTTGGTGAAAGTTGCCAGAGATAAAAGTGTCTCCAGGTTTCGGATGGTTGGTGAAATTAACTGACTGCATAAACAATCAGGCTGCAGCTTCGTAAACTCCAGAAGTTTGGCTTCATTCTGCAGAAATGCTGCTGCTGATGTTCGAACCAGATGATGGTGGAACATCAGCGTTTGTCTTCAGATCCATATCTTAGCAGCGTTATTATCAACAGTAGGTTGAGAGACTTTTGGGTTTGTTCTGGTTCATTTGATCTGCAGTAAACAGTCATCAACATGATGAAACCTCCAACATGGCTGCCGGTTGTAAGCTGCTTTATTTTTACCGTACAAACAGAAATATGATCACACCGGTGGAAAAGCATATTGTAAAAGGAAAAAGTTTTCATGTTACATTCCAGGGATAAACAGCGAAGGCCGCGGTGAGTCGGTGACTGGGAGGTGATGACAGCAAACTGGCCAGGGTCACATAAATATACTGCAGCAGAGGAAAACGGCACCAACATACATTTACTGCAGCTGCTTTCTGAGCCACATTTTCTTTAAAAGATACTTTTTAAAGTTGAGTTCAGTTTATTTATGTAGCGTCATTTCACAGCAAACCTTTCACAACTCGAACAAATCAGTTCAGTTCAGTTAACACCAGTTATCAGTTAATGCACTGAAGTTCAGTTCATTAATCAAAGTAGTTTGCATCGAGCTCAGCTTTGTTTCCATCAACATTTTCTATGTGCATTTTTACCACCGGAGCAAACGTCCAGAAAACTGCAAAACAGCTGAAACACTGAGCCGAACATCTAAAGTCCTGGTCAGAGCTGCTTTTGACCAGAATAAACGAAACATCAACCAACATGTCTGATGTTGGTTCAGTAGTTGACTGCATGGTGTTTTCTTCATTACTTTGTAATTTAGTGTTTTTGTTTTAAGCTCTTTGAACTGCTGAGATTTGCTGGACGGATTGACTGAGTTTTAAGTGTCGCATTAGAAAATGTTCATGGAAACAGCTGAGTTTGAAAACTTCCTTAATTTTGCCAAACACAAGTTTTTACTTTAGTTTCTGGTGGATTTTTGTTTATATTGATGCACAAAATGAGACGTGGAAACACATTTACATTTTCTGACTCTGTGCCTTACCAGAGGAACCAAACTCTAGGAAAGAGCGAGGACGCGCTCTGCTCCATGCTAATTTACATCCTCTACTTCCTGTTTGTTGTAGCGAAAACATCTGATAAAATTATGCTGGTGAAGTCTGGTTGTGATTGGCGACAGTGGAGAGGAAAAACTCACATTTAACAGGAAGAAACCTCCAGCAGAACCAGAACCTGAGCGGCCATCTTTCACAACCAGCTGGAGGTTTGAGAGAATAGAGCAGAACTTTTTCTGTTAATGGAAAGTAAAAAGTTAACTGGAAATTGTTTGGCTATATCATCTCCAGGAAGGGATCACAGCCAATCAGAACATGAGACCAGGAGTGGGTCTATGAAGGCGAATAAAGAAGATTCCAGTTAAACCACATTTATAGAATAGAATAGAATTCAACTTTATTGTCATTGCACTGTCACAAGTACAAGCAACGAGATGTAGTTTGCATCTATCCAGAAGTGCTCTACGAGATATAGATATTTATTTACAGATGTACAAGACTATGTATGTATGGACTATAAGGGGTTATAGCAAAGAGATATAGATATTGTGTATAAATATAAATATGGGAGCTATATGCACAGATTATACAAGAATGTTAGGGAATGGATTATAGATAAATAATGGCAGATAAAATTTACAGGTTGTATGTGTGTGTGAAGAAAACAGTCCGTGATGTGTGTGTGTGTGTGTGAGGATAGTCCATGTGTTATTGTTGTATGAGAGGATAGGGGAGTACAGTCCTTATAGTTTATGTGTCAAGGGGTGTGGTGCGGTGGAGTGGTGAGGCAGATGCAGCGGACCCAGGTATGATGAATATGATGTTTTTAATGATAAATAAGTCCAACAACGAACAGCAGGCACAAGGAAACACTGAGGACGACTAGACTGGACATTGACGTGACGTTGACGAGGACCCGACGAGGAACAAGGAACACAGGTGGAGTTAAATACACAGGAGGGTAATCACAGAAACGAGACACACCTGGGAACAATCAAGGGGAGGACAGGACAACGAAGAGACTAAGGACACAGAAAACTCTAAATAAACACAGAAAAACACAGATCCTGACAGTACCCCCCCCTCAAGGGCGGCTACTAGACGCCCAAAAAACAAAAACACAACAAGGGTGGGCGGAGGGGCGCTGGACGGCGGGCCAGAGTCCAAAATAACAAAAAACAACCCACCATTGCGGGCGGAAACACGGGAAGGGCCAAGAGTCCAAAAAGAAACAAAAAACTACCCACAGGGTGGGCGGAGGCAAAGGAGGCGGGAACCACGGAGGTGGTCCGGCGGTCGTCCGCGGCGGCGGGAACCACGGAGGTGGTCCGGCGGCCGTCCGCGGCGCTGGAGGCGGGAACCACAGAGGCGGTCCGGCGGCCGTCCGCGGCGCTGGAGGCGGGAACCACGGAGGCGGTCCGGCGGCCGTCCGCGGCGCTGGAGGCGGGAACCACGGAGGCGGTCCGGCGGCCGTCCGCGGCGCTGGAGGCGGGAACCACGGAGGCGGTCCGGCGGCCGTCCGCGGCGCTGGATGCGGGAACCACGGAGGCCGTCCGGCGGCCGTCCGCGGCGCTGGGGGCGGGAACCCCGGAGGCGGTCCGGCGGCCGTCCCCGGCGCTGGAGGTGGCGATGAGTCCCGGGGGCCGCCCACAGACGGCGAGCCCCCCGAGGCAGGGTCTCTGGTGGAGCACAGGGGGTCTCGGTCGGAGCACAAGGGGTCTCGGTCGGAGCACAAGGGGTCTCGGTCGGAGCACAAGGGGTCTCGGGTGGAACGCTGGGGGTCTCGGTCTCGGGTGGAACGCTGGGGGTCTCGGTCTCGGGTGGAACGCTGGGGGTCTCGGTCTCGGGTGGAACGCAGGGAGTCTCGGTCTCGGGTGGAACGCAGGGAGTCTCGGTCTCGGGTGGAACGCAGGGAGTCTCGGTCTTGGGTGGAACGCAGGAGGTCAGGGTCTCAGGAGGAACGCAGGAGGTCAGGGTCTCAGGAGGAACGCAGGGGGTCAGGGTCTCAGGAGGAACGCAGGGGGTCAGGGTCTCAGGAGGAACGCAGGAGGTCAGGGTCTCAGGAGGAACGCAGGAGGTCAGGGTCTCAGGAGGAACGCAGAAGGTCAGGGTCTCAGGAGGAACGCAGAGGGTCTCGGGAGTCGGGGTCTCGGAGGGAACGTAGAGGGTCTCGGGAGTCGGGGTCTCGGAAGGAACGTAGAGGGTCTGGGTCTCGGTAGGAACACAGGGAGTCTCTGGAGGAACACAGGGAGTCTGAGTCGGAGCGCTGGGGGTCTGGGTCTCGGAAGGAACACTGGGAGTCTCGGAAGGAACACTGGGAGTCTCGGAAGGAACGCCGGCTGGAACGCCGGCTGATTCGGCCTCGGGTGCGCCGGCTGGAACGCCGGCTGATTCGGCCTCGGGTGCGCCGGCTGGAACGCCGGCTGACTCGGCCTCGGGTGCGCCGGCTGGAACGCCGGCTGACTCGGCCTCGGGTGCGCCGGAGCGAAGCCTTGGAACCGGCCGCGTAGGCGAGCCGCAGCGAAGCCTTGGAACCGGCCGCGGAGGCGAGCCGCAGCGAAGCCTTGGAACCGGCCGCGGGGGCGAGCCGCAGCGAAGCCTTGGAACCGGCCGCGGGGGCGAGCCGCAGCGAAGCCTTGGAACCGGCCGCGGGGGCGAGCCGCAGCGAAGCCTTGGAACCGGCCGCGGGGGTGACAGCTCCGGAAGGCGACGAGGGGCCGGGTCCACCGGCGGCTCACGTCGCTGTCTCCGGGCTGACCGTGGAGGTGGCGGCTCCGGAAAGCGACGAGGGGCCGGGTCTGCCGGCGGCTCACGTCGCTGTCTCCGGGCTGACCGTGGAGGTGGCGGCTCCGGAAAGCGACGAGGGGCCGGGTCTGCCGGCGGCTCACGTCGCTGTCTCCGGGCAGACAGCGGAGGTGACAGCTCCGGAAGGCGACGAGGGGCCGGCTCCACCGGCGGCTCACGTCGCTGGCTTCCCGGACGAAGGAATCGGCGGGGGCCATATCCGGGGGGTGCTAACACCAGCCTTGTTCCCCGGAAAAGCTCCCGCTGCAGGTCGGCGAGAGCCTCCGCCAGCTCCCTGTCCTCCCTGCCGGACCTCCGCCACAGGCCGCTCTGCCCTTTAGGGGGAAACCCCACTCCTGCTGGGTCCATAATTGGGCAGCCTCACCGTTCGGTTTGGTCGGGTCCTTCTGTCAAGGGGTGTGGTGCGGTGGAGTGGTGAGGCAGATGCAGCGGACCCAGGTATGATGAATATGATGTTTTTAATGATAAATAAGTCCAACAACGAACAGCAGGCACAAGGAAACACTGAGGACGACTAGACTGGACATTGACGTGACGTTGACGAGGACCCGACGAGGAACAAGGAACACAGGTGGAGTTAAATACACAGGAGGGTAATCACAGAAACGAGACACACCTGGGAACAATCAAGGGGAGGACAGGACAACGAAGAGACTAAGGACACAGAAAACTCTAAATAAACACAGAAAAACACAGATCCTGACATTATGTTTTATGTCAGGAGGCGTTCAAAAGCGTGACAGCTGTGGGAAAGAAACTGTTCCGGTGCCTGGTGGTTCTGGTCCGTAGGCTTCTGTAGCGCCTCCCAGAGGGCAGGAGGGAAAAGAGTGTGTGTGCTGGGTGAGTGGAGTCCTTTGTGATTTTCCCGGCCCTTTTCAAACACCGCTTCCTGTAGATGTCCTTGATGGCAGGGAGCGGTGCCCCGGCGATATACTGGGCAGTTTTCACCACCCTCTGCAGCGCCTGCCGGTCGGAGACAGAGCAGTTCCCGTACCAAGCTGTAATACAGTTGGTGAGGATGCTCTCAATGGTGCAGTGGTAGAAGTTCGTGAGGATCTCTGAGGACAGGTGGTTCTTCCTCAGGGTCCTCATGAAGAAGAGCTGCTGATGCGCCTTCTTAATGAGTTTGGAGCAGCTGGTCGTCCAAGTCAGGTCCTCGGAGATGTGGACTCCCAGGAACTTAAAGGTGTCCACACGCTCCACCACTGTCCCCTTAATGTGGATGGGTGGATGTGGGTCAGCGTTCCTCCTGAAGTCCACGATAAGCTCCTTGGTCTTCTCGGTGTTCAGCTGCAGGTTGTTTTTGTCGCACCACTCAGCCAGACGGTCTACCTCCTCCCTGTAAGCGGCCTCGTCATTATCTCTGATAAGGCCGATCACCGTGGTGTCGTCTGCGAACTTGATGATGGCGTTAGAGCCACGGACAGGTCTGCAGTCGTAGGTGAAGAGGGAGTAGAGGAAGGGACTCATCACACAGCCTTGTGGCACTCCGGTGTTTATGATGATGGTGGATGAGAAGTGGTTGTCCAGCCGGACATGTTGAGGTCGACTGGTCAGGAAGTCGAGAAACCAGTTACACATGAGTGGACTGATGCCGAGGTCTGTGAGTTTGGTAATGAGTTGTGATGGGATGACAGTGTTGAATGCTGAACTAAAATCTAAGAACAGCAGTCTGGCGTAAGTGTTCTTACTGTCCAGGTGAGAAAGGACAGAGTGCAGCGCTATAGAGACTGCATCCTCTGTGCTCCTGTTCTGCCTGTATGCAAATTGGTGGGGGTCTAGTGTGGGGGGGAGACAGGATCTGAGGTGTGCTAGGACCAGCCGCTCCAAGCACTTGGTAATGATGGGGGTAAGGGCTACCGGGCGGTAGTCATTGAGTCTGGTTGGATTGGGATTCTTGGGGATTGGGACGATGGAGGTAGACTTGAAGCAGGTCGGTACCACAGCGCGGGCCAGGGACAGGTTGAAGATGTCCGTCAGCACTCCTGCCAGCTCCCCAGAGCACGTTCTGAGGACACGTCCAGGTATGCCATCAGGACCCGCAGCCTTGTGGGATTTAATCCTGCTCAGAGCCGCTCCTACGTCAGTGGGGAGGAAAGTCAGTGGCTGTTGGCCTGGGGTGGTAGCTGCTTTGGTTGCAGTTGTGGTATTCCCTCTCTCAAAACGAGCATAGAAGTTGTTAAGTTCGTTGAGGAAGGAGACATCAGTAGAAACGGGGGTGGTATTGGGGTTCTTGTAGTGTGTGAGAATCTGAAGGCCTTGCCACATACGTCGGGGGTTGGCGTTAGAAAAATGATCCTCCACCTTCCTTTTGTAGTGGTGTTTGGCCTTCTTGATTCCCTTCTTCAGCTCAGCCCTGGCTGCACTGTAAGTCTGTGCATCCCCTGACCTGAAGGCGATGTTGCGGGCCTTCAGCAGGAGACGAACGTCTCGGTTCATCCAGGGTTTCTGGGTTATGAGAAACAAATGAATCTTATTGAGCTTATTTACAGAAGCAGATGGTAAAGTGGAGGATTCAGACTCAACCAGGTGGAAGGGAAAAGGCCAAATGGGATTGATGTGTGGAAATAGATTTATTTTCTTTGAAACGATGACTTTCTGAGAGCAGCTTGTTTCTGAAGCATCTAGTGTTTAATCACATTAAAGTTGAAAAAAATGTTTTCCAACTTTCATCAACAAAACCATGAGGAGATTCCCATGAACAGGAGCCGCCTGCAGGCCTTCCACATGACGCCGTGCTGACTGTCACACGACGAACAATCGGTTCCTTTAAAGTGTCTGAGGCCCGAGGCGCATCATGGATCTGCAGTTTGGTTCTTCACAGTCCGGTCCACTTCAATCCCACTCCTGTCCGTTTGTCTACAAAATCTGGTTCCGTTGGTGAGGCGTGAATGCTAATTGATCTCTGACCTCCAAACCTTGATCTGGGTTTGGTTGAAGTGAACTCTGGTTCAGTTTGAATGCATATGTGAATGAAGACCGCTCCAAAAGCAGGAAGTGGACTACAGTGCTAACTACAGTACAATTCCCTTTATGTGTTGATCTGTATTTTATGTGCTTATAGTATATATATATTTTTTTAAATCTTTGATACTTTGTCTTTTAGCCTTCTGTATTTGCTGCAATATTAATTGCTGAAATTGGGATACGAATAAAATGAATCTGAATCTGAATCTGAGTGCAGGGCATTCTGGGTAAATACAACCTAAGCTATCATGCTAGCCTAGTGCTAGCAGCAGAAATGGCTCCTGGTCTTCAGCCAAAGACTAAAGAGAAATCCTCCAACACTAAAATCTGACGCCTCCATCTTGTTTCCATCTGGTGAAGAAGGAAGTTGCTCTCAGTGTCTTCAGAGGTTTTTGTGTCGTTTCCTTCAGTGGTTCTTGGTGCAGCGCCCCCACAGGCCAGGAGGGGAACAGGTTGATCAAAGGATTTGGTTGGTCCTGGTTGGTTGGCAGATGGTGAAGTTTTGGACCCAACAGAACTGAGTCTACTGGACCATCGGGAGTGAAAACACTGTTTGGTGCTTTACATCCAGCAGTTCAGATTTGAGGCTGGAGTCAGCTACTGCCTTCAGGGTTTGGTTCTCCCACTTGGAGGTGTTGTGCTCTTAGTTTGATTTGTGTCTAAAATAATTATTTATTCAGTTTCAGTAAAGGTTAAATGTGCTCCAAACACATGAATGATCCAAACTAAACAAAGCACAAAAAATAAACAAATGCAAAAGAAAAAATCTGCAAACTGCAAAACCAACAGCCAGTATATGATGCTGCAAACTTGCTCCTCAAAATGCCAGTCCTCCAGACCACCAGGGGGAGTCGGTCACCAAATTATCAGAGACCAAACCTTCAGTAAAAACGCGATCTCCTAGAGCAGTGGTCCCCAACCACCGGGCCGCGTAAGAAATAATGAACTACTTCCGGATCTTTTATTTTGAAAATCCTAAACCGGATTTTACCGGTTACGTCTTGCACGTCAAAATTGAGCTAACTTGCAGCAGAATGAGTAACAAAACAACATTGGAGCGCTGCGGGCCCCCCCCGGTCCGCGCGACTAAAACGGTTGGGGACCGCTGTCCAAACAAGCAGTTGTTGGTATAGGGTTAGGGTTAGGGTTAGGGTAACAGCATAATATAGAACAGCAGCATGTTTACAAAGGTAACGTTACCGACTCCAGACTCCCCCTACTGGTCTGGAGGACTTACATTTTGTGGAGCTTGCTGCTGTTTTTGCTGTTTGCAGCATTTTTGTTTTTCTGTTGCATGTTTGTTGTGTTTCACCGTTTGCTGCATGTTTGCGTCTGTCGGCCATCTTTCTTTCCACCTTTGGTTTTGTCACATAGCTAAACATTCAGACCTCAGAGATTCTGCTTCATTCAGTTTTTACTGGCGCATAAATATCATCAAACATGAAGCTTTTAGATGATCTCAGAGAATGAGAAGCTGCTGGAACTGATGCTGTTAGTAGCCGTCACACAGATCTAATTTATTGACATTCTGTCACAGTTTAATGTTTCGTAGATTTCCTTAATGAAGAATCCCTGTGAATGTCTCACTTTTTATCTTTGACAAACAAATTCTCATGTGAAGAATGTTTTCCTCAGACAAGCAGAGAGCTAACATGCTTTATGTCTCAGCCAGTCTGAGTTATTCTGAGGCTTTGTTATCTGGTATCTCTGTGCTACTCTGCTCCCACACACACACACACACACATGCCAACACACACACTCCCGGCTGATATCACTGCATACCCACACAGGACAAACTGCAGAAGCGTGACCAGAAACCATGAGTACGTCTTACACAGTTGGCAGATATGAGACAAATAAAAAATGTTGAAAATCAGCCCAAAGTGGAACAACAGCTTGAAGGTTTCAGAACTTTATGAAGACATTCAGGCTGCATTCGGACCCGCTCTGCTCACTGTGCTTTAGTCCAGTCTGTCTGCAGAGAGAGTCCGGTTTGGTTGGGGAGGTGTAAATGTGAAATCGAACTCTGATGTGAACTCTGGTCCGCCTACACACCTGAGACTGCTTTCACATCTGATGGTCCAATAGACCCGGTTCTGTTTGAACCAGAACTTCACCATCTGCTCCACCTCCAGCTGCTGTGGTTCTGAGTCAAACCAACCTGTTCCCCTCCTGGCCTGTGGGGGCGCTGCACCAAGAACCACTGAAGGAAACGACACAAAAACCTCTGAAGGTTCACATGCATTCAGACCGAACCAGAGTTCAGTTCAACAGAACCCAGACCGAGGTTTGGAGGACCAGAGGTCAGAGGTCAGAGGTCGGTTAGCATTTACACCTCACCAACCGAACCGGACTTTGATTAGACAAACGGACTGGAGCCGGGTTAAAGTGGACTGAACAGGGTTGGTGGGTTGGGTTGAAGTGAACTCTGGTTCGGTTTGAATGTGAACGCCAAGCAGACCAGAGACCGCTCCAAAAACAGGAAGTGGACTACAGCGCAGGGCATTCTGGGTAAATACAACCAAAGCTAACATGCTAGTCTAGCGCCAGCAGCAGAAATGGCTCCTGGTCTTTAGCCAGAAATCCTCCAACCGCTAAAATTTGACGCCTCTATCTTGTTTCCATTTGGTGAAGAAGTTGTTCTGACGTTTCTTCTGCAGGGGTTTTCATGTTGTTTCCAGTTTTCAGTGGTTCTTGGTGCAGCGCCCCCACAGGCCAGGAGGGGAACAGGTTGGTTTGTTTGCAATCAAACTGAGTCCTCCAGACTATCAGCTGTGAAAACAGCTTTAATCTCAGCTGCTTTTCCTCGCTCTGTGTCTCCTCTGGTTCATTCTTGGATTGCAAGAAAACAGAATGGAGAACAGAACAGTCACTACAAACAAAACTTTGTCCAGGCATTTTTTAGCTTCTCATCACTGGAGGAACGAGTTCAGGAACTACAAAACTGGACAAATTCTGATGATGTTATGAAAAACCTTTCTGCATTTCAGAGATTCAGGAGAAAATTCAGATGAATGTTTGTGTCCACTTCCAGAAAAGAAGGCAGGACGGCGACCACATGAGGCTGGATGTAAACCGATCCCCATGGTCTGAGCTTGGGCCAGAATCTCTCTCACACACACACACACACACACACACACGCCCCGATGTGTGCATGGCCACATTCCACTGCCGGCGCTGCGAGAGGCTGGCTCAGTCTGTCCTGAAGCCTGGAGCTGCTCGCCACTTCAGAGCGGAGCAGGAAGCCGCAGCGGAGACCAGGGGAGGTCTGACGACAAATTCTAGCTTTCCCAGAAAACATTTCACAGTTTCACACCGATGGAGGATCAAGGCTGGCTTTGATTTCCTGCAGAATCAACATGCAGAAGAAAGCTGCCTCTCTGCTTCAGATATGAGCAACTTTTCCTGGCAGAGACACAATTTAGAGATTTGGAAACATTTGACGAGAATCCTGGAGGTCCAGCCAAAGGATGGCTCAGTCACGGCGAGCAGAATCCTCCAGCCTGTAGTCATTCTGCTTTAAGGAGAAGAGTCGGCCATATTGAGCAGGAAAACCCCAGAATCACCTCTTTACCTGCTAATTCTGACATGATGTTTGGCCTCCATGTTGGACGCCGCTCGCTGTTTCTGCTCACCCTCCTCCTGGTGACTGTGCGCCGTGGCGAAGGCGATCAGCAGAGGTTTCATCAAATCCAGCATGGGCAGTGCACCTACACGTTCATCCTGCCTGAGGAGGGACAGGCCAGCTGCAGAGAGGTCAGAGGCGGCAGCAGCAGGACCAGTCAGCACGACGCCAACGCCATCCAGAGAGACGCGCCGCCGGCTGAGCCCAGCCTGAAGATCCAGCAGCTGGAGAGCGTCATGCAGAACTACACCCAGTGGCTGCAGAAGGTAAACCAGGAAGGCGGGCAGCAGGCTAAAGGATGCTCCAGGAAGCTCCAGGATGTTCCAGGATGCTCTAGGAAGCTCCAGGAAGCTCCAGGATGCTCTAGGAAGCTCCAGGGTGTTCCAGGATGCTCCAGGATGCTCCACGCACTCGGCTGCTTTGGCTCACAGATCAGGCTGTTTTTAGAAAAACCAGTCAGATTCAGAGGAAATCCTGATGTTACTGTAAAAACTGGTAAAGTTAGGATGCAAGCATAAAAGTTCAGGTTGTACGTTCTTCACATTTCCCATTAGTCATTATAATTTCAGGATGACAGACATTTTTCAACATGGCCGCCGGTTTTGCTGTTTGCGAGTTTCACACCTGGAAGAAAATATGATATGACACAAACTGAGAGTCGTTTTAATGGTTAGCATTAGCTTCTGCTCATTTTTATGTGTTTAGCATTAGCGGCGCTAAGATTACGTTTTAGTGAATTAGCATGTAGCAAACTTTTTGCTGCTAATTTTAGAGCAAACATATTTTCCGATGTTCACCTGAAAAAGGAAACATTAGGATTTCTGCGGTCAGATCATTTTTCTGTGATTTTAAACCAAACATGTTCAACTAGTTGGTAACTTTAGAGAAAAAAGTAACTCTGAATGGCAGCCATGTTGAAAAATAAACCATTATCAGTAAATGTGGTTTATGTGGGTTCAGTTCTCCATCATTTGACACCAAAACTATCTATATATGATAAATATAAAAATGTAGTGCCGTCCTTGACGGCCATCTTGAATTTTTCTATGGTTATTATTTTATTTTTTTTAAAGTAAGCTCGTGGGAACATTTATGCAAAGTTACCTTCTTGTATGCAGATGTGAATGATTTCGCTGATCTGGTGAAGTTTCTGAGAACTTCCTAGATCTTGGTGCCATAGAAGTGCAGAAATAATCTGAGCTCACCGGACTCAGAGTGAGAAGTTGAGTTTTATCTCAGAGAATGTTTCAGTTCCTCTGGACAGGAACTTCCTGCGGCGCGGTACGGACCGTCCGTCCTGAAGCGGCGGGTCGCTTCTCTGCTCAGCAGCAGGAAGTGAGCGTCCCATCAGACGCAGAAGAAGAAACTGCCGTCATTATTCACTGAAGGCCGAGACGTTTGAGTCCAGCTGCATTCAGCTGAACTTTCCCCCAGAGCAGAATCTGAACAGACTGTGGCTGATGTTCAGGTGGATTTTATCCACGGCTTCCTGTTTTAGCTCCTTCCTGCTGCGGTTTGCAGAGACGGATCAATAACCAGAATCTCAGCTGCTGCTCTGGTTAAAACCTGCAGATTTTCCCCGATGGATTATCAGATGTTGATGGTTGGTTTTACTAAAAATGAAATCAGAAATTATTTCTCTGATTCGTCAGTGGGAGATAAAATACAAATTTCTGATCTTCCACTTTCTGAGTCTGACCAAATTTTATTTTTTCTCTCAACATTTAAAGGCATAAAAGTAAAAAAAATTAAATTAAATTAAAAAAAATAATAATAATTTGGAGCAAAATAGAGTTTTGCTTCATTTTATTTTTTTTTCTTGTGTTGAATTTTTTTCAAAAATGGTAGAAAATGTGAGTGAAATTAACAGATGATTGGAGAAACACTCCAAGGCAGAAGAAACATTTTTAAAATAGATGATTTTAAATCCCATAAAAAACAAATAAACTAATCTAGTCAGTAAAGCATAAAGTATGTCAGAGCGAGGCAACGTAACTCCAGGTGTCTGAACCTCCTGCAGTTTGTTTTTTATTCATTCAGTGAATTTATTTAAGGAGGATGGAGCCGACTGCTGGCTGCAGGTTCTGGACTGTCGCTGGAAGTCCGACTGTCAGCCGACGATCTGGCTCAGCGTGAGGAACGGAGGAACGATTCCCATCTGAACGATTCTTATCTGAACGATTCCTATCTGAACAATTCTTATCTGAACAATTCTTAACTGAACGATTCTTTTCTGAACGATTCTTATCTGAACAATTCTTAACTGAGCCATTCTTATCTGAATGATTCTTTTCTGAACGATTCTTATCTGAACGATTCCCATCTGAACGATTCCCATCTGAACGATTCCCATCTGAACGATTCTTATCTGAACGATTCTTAACTGAGCAATTCTTATCTGAACGATTCTTTTCTGAACGATTCTTATCTGAACGATTCCCATCTGAGCGATTCTTATCTGAACAATTGTTATCTGAACGATTCTTTTCTGAACGATTCTTTTCTGAACGATTCTTATCTGAACGATTCCCATCTGAACGATTCTTTTCTGAACGATTCCCATCTGAACGATTCCCATCTGAACGATTCTTTTCTGAACGATTCTTTTCTGAACGATTCTTATCTGAACGATTCCCATCTGAACGATTCTTTTCTGAACGATTCCCATCTGAACGATTCTTATCTGAACGATTCCTATCTGAACAATTCTTATCTGAACGATTCCCATCTGAACGATTCTTTTCTGAACGATTCCCATCTGAACAATTCCCATCTGAACGATTCCTATCTGAACGATTTTTTTCTGAACGATTCTTTTCTGAACAATTCTTTTCTGAACCCTCCCTGAGTTTCAGTCTCACATGAATGTAAAAGCTGCTCAAAAAGTTCATATTTCCCCAAGTTTTACAGTGTATTAAAATAATTTATTTTCTAACAACACAAGCAAATAAACAGCTAAACAGTAAAATGTATCATAAATTACTGGGAAATTCAAAACCAGTCATTTTCTAACACCTGGCCCAGTTGGATCGGGAGGTGCTGGTTCCTCCAGCGAACGTTTCTGGCGAGAGGCGGGGTCACCTGGTCACGGGGTCACCTGGTCACGGGGTCACCTGGTCACGGGGTCACCTGGTCACGGGGTCACCTGGTCACGGGGTCACCTGGTCAGGTCGCCCGTCTGTCGCAGATTTCTACGCTGTTGAATTTTGTTTCTGTATGTATGTTTTTATCTAGCTAGCTAAAATTATAAATGAGAATAAATTTAACAAAAATTAATATTAGAAATTAGTTATAGAAATTAATTCAAAGACAATGTAAAAAATCTCTATAATGTTTCTGCATTTTAACATTCTTGAAGGTGAAGGTATCGTCTGCTGATCCTGAAGAAACAGGACAAAATGACTTTCTATCCATCCATCCATCCATCCATCCAACCAACCAACCAACCAACCAACCGACCAACCAACCAACCAACTAACTAGACAGCTAGATAACTAGCTATCTATCTGTCTACTAGCTATCACAGATTGTTTCTGTTTTCTACCACATCTGTAGGTCTCTGTGTTTTTCTGTATCCATTCAGTGGTTTTTGGTTTGCGTCCTCTAACTGCTTTCTTCTCGCATCGTTTTTCTGGTTGCAGATTGAGAGCTACGTCAGGGAGAGCATGAAGACGGAGATGGCTCACCTGCAGCAGAGCGCCATGCACAACCACACGGCGGCCATGTTGGAAATGGGAACCAGCCTCCTCTCTCAGACCGCCGAGCAAACGCGCAAGCTGACCGACGTTGAGGCGCAGGTGGAAGAAGTTTCACGCACAGAGGCTGATATTTATTTATGTTTTTTTCCCCTTATGTGAATTTGTGCTTTTTGATAAAGCTAATGAAATTCCAGGCTTTAGTCAAACTTTTGTTTTACTCTTAAATTTGCTTCATTGAAGGTTAAAACAGGTACCTGTATGTTTCAACAAACTAAATTTAAGACTTTTAAGACGTTTTAATGCTAGCTTGAATTAAATTTAAGTTATAAAATAAGGAGGGCTGGGAATCTTCCTGCGTCACTCTGACGATAGCTAGCTGGCTACCACAGGTAGGCTAGCTGCTAGTTAGCCTCAACTGGAAAACTTTAGCCTGACAGAAAAGTCCAGCAAAAAAAACAACTAAATGGACAACAGTTAGCACGTGATTAACATATTTCAGGCTAATAAGGCTAATTTATGTTTTTATGAATTCAAGGTATTTCAAGGCCTTAATTTTAGACTTTTTAAGACTTTTTAAGAACCTGTAGACATGTTGAGAGTGTACACTCTGAATATATGGAAATAAAATTAGTCTGACCACCTGAACATTATGGAAATACATCAAAATTAAGGAAAACTTTCCTTAAAATTATGAACACAATCTTACTAAAATTGTCTAAAAAATGACTTTTTCCTGAAGTATCTTCATCATAATCATGTCAACCACTTTTCATTTAAAGAGCTTCAGAACTTTATAACTTATATTTATGTCTTTGGAATATAAACCGTTTTTTCTCCTTGTTGCAGGTTTTGAATCAAACGTCGAGGCTTGAAATTCAACTGTTGGAAAATTCCCTTTCCACTAACAAGCTGGAGAAACAATTAATGATCCAGACCAGTGAGATCAGCAAGCTGCACGACAAAAACAGGTAGATGTGGAAAACCTGACCGGCTGGAGAGCAAAGCAAAAGACAAGGAAAACACAGACAGATGGCAAAAACTTAAAAAGAAAATCAATTATTCATTTTCTATAAACAGAACAGCAGATCTCAAACTCCAGCATTTCTGCTGGACAGCAACACGGGATGAGGTTCCCAGAGGTAGGGACTCGAGTCACATGACTTGGACTCGAGTCAGACTCGAGTCGTTAAAATCACGACTTGAGACTTGACTTGAAAAAATGCTCAAAGACTCGGACTTGACTTTGACTTTCATGCCATTGACTTGGGACTTGACTCGACTTGAAGCTGTTTACTTGAAAAGACTTGATATTTTTTACTCAAAGTCTTAAAATTTAAAACACATTATTTATAAAGTGGCGTCATTAATTAATTTCACTCATTCCGTATCAATATGCGCAGACCGTCACTATGGTTTTCCTCTCTCCTTATGTATGTATGTGTACGTAGCTGCAGCACAACCAATCAAATTAACAGGATTTGGACGTTTAAAAAAACGCGGCAAAGCTACAGAGCTCAGGGAACGAAATACGAAATAACCGCTCAATATGCTTCCGCGAGTAATTTCTTTTGGCTACGTAGGTTATGAACTTTCGACTAAAAAACGAACTGCAACTTGTAAAACATGCAAGAGGAGAATATCGGATGGAGATGCCACGACGTCCAACTTTGTCCGGCATTTGAAGCTTCACAAAGATCGGTAGGTGGCGCTTTTCTTTTGCTGTAAGATAGTTGACTTTAGCTAACTTCGTGTTAGCATGTGTACTCCGGGTTAAATTGGTGATGATTTACCATAAATCCGGTCCTTCAAATGCCTCCACAAATAATGTGCACCGTGTTAGCTCAGGAAGCCGGTGGATAGTGAGCGGGGCTCCGGAACAGAAAGCAGATTCTGGACCTGAACACAGGGAACAGAGTCTCTCTGTCCCATCATGATGATGAGCCGGGTCTAGTATCATCTAAGGATGGTTGGTGTATTTGAAGACATCTACGTTGGGAAATTATATTGACAATATATTGTTTACTGCAGTCAGTGCATTAAGTCAACTGTTTTTGACTTAATGCACTGACCGGCGTGACTGTCACATGTCGCACAGAACCCATTTCCAAGTAGTATAGCTTTGCTGGGAAAAAAAAAAAAAAGACCAAATACAGTGACTGTCCCAAAAAAATTTTGTGTTTAGAATATCTGTCCCATATTTACGGAGGACTGAAACTAACATACTTAGAAATAAAAGCAGAAAAATAAATGCACCAGACCTTCCTGAGTTTACTTGTGATAACTTCATTTATACTTATTTCATTTTTTGCAAACAATGATTGTTGTAGTGTTGATGTTTATTTATGAATAGAAGGAGTAAACTGAAGTCAAATGTAATTCATGAAAGGCTGTAATTTATTTTCTGACATCTGTTTACTTCTGACAGATTTGAAGAATACCAGATGAATAAGAGGATCACAAATGAACCTCAAATACATATTTTAAAAAGAACAAATGTTCTATTATTTGAATTTTATGTATAGTTGCAAATTATTAAAAATAAATAAATAAAAACGACTCGAAATGACTTGAAATTAAAGGTTCCTGACTTGAGACTTGACTCGACTTTTGCCTGTCTTTACTTGAGACTTGACTCGGACTTGAGGACAGAGACTTGAGACTTACTTGAGACTTGCAACACAGTGACTTGGTCACACCTCTGGAGGTTCCTCTGTCCAGGGTTTCTGCAGCAAACGAAGGGAGAGGCGCCCCCTGGTGGTGCAGTGAGAGTTAATTGATGTGGAAGCTCGGCTCTGTTTGCTCATGCTGACCCTGAAACATTTAATCTGGGAAATGCTGCAGTGAAGTTATGAGAAAAATCATCTTTCTGTGGGATTCAGAACGTTCTGGGAAATCTGAGTTATTTAGAAAAAACGGATCGGTGAAAAATCAGGAGGGATTCTGAGAAACACGACTTTCAAAATGTGTCCCTAAAACGTCTTTAGTTTTAATTTGGTCAGTAGAAAACTGAATTATCCTTCGTTACACTCTGACTTATTATTAAACCCCTGATATTATTAGATATTAGGGGCTTGTGGGATTTAGTTACACTTTAAATGTTTAACTTATTATTTTTATCAACTTTTCTTTCTGTTTTTATTTGAAGGCAACGTCTGTTTCTCTTTAAACCACTTTGTGATTTTATCTATAAATCGCGTTTTAGAAATAAAGTTTATTTCCTTTTTTCCTGTTTCTGTTCACTAACTTGAGCTGTTTGGAAACCAGGGCTGGAACCATTTGGATCCATATTTATTTTCCAGAAACGATTCGTCCTGATTGGATATAAAACCCCTAAAGGTTTTAGAGGAAGGAGTTCAGCTGACTGGATCTTCTTGTTCTCAGCCTCCTGGAGAGGAAGATGCTGGAGATGGAGCAGCAGCACGCCGAGGAGCTGGAGACGCTGAGGCAGGAGAAGGGGAGCCTGCAGGCGCTGGTGGGCCGGCAGAGCGGCGCCATCCGGCAGCTGGAGGCTCAGCTGAGCCGGGCCAGAGGGAACAGCAGCGCTCTGCAGCAGATGATGGGCAGCGTCTGCTCCAAACAAACAGGTACAACCTACCAGCCGATCTCAACTCAACTGTTCAGGTTTTACAGTGCATCAGCGATTCGATTCATTTATAAAACACTTTATTGATCCTGTTTATGTTGCCATGTTGGGAATCATAAGTTCTACCAATTCAGTTTTTCTAAGGATTGTTAGAATCTGGTCATTCATTTAGAAACCTGTAAGAAATGTTTCTAATTGGTTCAGATTACTTTGAACCTTTTGACCTTTAACCTTTTTGAACCGTTAATTTAAGTGATTAAAGTCACGCCGGGTGTTTTTGGACGTCCGTTTGTTTGGAAATGTCCAGTGTGCCGACAGGAGGGTTTGTAAAATTATTTTTTTGACCCATTTCTTGACTTTTGTTTTCATCAAAGTTGAAAAGATTTTTAGTTATTAGTTTGCCTATTTTTTTTTCCAGAAATAAAGTTCATATATTTTGAAGTCGGAAGTTTGTTTAAGAACCAAAACGCCTGAGGCTTTACTGGGAAGTTTGGGTTTGGAGCGTTGGAGGGTTGGAGAGGAGAGAGGGGCGCCCCTGGTGGAGGACGGAAGCATTACAACAGAGAGGAGAGCGGGGCGCCCCCTGGTGGAGGACGGAGGCATTACAACAGAGAGGAGAGCGGGGCGCCCCCTGGTGGAGGACGGAAGCATTACAACAGAGAGGAGAGCGGGGCGCCCCCTGGTGGAGGACGGAGGCTCTACCAACAGATTCCAGGATGCTGAAACATTTTAACACATGAAACCTTTTCAACATTCATCTTACTGTGTTCACATTGTTTTTAGGTTTATGTCAATTAAAATTAACTCAAATTTATTGTAAAACTTTTTTATTGTCAGTTGTAAATATTTTCTTTCTTTTTCTGTCAACTCTTGTTTGAAATCAACCTAAAAACTCCAGAAAACCTTTTAGTTTTAAACTAAGGTATAATAATAGTTTTCCAACCTTTCAAACTATCCAGCAGTAAGTGGGGGAAGGTTGAAGACAGTTTGCAGTCGAGGAAATGCTCCCCTTAAACGTGACTGACTGGTTGTCATCCATGAAGTTAAATTAACTAATCAGTGTTAATTAATGTGTCCCTAACAAATAAATTATTTCTAATTATACTGATTTAATGAATTTCTTGATTTGGCCGCAGTGACGGTTTAGTCACTGAAACTGTGACATCATTTCTTGAACCTCTGCAGGCGGATCCAACCAATCAGGAGCTGCGGATGAAGAGAAGAAGTTTGGTGACTGTGCAGATTTATACAAAGCCGGCTTCCATAAAAACAGCGTTTACACCATCCAGATAAATCCACAGGAAACTAAGAAGGTATCTGTTGCCTCGCTTCTGATTTGATGTTAGTAAACCTGAACCGAACTTTGGGTCCTGGTCCTGGCCCTGGTCCTGGTCCTGGTCCTGGCCCTGGCCCTGGCCCTGGCCCTGGCCCTGGCCCTGGCCCTGGTCCTGGTCCTGGCCCTGGCCCTGGCCCTGGTCCTGGTCCTGGCCCTGGCCCTGGCCCTGGCCCTGGCCCTGGCCCTGGCCCTGGCCCTGGTCCTGGCCCTGGCCCTGGCCCTGGTCCTGGTCCTGGTCCTGGCCCTGGTCCTGGCCCTGGCCCTGGCCCTGGTCCTGGTCCTGGCCCTGGCCAGTGGGAAACAGCCCGGTGGTCCCGATGCTCGTTACCCTTTGCTCTTAGCTGCACAAACTCTGCCAAAGTGAAAAGGCTTAAAACTTTCCTGAGCAAAAAGACACATTTTATGTCTGCAGAACAAAACTGCTTCACGTTTCAAAGGTTTGTTCATCAGAAAAGCTGGAATGAAGAGCCTAGAAAGTTTATATCGATCTTCATCAACACATGAAGCTGCTTCTTTCTGCCTGCAGGTTTACTGCAACATGGAGGCCGCCGGTGGTGGATGGACGGTCGTCCAGCGCAGAGAAGACGGCAGCCAAGATTTCCAGAGAACATGGAAGGAGTACAAGCTGGTGAGACGACGGAGAAACGCTTCGTTTGTAATCAAGAGCAAATTCATCCGGCACCAAATTACAGCATGTTAACATAAAAACCTTCACAGAACAAACAGCTCAGATGTAATTCAGCAACGTCGGTTCAAATCAACCAAACTTAACCTGAGCATGAAAAAATGCAGGCGAAATGATTTGATTCTTACAGATAATCTGTCAGAACTGAAACATTTTCAGTCCTCATTTAAAAGGACCAATAATTTCTGAACCTCTCAGGTTTTCAGGGAGTTTTTTCCAAAGCTGAGGAACAAACCACAGCGGCTGGAACATGAAGTCGCTAGCAGATGGTTAAACAGGGAACCAGCAGACTCTTTTCCTGTCTGTCTGCAGGGCTTTGGGAGTTTGCTGGCAGAGCACTGGTTGGGAAATGAGCATATTTATCAGCTGACCAGCCGACGGCAGAACGTGCTTCGGATTGAGCTGACGGACTGGGACGGACACCAGGCCTTCTCGCTCTATGATCGGTTCCAGATCGGCAACGAGAAACAAAACTACAGGTAATGTTACCCGTTACAGCGAAGACACGTCACATGTAAAAACCTTGGTCACTCTGCAGGCCTTGGACTACACCGTTTGTTGAGTCACGCATTCAAAAATTAATAAAAATGTTTTGGGTTATTTATCCTGTCATAAAAACAGATGGAGGTTCATTTTTTCATCATGTCATCCATTCATTTATAAAGGTTCAGTTTGAAATTAATATTTAGTCTATCAGCTAAATATTTAGATACAAACTAAATATTTAGTTTGAAGCAATATGAAGTTATCAGGATAAATATTTAGCTAATATAAATTCAGTTGTGGAAGTGGACTATCAAAATAAAAGCTGAGAGCTTCTAACTGCTGAATGCTTCAGCGTTGATGTAGATCCATTATAAACGTCTGAACTGCCTTTAAAACGGATCATACTGTAAGAAAAGAGAGAAAGAAGCGACATGAGTCTTCTGCTCTGACTGGACCGATGATGAAGTTCTGCTGCAGCCCTGCATACCGACACCCCCCATCCAGGTAACCTGAGCCTGAAATGACACCTGTTGGCAGGGAGAGGATTTTCCTCTCAGCTGTTCGCTGAGATGCTTTCAGTCAGAGATCAGGGCCGCCGCCGGAGCCCGGCCTGTTTGGTTTACAGCCTTAGCGTTATCAGTCCTCCTCAGAGTTCTCTCTGACACCAGAACCGCTCCAACCGATCCTGGCGAGCTGCAGCCCCGATAAACCATCATGGACGACCAAACAGCCACGTGATTTATGATTCAAAACTCGTTACGTTGGGTTCAAACCTTCACCGTGCAACGATCCGATCTGCTTTGCAATAAACACTTTGTTTATTGCAAAACAAAGTTTTGCAATAACTTTGCAAAAGTTTAATATAAATATTAAAATGTTAATATTTATATTAATAAATATTAACATTTATTAATATAAATGTTAATATTTACATTTATAAGAAAAACTAAATTAGAACGTTTTCTTTGTTGTAAACATGAAACCAGAAGTTTACATTCACATTTTGTTCTCACGGTCTGAAGTTAAATCAAACCAAACGTCTCGTTTTAGTTCCGCTATAATCACTGAATCCGTCTTCAGAACCAGAACTTTGGATTTGTTCAGGATTTGGTTTGGATGCAGTTTCTTCAGATGTTGCTGTTGGCAGGAAGGATCTCCTGCAGCAGTCAGTCTTACAGTGAATCAGAAAAAGCCTCTGACTGAAGACTGTTGCTCATAGACCCATAGATCATCAGTCAAGCTTTCCACAATGGCTGGATGTGGTTCTGTCGCTGTTCTCCGCGTTCTTCTGCCTCAGGTTCACCTCTGGGATTTATAGGAAAGTGAAAAGCTCCTTCGAGCTGCACAGCATCGAGAACCAGAGAGAACAGCTGTAAAAACACACCAGGGACTAAATCTGTCATTTTAACACCAAAAACAAACCAACATGAGAGTAAAAACCAATAAAATGCTTTTTTTTTTGGTCGTTTTGTTTCTCAGGTTCTCCGTTTTGCTGCATGTTGTGACTTTTTGGTGTTTTCCAGGCTGTTCCTGAAAAGCCACAGTGGGACGGCAGGGAAGCAGAGCAGCCTGGTGATCCATGGAGCCGATTTCAGCACCAAAGATCAGGACAATGACAACTGCTCCTGCAAGTGCGCTCTGATGCTGACGGGCGGTGAGTCCAAACACACGTCCATTTATGGCCGACGCTACGCAGCAAAACATCTTAACGCGGATTTATGTCCTGGTACAAATACTTTATACACTTTAAATAAAATGAAACTAATCTAAAGTCATGTTTCAGAAGACACAGGAGTCTGCCTCAAGCAATAAGTCTTGAATATTGATGAAAAGTACGGGCAGATTTTTTCCACTTATAACATCAGAAAAGTTATAAGTGAAAAATTCTGTACATAAATCCTAAATCCCTTGTAGGTCATTTTGTCTTTCCCGCTTTGTGAGTCTTAATTTTCCAAATAAAGAGAAATGTTGAATTAATGCCTGGATGGACAGATCCCAAGGAAATCTATGGAACTGGGGCCAAAACGTTTGTTCAAAGATATATATCTACATAGACATGGATATCTATAGAGATGTCTATATCTATATGGATATACTGTATATACTGTATATATCAAACAATATTTTGAAACAAAGCAAAAAACGTTTTTTCCAGTTTCAACATTTTTCAGTTTAAATTTTTTGGGGTTTCAATTTTTTTTTTCAGTTTTAAATCTTTTTTTTTTCAGTATAATTTTTTTCTTTATGGCACCAATGTAGCTCCATAGAATCCACGTTCAGTATGGAGCTGTGGTTCAAGAACAACCAGAAATCTAAATGCATGTGAAGTAAACTGCATGTCGCTGTTTGAGGTTTTATTTATGTTAAATATTCCATGAGGTGAATTTTTCCGGCTCAGGTTGGTGGTTCGACGCCTGCGGCCCGTCCAACCTCAACGGGCTCTACTTCAGCCGCGGGCAGCACCTCGGGAAGCTCAACGGCATCAAGTGGCATTACTTCAAAGGACCCAGCTACTCCCTCCGCGGCACCGCCATGATGATCCGCCCGCTGGACTTCTGAGCCTCAAACTGACGTCATGATTCATGGTTTTCCTATATTTTCCTTTAAAAATGGACAGAAATGTTCTGCAGTTTTCTGCCATTTTGGCCGAGTTGTTGTTGCTGAAAGGGAAAAAACTCGGTTGTTTTCTGAAATGTTGTTCATTTCAACCATTTATAGTGATTTTCCAGCCGGTTAAATAAATGTCTGTTATTAATATTGTAAAAAGTATATTTACAGTAGCTGCTGTTATTGCTTTAGAAAATATTGTACATACTGTAAGAAGTGTATGCACTGTAATGAAAGAGTGTAACTATTTTAATAATTACTGTAAGTGAGTTTAGCATTAAGATTAAAATAAAGTCAGGTTACATGAGCAAATGTGTGAAATTATAAATTAATGACTCAACAAAAATAATAATCTCAGTAATTATTGTTTCAACAAAATGTTTCGCAATTCTGTGCATTTTGTTTACTTTACCAAAACTAAGGTGACTCAGAGGTCAAACAGCCGGGCGTTAAAGGACTCGGTGTTTAACTCTGACCAGGACTCGGTGTTTAACTCTGACCAGGACTCGGTGTTTAACTCTGACCAGGACTCGGTGTTTAACTCTGACCAGGACTCGGTGTTTAACTCTGACCAGGCTGCTGGAGTGAATTCAACGTTCATGTTGCATTTTAAGCACCTGGAGCCGCCAGCAGGGGGAGCTGTGGGCGTTTCCTCACAGTCCTGTCTGTCTCAGAGTTCCCACAAACTGGGACTGAAAGCAATAATCTGGGTTATTTAGCCCAGAAGAGGAAAAATTAGGATTTATTTTTCAAATGTATATTTTCACCATGTTATTAAAAAATTTATAATTATGGTAGACAAACTAAATATTTGGCTTGGTAATTATTTTATTTCATTTCCAAGCAAAATATTTAACTAGCAGTTTGTACAATAAATATTTAGCTTTCTATTCAATATTTAGCTAGCAAGTTAAACATTTTGCTAAAAATTAAACATTTATTTTTGGCAAATAAACATTTAGATCTGAGCTAAATATTAATATTACAAACTAAATATTTACCTTGGTAATTATTTAAACAGAAAGTTACATTTGTGATTAAAACTAAACATTAAGTTTGCAAAGTAATTGTTTAGTATGCAAGCTAAATATTTAGTTTCAAGCTAACTATGTAGCTTCCTTACTAAATATTTAGCCCGCAATCGAAATATTACAAACTCAATATTTATCTTGCTAGACATTTAATTTAATTAGCGAACTAATTGTTTTTCATCTCCAAATTAAAAATGTAGCTTGCTAACTAAATTTTCAGTTAGCTAGTTGTTAGCTTTTAAATAAACTAAATGATTAGCAAATAAAATGGTTAGTTTGTAAACTAAGTTTAGTTTGCTAATTAAATATTTAGTTTTCAAACTAAATATTTAGCTCCAAGCTAAACAGATGGAGGGAGGGCTGATCTTCCCTCCATTCAGGACGTGTACAGGTCAAGGGTCAAGAAAAGGGCAGTCAGCATTTTTGCAGACCCCACATATCCTGGACACAAAGTGTTTAACCTTTTACCTTAAGGTGGCGCCAAATAGACAGTTTCTCCCCTCAGAAAACAGGATAAAAGATTTCAGCTTTGTGTTCTGTAAAAACACGTCCATGAATCTATTTACAAGAAAAACTTGAATGTTTTTACCATATGGAAGTAAAGTCACACAGACTCTGCTGCTTTAGCAAAACAAACTGTGATGCTGTTGTTCCTTATCGTAATGATAATAATGCCAGTTGTGAAAGTTATAGTTCAGTTTTTATCAGGGAGCCGTTTTCTGTTTTTCTTTGTTCTCATTAGATTTCCTCTGGTTCTGAAACAGAGACTGTGATATTGTTGAGATGCAGAACAAACAGCAGCTTTATTCTGCCAGCGGCTCACTGAGTCACTGCTTTCAACCTGACAGCATCCAACACATTTACATCCAGTTGTTTTCCAGCCGAAAGCTGCAAAGATAAAAACCCTGAAGATTAAAAGCTGCGTCTGAAAGCGACTCGTCTCGACTTTCTCACCAAAATGTTTCCACGGTTTTTCTGTTCGTTAAAGATGAAATCAGGAAGTAACTCGACTTGTTGAGAAGAGGAAACGTAAAGATGCTTTTTTTTCTGCTACATCGCAGCTTTTTCCTCTTTTCATGACTTGAAATAAAATGTACCTTCAGGTTATTTTCCTTTCTGGATCCAGCAGGAAAGAATAAAATTGAAAGAGGAAAAAATTATTTTATGTCAGAATCAGAAAAATAAAAACTTTCATATGTGTAATTTATATTGTTTTACTATTTTAATCTGAAGCACTTTGTAACATTTGGTGAACAAATAAAATATTAAATTCATTTCCAGGGTCAAATATTTATAGTTTACAGTCAAAGAAAGAGGATTAAATTGATCAGCTGTTAAGTTTTCACATCAGTGTTTTTAATTCTGGGTCATGAAATATGACCAAGTCTATATTTCACTATCCATGGAATAAGACAAAACTAACTTACAAGTAACTTTTTAGTAAGAAAAAGAAACTTGTTTTGAGTAAATTATTCCTTAATACTGATGTGAAAGTTTTGTTGACATTATTTTCCTTATAACAAGACATTTTTCCCATGTTATAAGTGAAATAATCTCAGTGTAATTAGTATTTTTTCATTAAAATCAAGGAATTATTTACTCAAAACAAGCTTCTGTGTCTTACTGAAAAGTTAATTTTGTTTTATTTCAAGTGCAGTTTGATGTTTCCACTAGAAATCAGACAAAAATACGTTGTAAGGTTTTGTGTTTTTATGTTAGCTTAAATAAATCAGAACTAAACGTTAAGGTTGCTGCATGCACAGGTTGCAGGAGTCATGCAAACTGTAGCAGCTGCGGAACAAGCCGGGCTGTCTGATCTGGACCTGAGGGAACAGAGGGAACCTTTCTCTCTCCTCCTCATCGGGCCTCTGAGTGGGCGTCCCGCTCCACGTCGGCATTCCTGCCTGGGTTCACGGCTCTCTCCCGTCTTTGAGTCCCACAGCTCTGTGACATGGCTGCCATTGTTTCCCGGCCGTTCTGCCGGACCGCAGGGTCCCTGCAGGGGGTCCGGCCCACTCCCCGCATGCTTCTGTCAGGCCCGTGGGTCGAGTCCTGCAGGACAAACGTGTCCACATTTCACTGATTGCACAGGAAACTGGGACGCCATTTTGGCTCCAAAGTTCTCCCACATGTTCAGGATTCCTGAGTGGAAGAGTTCAAGCGCAGGCTTCGTGTTTTTCCACTTTTTATTGGACTTTTGATTTCCTGTGAGTCACAAAACGACGAGCTGCTCAAATCCTCAACATCCCTGAACGGGCAGCACATCACTGATTTTCAAGATGGCTGACGGTTTTGAGCTTTTTAAGACAAATATTCCATAAAATGGATTAAGTTTTTGTCACATCATCTGTTTATTGTTGCGACTTTAAAGTAATAAAATCTAGAAAATTCAGAAACTGAGGACTTTTCCGTTAGAAAGCCTCACACCAGACGCCAGCAGGAAAGACATGAGCCAGTCGTCTTCATGGTAGCTTCTGCTAATTTGTTCATGTGTTTAGCATTAGCTTCAATCAGTTTTTTGTCTTTAGCTTCCAGTAATTCTTTTGTGTTTAGCAATAACCTCCTCAATGTGTATGTTTAGAGGTTTAGCATTAACTTCTATATTTTTATGTGTTCTGCAGTTTAACACTGGCTTCCACTTGTTCTTTTATGTGTTGAGCGACTTAGCGTTAGCTTCTGCTGCTATATGTTTAGTGGTTTAGAAAATCTACAGGATTTAAACATGTAGATTATGATTTTACACCAATCACATTCATCTAATTGGTGAATTTAGTGCAAAAATTAATTTTCCACTAAATAAAAAATGACCAATGATGGTCATTTTGCAAAATTAAAAGAAAAACAAACAATAAATACCAGTAAATATGATTTTTATGGCCCAGTTATGCATAATTTCACACCAAAAGTATTTATTTGTGATGATTACAATTTAGTGCAGAAATAAATTTTCCTGTACAAACAGCCACCATATTTTTTGGTATCTAACATTTTTTCCTGGGATCATCTGTGCCAGGTGAGGTTTTTATACCTGTATGTGAAATATTGGCTAAAAAGATAGAACTAAAGAAACAGGAAGTCCTAGATTACTAATTAAAAGCTCCTACATGTTCTGGTCACATATAAGGATGAAAAGTGGAAATTAAAAAGAAGCATTTCAGTCACATTGATTTGGGTGCTAATAAATATTATAAATAATTATTTCTCTACTCATTAAATGTGATCCAGTTAAAGGTTTCTGCTGCTGTGATGCTCATCGTTACCTCAGCTGTGGTTGAAGATGTTGAAAATTCAGTATTCAGCTGATAATCTGTGTGATTTATCACTATAATTACTAGTTACACCCAGATAGAGATGCTGAATCTGCAGCCTGTTTGCTTCATTAATGTTTCTAACTCCCTAACAGGTGAGAAGGTTTTGCTCTTGGATTTTGAGTCATTATTAAACATTTTAGGAAAAATTGATGCGTTTCTGAGAGGCTGGAGGAGCCGATGGCGACAGAATCTCTTCATTAGAAACAAACGATGCGCCGATGATTCACCACCAGACGCTTCGCTCTGCAGCAACCAGGAAGCCTGGTCCTGTTAGCATCACCAACTCACTCATGTTGATGCTAAATCTTGTCTTAAATAGACAGTTGCAAATAAAATTTGGTTCTTTGCGATTTTTATGAAGTCAAATCATCCCTTAATTCTCCAGAAATTGTGCTAAAGCTGAGATAAAAACTAGAAATATGTTTCCTTGTCAGGGTAATTTTAGCTCTTCTTCTCTAAAAGTTTCTCTCTGGAGCAAAAATAAAAACGCAGCCAAAACAAAAAGCCATTTGTGTGAAAATATTAATATTCTGCGGCTGCTTGGGTGTTTCCAACTGGGCCTGAAGAACAACAGAAACTTCTTTGTTCTGCTGCAGCATCACTGGATCAAACAAACAGAACCAGGACTTTCTGTGCTGATGGACAGTTGACCAACTAACGCGTTTCTGGAGCTTCATGTTCCCTGAAGTCAAAGCTGCGTCGATTCGGTGGGGAAAAAACACCAGATTCCCCGCAACTCTTTTCTGTTTCATTTTTATTTGAAGGACAAAGATTCAAAGAACAAAAATGATTAAAATCCTTAAAACTTTTTGTTCCAATGCAAAAAGACTGAATATTTTCACCAACCTTCAAAATCCAATATGGCCGCTGTTTGAATTAAAAACAAAAAAACTTTTGTCAATGTTCTGCTACATAATCTGTAAGGAAGAAAACGTTTATTTGAAGATAACAATTGTGGCTAACTGCTACATGTGGCTAAAGGCAACATGCGGCTAAAAGCAGCATGTGGCTAACTTCTACATGTGGCTAAAAGCAGCATGTGGCTAACTGGTACTTGTGGCTAAAGGCAACATGTGGCTAAAAGCAGCATGTGGCTAACTGCTACATGTGGCTAAAAGCAGCATGTGGCTAATTGAAGCGGCATGTGGCTACGCTAACTGCAGCTCATCCTGTCTAAAGTTAATTAGCTCAACAGAAATTGAACCATTCATGTTTCCAGATGAGGAGATCAAAGCTGCAGCCTCCACCAAGTGTTGCATGATGGGTAAATTTAGTGTCATGGTGGGGTCCCATCTCACACTGAAACATTTCCTTCTCCACCTTTGATGAATTATAACTAAGGACCAAAGATTGGTTGGAAATTTATCGGGGTCACCAGGTGTTGCACTTTGGGCACATTTTGTTTCCAGGCCTTCACCTGGGTTGCTCTCTTTCTAATTTAGCAGCAACGCATCGGCAACTTTTGGTCCAGGCCTTCATCTGAGTGGCTTTCCGTCTAATTTAGCAGCAACGCATCGGCAGGACGGATGAGGGCGGCCCAACAATGGCCCCTCAGTGCTCGGCGCTCCTTTGCATCGAGTTCAGCCTCAGAGATAACCCTTGTTGTCCTCTGCGGCCGGGGTGAGGCAGATGGGGTGAGGAACAATGGCCGGACCCGTGTGGAGGGCGGCAGCGACTGACACAGAATGTCTGGACCAGAGCCAGAACCAGAACCAGGCCAGATGTCTCCGCCCTCACCGACCTCACCCGCCCCGCGGCGCTCCGGGGCCGAGCGACGGCCCGCCCCGGCCGCGTCAGACGGACCGAACACACCCCGAGGGAGAGGCAGAGCTGGGTGTTGGCAGCGTGGGCAGCGGATCAGAACCAGAACCCTCCGCGGCAGATATAATGGCTACAGCGAGCACCTCGGGGCAGAGCAGCTTCGGGCTTGGAAAGAAGAAGAAGAGTCCCGGTCTGATGGATCAGCTAAGCAAATTGTTTGGAGGAGAGAAGAAGAAGAGGAGCAAGGTGAGCATCTTCTGTTTCAGCGCAGCTCTGGAGTTCTTCCATCCACTAAACTTTATGATAGAAATCTTTCCAGTCTTGGGATTTGTGGGAATTTTCTGAGAACCTCAGAAAATCAAAGAACTTGTTTGATAATTACTAAAATTAATTTTGTACTCCTCCTTTTTTCTGTTGACGTTGGTGCAATTTTAATTTTGGTTTTTTAAATTTTCAGCATATTGTGGATCAGAGAACTTAGTTTAGTAATTATAAACATACTTCAAGATAAATTAGGGTTTTTTCGTGTTATATATTTATTTTAAGATTTTTAAAAGCATATCTGAATATTTATGCAGTTAATAAAAATGCAAGGCGAAATTTGTGTGCATGTAACTGATTAAAATATAATTTTTAAATGTTCAGGAGTGGTTGAAAAATCCAGTGTTGTGGATGGAATCAATTTAAACGCGGAGCTTTGATTAGTTATTTTTCATTTTAAATATGATTTTCCAGTTTTTAAGCCAAATTTAAAGAGTTTATTTTTAAATCATTTATTGTTTTCTGTAAAAACGACTACATTTTCTCTGCCGGACTGAACTCCTCTTGCTAGTCGCTCCATTTTGAGCTCCAAACGTTGTTTGTGTTTATTGGCTGTTTTTTCCGTCTCACCTGCTCAGGGGTCGTTCAGGGGTCACCTGGCTGCCTCGCCCCAGCAGCCCTCGGCCCGCCGTCGGACCAATGAAAACGCCGTGGTGCATTTCTTCAGGAGCCTTGTGAGTCTTGTTGTAATTCACACTTTCCTCATTTAACTTCTCTGCCTTCACATCAGCGTTTCCTCTAATCTGCATCCTAACAGTAACTCCAGGTCACATTTTTGGAAATTTCCTGCATTTTTCCTGCAGGAGAGCAGCAGTTCCTTCACATCCTGCACTGACTGTAAAGCTGCTTGATTCTTTCGCTGCTTACTACTAATGAAAAACTGCAGGAAACGTCCATCAGAGCTTGTTGTTGTGTTTTCTCTGCCCTGTTCACTCAGTCACGCTGTCGTTGTTGTTGTCGCTCTGGTGTTTCTCCTGCAGGTTTCCTCCCCTCCTCCTAAATCCACGGTGAGTCTCACTTTTTGTTTCCCCACATTCAGCTGCAGGGTGAAGTTAGGGGAAAGAAATGCTTTAAAATGATATGAGTTTGAATCCATGAAAGATTTCTGATTATTGATAAAGTTCAGCAGTTCTGGCTTTACTGCCATCTGGTGGCAGCTTTAAAGAATGCACCACAGAGTGAAATATGCAGAGTTCTTCAGAGAAAGAACGTCACAAAGGAGGTTAAAATGTTCTCTAAACAATTATGAATCAGCTCATCCATAAAGCACAAATACCTTCAGTTTATAACCCAGAGGTTGTAAAATCAGCAGGAATCCAATTAAATTCCTATTAATCCAAAGTTTACTGTCTTGATTTGTTGCAGAGCAGATTCAGTTTCTTAACATCACATTCATGTTGCAGCGCTGAGGTTTTTTATTTTTAGTGGTGTGATCTCCTCTGGTGGAGGAACAGAAACTGGGTGGTCCCTGCAGGACCCTCCAAAGATGGAAGCAGAGATTTTCTGAGAAGTTTGAGGCTCTTCAAAGTGGTTTATGGAGCATTACTGAGTCCTGAATGAAGAACAGAGGCAGCAGCAGCAGAAGCACATCCATCAGGCAGCTGTTGGGTTTAGTTATCGTCAGTCCCTCCAGGTTTTTGCGATTATGTGATCATGGAAATTCACGCAAAATCAACACATTCCTGCATTTTTCTACAAAAATGATCAAAAACATCAAGTTCAAGCAATACTCACTCCCACCTGCAGGTGGCAGTATTTCTTATTTCTACACTGCTGCCTGAGCCTAAGTTGAAGTCAAGTAATCGTCCAAAAATTCACATTTACTGTCATACATAAGCGCAAATGACCGGGCAAAACAGCATCATGGTTTTCCTCCTGATGGTCCGGTTGACCTGGTTCTACTGGAACCAGAACATCTGCTCCACCTTCAGCTGCTGTGGTTCTGAGTCAAACCAACCTGTTCCCCTCCTGGCCTGTGGGGGCGCTGCACCAAGAACCACTGAAGGAAACGACACAAAAACCTCTGAAGACGCTGAGAGCAACTTCCTTCTTCACCAGATGGAAACAAGATGGAGGCATCAGATTTTAGTGTTGGAGGATTTCTCTTTAGTCTTTGGCTGAAGACCAGGAGCCATTTCTCCTGCTAGCACTAGGCTAGCATGTTAGCTTTGGTTGGATTTCGCCAGAATAGCCTGCTGCTTCTGGAGCGGTCTCCGGTCCGCTTGGCGTTCACTTCAATCAAACCCAGACCGAGATTTGGAGGACCAGAGGTCAGAGGTCGATTAGCGTTCACACCTCACCAACCGGACCGGACTTTCTGGGAAAGCGGACTGGAGTGAATGCAGCCGTAGGATGCAAACATCAGGCATAAGATTTGCTCTGTTTATGGTTTATAGTTGTTGGTCAGAGTCCGTTTGATTTGTTGATATGTTGGCGGTTCTGCTCTGACCCGGTTCTGTTTCTGACCTCACTGTCTGTTTCTCTTTCATGTCCAGTGGAGAGAAGTCTTGGGTTTGGTATGTGACACAGTCGAACTGTGACCCTGATTAAACCCGTCTGTGGAGAACCTCCTAACCTCTGCGCCCGCGTCCCCGTTTCTGCTTTCAGTCCCACGTCGGCCATCTTTTTATACCCTGCGCCCGGTGGGACCTCATGACTCAGAAACGCCCCCTTCACTCACACACTGATCGTTTTAACAGACGGTTTGTTCAGTTTGAGAACAATCCTCTCTCCTCCTCGCTGCTTCTGGATGACTTTGAAACCTCTCAGCTATTTATGACCCGGTAAACACCTTCTCTTATAGGACCTCTCGGCCTGCTCCTCCTTCCTCCTCCTCCTCTTCATCTTCTTGTTCTGTGTAACACCTCCACCTCCTTTGTGCCAGAAATAACTCACCAACCCTCCCTTTGTGCCGTTTCATCTCTCAGAGCAATTTGACGGTTGTTTCTCAGCATCTGTGGACTTCGTCTCATCCCCGTCTTCCCGTTTCTTTCCCTCCTGTTTGTGTTTTTCTTCTTAAAGGTTTTCAATCATGTTATTCTGTTGCAGTAAAAGTTTAAACGTTGCTGCAGCAGAGGCACCAAACATCTGAGCCGTTTTTCTTTCAGTGTAGCAGCCATGAAGAAAACAGCTTAGAAAATATTAAACATTTACATCCTGACAATTTCACTCTACTGTCCACAGGGGAAACTTTGTTTGTACCAATCAGCAGTGGATGTTATTTTCTGCAGTGCATTAAATAGTCAGAAAGTTCAGCTCAGCGCCTGGCAAATCTACGGAAATGTTGAACTGTCAGATATTGGAAATAAATTCAGGAACAGAATCTCCTTTAATGAAAAACTTGTTATAACAAGATATAAAACTCATCTCAGTTTGTGTCTAAAATCAGAAAGCTGAAAATATGAAACTCAATTTAACAAGTTTTGAATCTCATTTTAAGAAACTCAGTCAGTGACACAAACTATTCCTTTAGTCCTTCGTACAACTTCAAGCTTGTATTTGGTGTGGAGAACGAACCAACTGA